>NC_087513.1:148824541-149126435 GCF_963921805.1 Phalacrocorax carbo | reverse complement strand
AAAGCCCTGCGGTGGCCCAAAAAAAAAAAAAACCAAACCACCCCAGCCAATTTCTTTCCTCATCATGTCCTAATATACACCGCTGTCATGTCTTGGAAGAAATTCAGGGCTTTCTACTGCAAGAAATAGCAAAAAGGAGGATAAATTGCTTTATCTTTGGCAGAAGTGGAGCAGACCTTCTGTCATATCCCCAAAGCTGCTCCAGGGAGAGGATTTCCTCACGTGGATTCAGGCAATTATTTCACATTGAATGAGGAGCAGAAACGTTTCTGCTTCTGTGACTGAGCCTCCCTGGGGGTCCTCTGCCACCAACAGCCGGGTTCTGCAGCTCCTGGGAGATGGGTCCAGCGGCTGCTGTGGTTTCAGCAGCTGGTGTCTCGCCGGGGTGCTGCCTCCCCCAGGTTCATTCCAGAGACATCTCCCTTCCCATGGGTGGAAATGCGGCAAGCCACCCTTCATCCACATCCCAACGCCAGGACGACAGAAACCGGGACACCAGCAGCTGTATTTCGGACCTTGAGCCCAGCCTGGCCACCTCCTCCTTCCCACAGGGTCCAGCGGCTGGGCTGCTGGGCCTGCCTCCCTCAAAACCCGAGCAGGGGATGTAATCACATCCTGCAGAGCTCCTGCCTGTGGATTAGCGTGCCACCAAGCTTTCCTTTTCTATTAAAAAAATTAACCTTAAAAAGAAAAAAAATAAAACCAAAAAACAATATATATATGTACAAATCCTACTCTCAGGAAAGCTGAGAAGCCTAAAAACAAAGGCTTTCCAAAAAGCACAGACCTCGGCAGAGGCTCAGCGAAATTTTCCATGCTGGGCAGAGGCCTCCCGACCTGGGGGTGGGGGGTGGGAAGGAGCCTCCTGGCAGCCCCCCAGGCACGGGGTGTGGGAGGGACCCATGCTCTCCTTGCAACGCAGCCACCTGGCAGCCACTGCTCCCTTCCAGGTACTGCCGAGGGAGCCCCGCTGCTGGAGCACTGCCACGCCGTGCTGGGCAACAGAAAAAACACATGAAAAGACACCACCCTGTCTGAAAGGTGATTTGTTGCAATTTCTGTTACAATAAATTAAAGGGATGATTGCAGTAAAGTGTTTTGCATTTCTGCTTAGTTTGTTGGCACCGGTTTCTATAAATGCAATGGGACAACCAACGATGATTGCCTCCACAGAGCGGCCAATGCTTTTCTCAGCTCTGTGTGGATCCCTTGTAAATTCGTCGTTGTAATTAGTGGCCAAGCACAGCCCTTGTTATCAGTGACAACATCATTAAGTGAGAGACAACTGAACTTTCATCACCAATCTAGTTTTAATTTAGGACACAGAAAAATTGTTTTCCAAACCATCTGCTTATATTTATGGGCATCAGAATTTCAAATTTACTGGAACACACCCGCTGTGAATACTATTTTTTGCAACTTTTTTTTTTCTGGAGAATGAAATAAAACTGGACATGTAAACTATATGGCCTGAAACCACACATCTGTAACTGAAATAAATATTTGGGTGGTTCAGTTCTACTTAAATGAAACCCAAACTGATTGTGATGGTGACAAATACCATTTATCAATCTTTAATACCTCTAAATAGGCATGATCTTCATCTGAGTTTTCATGCGAATTTGTAGCTTTGAAAAAGTGGGAACATCTTCATTTAACATTTAATGTTCCCAGGCAGTGGCTGAATCTCAACAGGGATTTTTACCTAAAATACAGTGTCTGACTGACTGCCACCTTACTTTTAAGTGTAATAATTAGTTTCATGGTGTATTGAGAGCACTTGGGGCATAGTTCAGGTGCAGGGGGAGAGTTACTCTACTCTCCCGGAGTAGAAATAAAACAGATTTGGCAAGGTGTGTGGAGTGGCAGGGTTGCCAATATTACCACTAGTAATCTGTGGATGAAAGGCTCCTGCTCAATGTTTTTAGTTTTTTTTTTTCCAAATGCGTTTTGCACAAGCTAATCCCACAAAGAAACCAAGTTTTTGGTACGTAGTACTGAAGAGACAGAGAAGCTATTAGGGAGTGTTATATGTAGAATGAGTGAAAGATACTTGCCTCTTTCCCAAGACGTGAGGCTTTGCCGAGGAGGGGTTGTGAGCAGCTCTGTTAGCAGCAACCATTAGAAGAGATTAGGAGAGGCCATTTCTAAAACTGAAGGAGGTGGAAACAGCTTCCCAAAGAGCAAGATGCTTCAGTAGCAGGGATGTGTCTGTGACAGCCATGCCAGGCTTGTCCAACACAGAGGTGTTGGGGGGCGTCTGTAACACCCGGGGCTCTGGAAAAAAACCAGCATATAGCGAAGGCTTCAGACTCATATCAGGAGTGGGAATGGCGGAGACATTGGCTGGATGAGATGCCCCTGTGTGACACAGGTGTAGGTAAGCAGGCATTCCCCTTGCACTGTGCACGTGGGCATTTTTGGTCATTCATCACTGAGAAGAGTCATTCTGGCTTAGTGAGCTGTCGGCGTCCGACTCCATCTCAGTGCACCCCCCATATATGCACTGCTGCTCGCTCAAGGCACGGCACTTGGGGAACAGCAAGAGCTACTGGGGTTTGAGCTGAACAGCAAAAGTCACGAAATGCGTGACAATAAAAAATCAACAAAAAGAGAAAAGACAGGCTTTGGAAACAACTAAACCACTTAAAAGCTGTGTGAGACTCTCAGGGGGAAAAAAGAAAAAAATGTCTTACAGTCCTCAGCAGGGGAGTGGAGAGAGGTTTGTGCTGCTGCTTCTCACAGTGCTGATCCACTGAGCTCACCTTCATTTAAGGTCAACTTTCCGGTGCTTGAAGTTGCTAATCCTGCTGAATAGTCAGGCCCTGAATGAGCTGCATCCCGAAGGGAGCTGTCAAGCAATACTTACCCACTTAACTGATTAAGACCTGTTCCTAGTTTTTCACTGGTAATTGATGGATCTAGTGGTCTTCCCCATGCAAGATAGATCAATTGACAAGAAAACTATTTAATGACAAAGCTTCTAAATGCTTGTCTAAGTTCTTTCTGCGTTTTAATAGTGGAGACAAGTTATTCAATCAAGCATGGCACTTAGCACCGCAGCATCTAGTTGAAATGTATCAGCCTCGCTGAAGAAAATGCTTCAGGTCATATTGTGGACAGAACATCCAGAGACACATTTAATGTGACAGGCTTAACATCCAGTATCTATGAGTTTGGGTTGGAAGCAAGCTTGCAGAGGTACTCTAAAATGCCAGCTGAGCTCACAAACACATAGCCCTGTTTGTTGGTTTAACCCCCATGGGCTCTGCTGGGGTTCCAGAAGTGGTGTGAAGGTGCAGATGGGCAGTTGGTGCCTGGTAATAGCCCTGTATTTGTCCTGCAGTTTCTGGCTCCAGGGTCTCAGCTTTGTTTCACATCTACACGAGAATTTCTCTGGTCATACTTTTGTTAGGCAGTGCTTTCTCACAAGGTTTCCGTGTTTTCCCTACCTTTACTAATTGGAAGCACAGTAGATTGCACTCCTGCTGAATAGACTAATTTATTTCTAAGTCACTGCTCTTACACATTTATGAATTGGGCAAGGAGGAGATATTACATTAGTCTGGAAAGTTTTCGACCATTATCTGCCTAATTAATAACCCATTTCATAATTAATTTTGACTGATTTTATACTTTTCGTACCATTTGGGAGTGTACCAAACTTTCCAGCACTCGAAGAGGCAGTGTAAACTTGCACATTTTGCTGAGACTGAGTAGTACTTCATTTCAAGAAGAGCCCATCTGGCCCCTTGTAGTGATGGCTCACTGAGAGAGGAGGTGGTGTAATCTGGTCTGCTTTTAGCTGTTCAGAAACAGAGAGAGAAGGTAAGAAACGGTTTTCTGTGGATTAGATCCTGCTTGTCTCATTCAAGCCGCGTTCTCATTTCAAAACTGAACTTTTCAAGCCAAGGAGGCTGCCGCCTGCATAGGGTTAGGACAGTGGGAGAACCCAGTCTTTTGTGCACCGAGTTATCTGTCCGAGTGTTGTGTTACGTGCATTGAGTTATGAGTTCACTGACAGCAGAATTGCACTGCAGCACCCTGCCCTTGTTTCACAGAAATGGAAGAGTAAAAGCGACCCAGGAGCAAAATCATGCCTTGTCCATGGGATTTTCACCGCTTCTCCTTGTACCTTCTGTATAAAGCAGGTCATGCTTTTCAGTTTTCCATGTTTATGGGTAGTCTGAACTAAAGACCCCAAAATACAGCCTGCTCCAAAGCTGCAAACTGTTAGAAAGCACAGTCTATTGCACTGGTCTGAAACACAACACTCTCTTGCCTTTATCCATCTTTCCCTCTCTTTCCTTTCTGGCACTGGGGTTTGTTAACAGAGACTGTCTCGCCTTTTAAGCATTAACATGAAGTTTCTTTGCCTGAAAGACAGGATAAGTCTAGTTAGCATATGATACTGCACTCTTCATACCTGGCTAATTGAAAACAACCATAATTTCCCTGCAAGTTTATCTGACCAAGGAAACCAAATAGTCCCTTTCACGATCCCCCAGCTATGTTACTCATGTGATACAGGACAATAATGGGTCTAGAAAGGACTGCTTTATCACCACTGGTGGGAGGCTCACGCTCCAGCGCAGCCTGCTGCTGTGCCACCATCAAGTTTAGAAGTACTGCGAGTACCACTTAATCAGCCTTCTTACACCAAAGTTTTGTCAGCCACAGATTCCCCACAGTGCACCAGCTGTCTCAGTATTTACTCTGTTTTACAACAAAAAAATTAAGGCTGCCAAAAAATTGCCAGACAACTTCCCGTTTTTGCACATGTTACAAACACCTGCAGCTGTATTCCCTTCAAGGCATGAAAACTCATCTGAGAATGAATTTTGGGTTTGGGAAGACTTTAGGAAAAAAATATAAAACCAATTCTTTTGCTATTTTCGAGGTAAAAGAGGGTGAAAGAGTAAATAAACTGAGCAAACCGCATTTCTGTGGTGTGGTTTACTCAGCCTTCTTTGGAGGGGAAAGGAGAAAGGCGATGGTTTGAACACATCTAAGAACATGTAACCCAGTTGGGTGCAGGCAGGTGTGCTCCCCTTCCATCTGCATCTGAGAATATGCAAAGCGAATGCACTCATCCGCACCTGTTTTTGTAGACACATCCTGACCTTTGAAGCTTGAAATTTGGTATAAAAAATAATCTTTTCTGTGCGGAGCAGGTGTTTGCAAAGTTGCGTACAATTCGTTTGTAAAAGAGTGATTCTGAAAGCTGGGCAGCGGGTGCCAGCCCCATAGAACAGGCTGCAGAGTTACAGCTGCTGGTTCACTCTGAGTGCACGCAGAAACTGCGTGTGTTTGTGTCTCGTTACTTATCCTATAGCCGAGATCTAGCACGTCAGCTTCTTACGTTTCAGGGGAAGTCAAGATGATAGTAATGCTGACAGTAACGCATTAATTAACCACCGTCTACTGGGGCTCCCTGTGAACTTCTGAAGTGTGAGATCTCGCTAGAATTACTGTTTGTGTGCAGAGCTATGGATGCTCAGCCAGTGCACCGAGGGGGTGCAAACAGCCTTGTTCAAGTCATGGTCCTGTTCCCATCCTCCCCTTGCTGACTGTCATTTTGTGTAAGAACTTCTTTTGATGGCTTGAGGCCCCAGTGATTTCAGCTTTCTATCCAGAGTGTTATGGACAAAGCGGGATCCAAGTCATCATGCTTACTAAACCACAAAATCTTCATAATGACACACCTACACTACGATGAGACAAAGGAATGTCTACACTCCTAAGAAATTGCATTCTTCTTTCAGGCTGAGTTTGTTCAACCACACTGTCCCAAATCTTTTATTGGCAATACTGAATGCTTTCCCCATGAGGTCGCTTTTCCATCCATAAGTACTTACAGAGGCTGGCCAAGATGTCATTGAACCCCCTCAGTGATTAGCTGGCAGAGGATGAAATCCCAAAGTCATGGGAGCCAAGCACTGTGATCTCTTTCCTCATCCTCATTTCCACTGGTTTTCAGTCTTGGATCAATTGGTGTCCTTGCTTTGACAGCCTTCAGCATCTCCACTGCAAATATCGATAACAAACCTCCACATAACACTCCTCAGAGAGGTTTGCTAATGTGGCATTCAGAAGTAAACCCCTTGTCCTACCTTCCTCCTTAAGATGGTTTTAGGTTGTTAATTTGTGTAAATATTTTTCCTCTGCTCTTGTATATTATCTAGCCCTATTCATAATGCTTTTTTCCCCCCAACTTGGGAACACCTTGCTTTTCTAGTTGAACTGATATTCCACAACTCTTAGCATTTAGAATAGATGAGTAACATGAATCCTAAAGGCTTTCTCTGCAGTCACTTGCAAGGTGCCTTTAATTATCCTGAAAGTGAATGTTGCAACATGACCACACCACCTGCGTGGCCTGGGATCCAGAGCTGTGCTGGGCTGCCTGTATGGTACTGGCAAGGCCTTGCTCCACAGCAGCATGCATACATACGCATTTCTGCAAGACAGGGATTGCTCTGTCCAGTGCACGTCGTGCCATGCTGGAGCTCTCCGGGCTACAAGCTGCTATGTCTCAGCGGCACAACACAGCTTTGATCCCAGAATCACTGTAATTATGTTACCCTATTGCACCCTCCAAACTGCTTAGCTAAGCCGAGAAGCCATCTGCAAGATGGCTTGGGTTGGATGACATCTTGCTCCCATATCACCGCTGTGCATCAGGTGGTAGTGCAGGCTTGCTCCCAGCCAGCCCTAGACCTGTCAAGCTTCACTCAGCTGGCCCCAGTTTCAAGCTCCCCAGCTGCGGCTGCTGCAGCGCCCTCATTGGCACTACAACACGGCCACCGCTTGGCTTGTCAACCAGAACTAGATTCCTTCGCTCTGCTACCGGCTGCTCATCTGTGCCCGGGCTGCGGCTCACAGAGCAGGGTGAGACTGCAGGGATGAGCGGAGCTGGGAGTATTCCTGCCATGCTGGACAGTATGTTTCCCCCACCACCCAAAGTACCAGCTCCTTTTCCCAGTCTCCTGTCCCAGGGATGGACATTTAAATTGGATTTTAGAAATGATGAAGGCTCCAAAAGGCATGGCTCTCCATGGTGGGGTCTTGCACGCTACATAACTGGAGACTACCCAGTTCCTACGCACATCTGCAAGGATAATATTTCTTTACCTGCTCAGGTAGAGAAACTGAGCCAATTAAATTGTCAATGTCTCATCCCTGCTTTGAAAAGCTCACTGTGATGATTATCATCAGGACAGCACCTGAAAATAAACCTATTGTTTATCTGCCTGTTGAACACAGGCAGACTACATGAGGGTGAGCCCAGATAAAGAGGGGATTGTTTGGCTTCAAAATCCCAACATGAGAAACAATAGAAGGAATCTGGGGAACTGCAGATGTTCAGCCAAAATGCTTTCTGCCTTAGACAGAGAAGAGGAGAAAGAGAGAGAAGGTGCATAGAGTGGGAAGAATTGCCTTGTTGCTGAGGGTCTCAGGAGCTCTGGCCTCATTTCCCAGCTCTGCTCAGGCTTCTCATATAACCTTGGCCAAACTCACTTCATCTCTCTGTGCCACCACTCCTCCACTATTACATGGATTCCCTCTCTGTAGCACTACCCCATCTCCCTCTTTCTCTATCCTGTGTCTGCCTCACCTGCCAAGACTGCGAGGTACAGACTGCCTCTGATTTCTCACTTCTCTCTGTTTGGATTTGATTGTCCCTGATTTGATTTGTTTCTGTTTGTACTGAATCCAGCAACCTCAAGCAGAGCCTATGGGTGATACCATGACACAAACAAAATGCACAACTGAGTTCTTTAAAGCTTCTGTGTTAAAAAAAAAAAATCACTTCTCAAATGTTTTGCTTCTTATGAGCCAGTAGTAAATTTTAAGGAAGATTGGCTTATTGTAACAGAGTAATGGGTTTGCTGTAATGCAAACACTAACTGGCAGGTTCCTATGGTGTTATTATATGGATTTTTACATAATGTTTTTAAAGTTGTAAGCTCTGTCTGCTGCATTTAAATATTTGAACTAAGTCCTATGCTCAGGGGCTGTAAACTTGATTTTGCTAACGGTCAGCAGAGCCGTCCACAGGTGAAATTCTGGTGTAAGCAGTAATCCCTGATATATGACTGTTATCTCCATGAACCGGGTGCCAGTTACCTCACTGACGATAGCTTTCTTCCTGGCAAGATGCAAATTTCCATAAAGTCAAAACATATCAGTCAGAAGATTCATACATTCTCTGCATTAGCGATGTAATTTTGGATAGTTAGGATTCACCTTAGCAGCAAATAAAAATTAATTCAGAACCTAATGTGCATTGGTAAACAAGGGATACAAAAATTAGAAAAACTTATTCTCTTCATTTTCATCCAGAGTGTTTGTTTTCCATTATCAACAAGCTCACTAGCAATAAAACTTGATGGTGTTTCATTAGGGAAAGAGAAGATGTAAATCAGAGTGTGTGGGTACCTACGGTTGTCGCTGAGATTTTATACGCTATCGTTCTGACATACCAGCAACATTTTCCAGCCAATAGCAGCTTTATTTAAGGTGAATTTTATAATGACCTTTGCAATTGGATAGAGCTGTCACATCTGCCCGGAGACATATGAGGCGTTCTCACTGTAGCCCGTGCCCCCCCCAGCCAGACCACTTTGGCACCCGTGGTACCTCTGGGCTTCCCCACCATGCCAGGACCCCGCTCCGTGCCCATCACTGCTCGCTGCCGTGCAGCAGTGGGATCCCGATGGGTGAATGGGGCAGATGTGGCTCTGCAACCTCATGTTTCAAGCTGTTTCCCATCTGACAGGCAGCAGGTACTTCCAGGCTTACCTCCACCAGGGTAAGAAACAGGGTCTCAAGATTTTGATCTCTGAGGGATTTACCCAGAGTCTTATTTCTCTTATTCTTTATTTAGCACTGTTTAGGTCTCCTCCTACTTTCCTTAGGTCGGCAGGCAGGTGAAGAGCTGAGTATAAAGCCTCACGTTTACATTCAGTCTCCATTTTCAGCTGGGGAAATAGTTTCTCAGTGGAAGATTGATCAGACTCATGGCACAGCCGGAGAGGCTGGGCTTGAAACATTGGGCAGAAATCCTGGGAGCACGACCCGAGGAAAACTCCAGAGACTCTGCTATTCAGCTTTTCTCCAGCTGATAAGCAGAGAGACCTGGCTCTATGGTCTACAGTGTTTTATTACTTCTGTCAGGTGGGAAAGGGATCTAGGGGCTGCCATGGCTTTCCAGTCTTGGAGAGAGAATAATACTATTCACAGGCCTCCCGAGCCAGTGGCAAGGGCATCTTCACCAAAGCCACTTTATAGTACTTGTTCTAACACAAACCTTGCCTGAACAACTTAAAAAGAAGAGAGATAAACCAGTCCCTTTTATGTGCTTTATTTATTTATCTATAGATTTGAGATAAGCGCTTGGCCAAAACAAGATCTCGCATGGCCCAAATTCAGCGTCTCAAAACAGGAACAGGTGACAATCCACCAATCACCAGTGCTGGAGTCTCCTTGCCAGGTTCATAATTAAATATAGATACACGGTAGATGAAAGCGTGCTACAGTGCTGAGGCAGTTTGCTACCACGGCACTGAGACATGAGAAGCAGCTAGTGCAAAGCCAACTGCAAAGAGTCAGTGAAGCTCATTTGCAAGGGAAATGCAAATACAGAGCTGATTGCATTCCCTTAAATGGGAAAGTGTGTTAAATCTGATAAGCGTGCTCTGAGTGTCTCCTAAGCATGGGCTTGTCTCAGCGCTTAGTTTCTGTTCTTCAGTGGGCAAGGAATGAATGCTGTTCTGAAACCCTGCACAGGTGAGAGACAGCAATCATTTCCCTCTACTTCTTCCACTATCTGCATAAATTAACATCTAGATAGCCTTTATATCTCCAAAGCACTCCACATTTATTAACTAATTAATGCTCGCTATATCCCTCTGTAAAAGAAAAAATTATCCTCATTTTGCTAATGTTGAAATTCAAGTAGGAAGATTAAGTGCCTAGGAGTGAATCCAGCTAAGCAGTTTAGTCACTGAAGTCAAAAGGACTAAAAATTAATCATATGTTAAGAGCTTCGGTGGATTGGGACCTGGGTCTTGCACAACATCGAGCACCTTGTAGGATCAGGCGCACCCAAAGCCACAGAGGCATCAAGTAGGAGAACCTGACATGAAATTGCTCTCTAGGAGCCCAGATCTCAGTCCAGTGCATGAAACCAACATATGGTTTCTAAAAGAAACTGCAAATGAGCTGTCTTCAGAAATATATGGTCGTATAAGGTAGATATCAGAAAACGTACATGGAACAAAAAGGCATTACCCACATATAAATGGTGCATGTTTTCTTCGCCACCGCATTTCCAATAGTGTAATACACAAGCCTGGCACTTTCCAAAACCACACTTCTCTCCGTCATGACCTGCAGTGCCTATGGCAGAAAACATGAACTGCCTGTTACGTACATGAACACGAACCTGCCTGTTACGTACAGCTCTTGACAAAAATCACCACATCTCCTCACACTTCTGAAAACAAAGAGGCTCTTCTTCCGGAATTTTGAAATCAGTTTTCCTGGCTTCATTACCAGCAATGTTTCCTGGCTGAAACATTAACAGCCAACAGATCTGACAGTCCTCTCAGGAAAAAATTCATTGCAAAAAGGCTCTAGAGGAGCCATGCAGACAAGTGGGGTTTGATTACCTTCATTTGCATATGTGCAGAAGAACTTTTTTAGAGGCAAAGAGGGCAGAGCTGGACCTGAATCTTTAGCAAGTGCCAGTTCTATCAAGTTCAAGTGCAGGACTAAGCCCAGATCAGATACCCAACAAAATTTACATACCATGTTCCCAGGGCTGCTTGAATATGCCTTTCTCTTACAGATTTGCTGCACTTTACTGATATTGCACAAGATTGCAAGGTACTCTTGCAAGCAGCCCTCAAATGCTCATATTAAATATTATCTTGATAAAGAGGGGCCTTATTTGGGAATAATTATTCATCAGCACCTGAATATGTTGAGTGGGTCATTGGGGCATTTTTGTTTTCTAAAGAAACAGCTCTTTTGTTGACAGAAAATAAACTGTGAGCCCCAGAACAGGCTGGTCTATTGTAGAGTTCCCAAAATTAGGCTAAACGGCTGGTGACTCATTGTTGGGATATTAATCAGAGCAAGATAAATGTGTGTGCAAAGCAAGGGACATGGCTTATCTGATTGGGTTATTGATTGATTTTGGATTAATTTATGAAGGAGACAGGTGTTGATGGGGGTGAGAGCATAGTTAGAGAAAAGAGTAAGAGCTCAGCGCAGCCCGCCGCTTCTGGTGTTGATAAGCTAAAAGGAAAAAAAGGCCTGCAAAGGCAGAGGAGGGGTAAAGGAAACAGCAGGGCAGGGCAGCTTGTGCAAGCCTGGTGATCGCAGGAGGCAGCCTTTGCCTGTGCAGACAATAAAACGTCGTGCCTGTGAGGGGTGCAAGGGTCAGCGACAGGGAAACCTGGGACCAGGCAAGCCTTGTGTAAGGAGACCTTTTTTCCCCTGTGCCTACTCTGTGCCAGCCATGCTGCCATGCCTGCTGGCAAAAGAAGCAGATATTACTATTAAACAACCGAATCCCAGAGAATCGGATACAGTGGATCAGACTTCACCTGTCTCTCCTTTTCATGTGCTGCAAAACTGTCAAGCTTATCAGTTGCGAGTAAGATGGAGTGAAGGCTGGGCAAGCAGTGAAGTGTGGAAGGAGGAAGCCACAGCCGGTCACAGGGGAAGGAAGCGAGCAACAGAGGGAAGGGCTGCTCCCTGTGGAGGCACATCAAAGCTGCTCTCCTTGGCCTTGGTGAAGCCACCCACTACCGTGATGAGGGCTGTAGAAAACACCAAGGCGGAGAGAGAGCACAGAGATAATAACTTTTTGCAGCTCCTGATGAAGTTTGGAAGAAAATTAGTGGAAAGCATAAATATTCTTCTTTCAAAAAGACTGATTAACTTGAGCACTTTGGGGTACTGTAGAATTTCTCTCCCAAATACAGATGCACTAGATAGGCATGGCATGAAGGCGATCTTTGTTATTTAGCACACATCTCCACAGTGCAGCTATTGATGTGTTCTCCCCCTCTGAACTATGTAGCACTTATTTTTCACATGAGTAAACTAGCTTTAATATTGGCTTAGAATGTAGATAAATACACTGAGTGTATAGATTTCTCTCCGTCCCTGTAATACTGCATGCATCTCTGGCCTGGATCTCTGGCTTTTCACACTGGTAGCCCATCTCTAATATTGATTTGGAACCTAGATAGATAGTACACACAGTATGGATTTATTTCCGTCTTTGTTGAATCTCTGTTGGTTTGGAAAGCAGGTAATCTGCAAGAATGAATTTCTCACATAACATTGCGTTCTGTACATACAGAGTGAGAAAATAATATGAGTGTCTTCTAGGGCGCTAAGTAACTTCCCTTACGCTGACTGTAACTCCTCCTCCTCAGCATCTGATGTCTGCGGCTGTTTCAGTGAAATGGCTGTGCCCTGCTACAGCAGGGCACTTTCACAGTGAGACATCCCATCTGTCTTCCTTTCCTACAGCACTGCAAGTCTTCCTTTGCTTGAATACCAGTTGCTGAGCCTGCCTTTCGTCTGCTGCTGCACACTCTTAACTGGGGATGTTGTAAAAATGTCAGGCTGCTGGGGTTTGAGTTTGCTTTTTTTTTCTAATGGCTTGGAGGTGGCATTTGGTTTTTACTGAATGGTGGGACATAGTCTATGACAGCTGGTGTCTGTGAAGCTTGCAAGAACGTGGTACCATCAAGCAAACCAGTGTGTCCACGTCATACCGTGCAGACCTGGGTGGTGGTGCAAGTTCAGGTCCTCAGCACAGGACAGCCGGCGCTGCGTGGCACTGCACCTCAGTGAGGGTGTTCTCCCCAGAACAACACGAAACATGATGGTCATGGTTCCACATCAAACCACGGCTGTATGCTCACAGCCTGAGCTCGTTGGGTCAAGGCATGTTCAGTGAAGTCTTTAGCAGATTTGCTTACCTAGCATAGGCAATTCCTGAGAGCCAGGAGCTTTGAATACACAGGCAATAACCTCAACATTTTGTGAGATCCCTGTTATTAGCATAAAGATTAAATTGTCTAGCTGTATTTTCACAGTCATGTTGGATTTGGTGTTTGCCAGTGTAAGAAGGCACCAAGATGTGCAGCACACAGGCAGCTCTGGGTGGAACCCATCTGCCCACCTCAGCAGGCCACCCAGCACAGCTGCTGGAGGGGAACAGGCACTCGTAGGGCCTCTTTCATCCCTCCATGAGGGGAATATCTAAAGCAAGTGAGGCGACTTGTGTCCCTGATGTGTTTATAATATAGGGTGACCAGATCACATGCAGATGTCTGTGGTATGGCCATTTGATGAATCCTGCCTTTGCTGACTAATGGTCAGGCTCCTGCTATTGCTAAGCAAATAAGGCATGTACAAGGGCTAGTCACTTTGTCTGCTATATCATTTCTCCAGTATGACTGTGTACAGTACCAGCCACCACAATAACTGAGGTGAACTATTAATAAGCCTTAACACTCATCCTGTGTTAAGACTTGTTCTGTGTTCACTTGTTTTTGGTCTACAGAACATTTTCCACATGTCCATTTCATTATCAGCCATGCTGTTTGTAATCCACGTGCTTACTTTAATAGGATTTAGTTGTCAGATAGGATTCCTCTTAATTTATAGTCAGTATTAGCTTCGTTAACATCTTGCTGGTTTTTTGTTAGCTTCATCAAAATTGCTTAAGGGTTGGTGTAGGTTTGGACTCTTGGTGACGACCCCTACATTTTTGAGTCTCCATGTAGGTGGCTGGCTACATGCAGGTACCATTGCAGTCAGTGGCAGTCTAGGCCTCTCTAGAAGTCTATTACTAAATACAAGTGTCTAATGCTGTTGAAAGCACATGGATGGATAGAAAATGTGGGGCTGGGAGATATCACACAGGGCTGCTGAAGAGCTGTGCTTTTTTGGAGCAGCAGCTGGAGATGCTGGGAGAGCCCGGTGCTTCTCAAATGGCACAAAACCCTGACGTATGCCAGGACATCTATTCCCTAGCAGCCAGCTGGTGATGCCCTGGATGTGGTCTCAGCAGAAAATACCACCTTCACAGCGACAGACCTCTAGGTAGCACCAGGTACCCTTCATCCAGGTCTTCATCTTCTGGGGTTTTTTTTGCTATTTTTGTGCCGCATTTAAGGGATGCTATCCAGAGCCTTTATTTGTCAGTGAGATCAAAAGCATAATCACATCACTTTCTGTTAAAAAAGCCCTACTTATGCAAATAGTTGTCAGGGAGGGGTTTTTTTTTTGCCTTCATATATATGTGTATTTGTTATATGAATGCATATAAGGCTCACTTTTCATCCCAAGTCACCAGACCTCACAAGGCTGGTCATAACTTCAGCCTAATGTCATAAACCTTCATTTCCTGTCTATAGCTGCTCTTATACTGAAGTTTAATAGGGGCTTTTATGAAATTTTTGAACACAATGGAGATAAAAATAGGCAAAGCACAGGATGTTCATCAGGACTTCTTTGTAGAAGAGCCTGAAGCTGTTACCTCTCTCTGGATCCCCATTGTTTCCTAACTTCACCCCTTCAGGGGGAGATGTATCCTTAGCCAATTGATGAGAGGGAAAGCGTGCTGCTAGAGGAAGTCCCTTACTGTGATTTCTCTGCGTGAAAAATATGTTTCGTTCACTGTGATCCTTAGCTTTCATGGAAAGGAATAAGGATAGGATTATAAAATCCACCTGTTTTCAACTCTCTTTTGCTAGAGGGGTGACATACGGGAAACCTATCTGCTATCTATATATGAATGCCAAAAATATCTAGGTCATAATAAGCTCCTGATTATATCTCTATCCATTCCCTGAGAGTTAAAATTTATCTTACTTTACTTCATGTCCAAAGTTTTTGCCTGGGGTAGTTTTTGATAAATTTAAGCAAAATTCCCTTAAATAAAACTGTAGTTGAACTCATTTTGCTTAATTAGCACTTTTTTTTTTATCATCAGGGAATAAGAGCAGAATGCGAAGAGACTGCTTTAATAGATTGGAAATTATGAGCATTTTATACTGTGTAATAGGACTTTGTGCAACTACAGCTAGCAGGCTTAACAGCTCAAACTCTCATGGCATTGAACACTGAGAAGGCTGTTAAATTATTAAGCTTAGTGTCAACTGGCAAGTACATTCAGTGGCTGAAACCTTACCAAACCTCACGGCAGTGGACAGCAGACAGTATAATGAACAGGAAACAGGACAAAGAGAAATCAGGATTTTGTAAAAGATTTGTTCTTCAGTTCATCTCTCAAACTGAAAGATTTAAAAAGAGCAGCTATGAACCATGAGCCAAAATTAAAACTTTTTAAAATTTCTCTTGCAGAAGCAAAGGATAACAATTATCACTTCAGGCTGAAGGAAAGCATATCAAATCTATTTCCAGCATTTTCATCCCCTATGAAATGAAGGGCAAAGTACAGACAGAATTCAAAACGCAGGGAAGGAAGTAAAGAATGTAGTGCTTGTTTTATACAAAGGCTTGGTGGATAAATATAAATTGAGCCAGAGGCCGACAAGGAGAGAAAGATGAATGGAGTGGAGGTCAGGGCGTTCATCTGGGACTTGTAATACCAGGGCATCAGTTCCTTCCCCAATAACCTTTTAGGGATGAAGAGGAGTGGCACTGACAGGAGCATCCTTATATTACACAGGTTGCTCAGGCACTCCGGGGAGGTAAGAAATTTAGGTTCAGATCTACTCTGGTTGTGACAGGAATAAGAACTGGATTTCATGTATTCTAGGGATTGCTTTAATCTCCGGACTTTGGGCAAAACACGGGAACACGAGCAGTGATACTTTCTTCTCTGTCACGGTTTCACGCATGCAAAACACCATTTTTCAGTATAACCTGTTCTGCTGGTTCAAAAAGCCTAGGTGTTAATATTTACTAAAATTTTAACTTTATGTATGGACTTTCCAAAATGGAAAATATTTCTGGGTGTTGTAGATAGAGGTAGTGAAACATTCAGACTATGATAATGAAGAAACGTTGATGGTATGCACACCCGCTTCCGAGAGTCAGCTAAAAGGGTGTAGGTGGGGGAAGATTATGCCAGTTGAATTTGGGCCTACTTTTAAAATATTGGATTTCTGCAAAATCAGGTGAGAAAATGTTTCATTTACATGGTAGAAAAATATGCTTTCCCTAGTTTCCTGTGTATTAGAGACTCTAGATCCTATCACATCACATCTCCAACCCTACTAAGAGATTGCCCCCACCTGGTGCCTCAGTGTGGTCTCCGTGAGCTGCCACCATTCCTCTTGGCTCTTTGCACTCGTGACCAGGAATAACTTGGATTAGCATCTTAAAGCACTACCACCCTACTACCAAGAAGCAGCCCGTGAATCTCAGTAATGTTGCATTTTCTACACTCACAGCTAGTCAAGGTCAAGGTGTCCTAAATGTTTACAGGAGATCACTGATGAATGGAGAGCTGTTCAGACATGCTGAATTGCAGATAGCTACTTTAACTGACTTAATTAGAATATGCTCAGTATAAATGCTGCGTGAAGATGAATTTTGTTTCTGCTAGCAGCTAAGTGGTCTTTATCTAGAGGCTAAATAGGCTGGAAAAAAATTGAGGTATGGACAAACTTCAAATAAATCATAAAAGGAAGGTGAATGAATGGAGAACTGAGTGCTTGATTGAAATACACACGGTGTTTCGACAGTATACGTATATACTGTGCACTCCTATGGTAGTGTCAATTTTCCAGGTCAGGCGGAAAGAGTTATGAGAGAGTTTGACCCAGTTATTGCTGAGACCCTCTGAGGCAATTCAATATTGGATTACTGCTAGTAAAGGGCATGCAGAACATAACACAATCTTTCTGCTAATTGCTGTGAGCCTGCAAAAGCAATTTTTTTTACCATAATAGAGAAAACCAAGTGTTATTCAGGACTTTTGGATTCTACTCAAGATTCTACTCAAGAGCAGAAGAGGCCAGTAATAAATACAGATTCATTTCCAGAAACGCAATAAATATGGAGGTATGCTCTGCTTTTCCCATCAGACCTATTTTAGAATAGGGTATATACTGTAAACAAAAGGAAATAAGAGTATTTTAGTATTCTTCAAAGACACACCTGGAATTTATCAGTCAGTTGTAAATGTCATGTTGTGGTTTCTTTTTCCTCCCTTCCACCCAGATAGCACAAATCCCTGACAACACCCCCTTACCCCCACCCACAAAAATAAGAAGAGTGCTGAGAGGGGCATGGTGGGGTCTTTGTTCTGAATGATGCTGCAGTGGCTTCCTTTCATTTCTTCCTGGAATACAGAAAGATGAATCCTTTGTTAGAGCAGCAGGGTGCAATTTCACTGCATCCCTAAATTTTTATGGAGACCACATCTGTCTTTTATGTTTTGTCACTGCAGGAGAAGCTGTCCTATTTCAGTTCTTCCTTCCAGAAAGAAAGGGACCGTGCCCTGTAGCAAACTATTACATGGGAAGATCCTGTTCTGAATGCAGACTTCCTCTTTTATGACAAATTATTCCTGTCTACTCTACCAAGGACACAGAAATGCTGGAGAGATGCTTGACAGCATTCATCTTACCTAACCTGAGGCATCTGCCAGGTAGATGTCTCCACCTAAGCTAGACTAGGGCTCCCTTGCTAGACTAATGGATAGAAACATGCATTTCTAGTTTGTGAGTCATCTGATCTGGTTTGGATGATTACCTTAGGACAAGATGAATCACAAGGCAGAAGGGCTCATTTCTCTCTGCTGATAAGAAAAGAGTGGCTTAGGAGAGTTGCTCTGATGGAGACATCTCCTTTGTAGATGCCTACGTTTAGGTGAGGTGGATTGTACCCTCTGAATCAGAAAGATCAGGAATTAGTGTCTGGCACTAGTTCCGTAAAATATCAAGGACAACCCACTTTGCTGAAACCATTTAGACAGTTTGGCAGTGGTTGCTGGGGTTCCATCAAAAATTTTCTGGCAGGGTAAGGCTCTGCTTTCTCTGTGTGTATTATTCCAAACAGGAGAAGAGTTAGCCTACTAACTAAGCTTCCAGGATAAAAAGGGTTATTTCTTCAGTGCTGAGGTTAATCTATTGTTCTGTGATTTTTAAGGAAATCTTGAAGCTTAAATGCTATAATGAAAACCTGCAAGAAGATCACGCCAATAAAAACCACACACACAAAAAATTAATTTATGTAGCTTTATTCCCGAAAGTCTAGCTGTACCTCTCAAATCATTAGTGCAGAAGAAAGCATTACAATTTTTCCTTGCTCTGTCTTAAAGACTGTCATTTTGATGTAATTTTATTACTGGGTTCTACAAATTGCTGCTACTTACTTTAAATATCAAGTTAACTCGGAGGCATTGCAGCTTTCGCAAAAAATGCAGGATCACAATATTGCTGGGAGGTCCTGCCTCAGCTGCAAGGTGCCTGGGAATTTTCAATAAAACAGGGTAATTCCTCCCACCTCACCTTTTATATGAGATAAGCCTCTGGGAAGTAGCCACTTGACCAACGGGAGCAGGTACCACTGGTGTTACTCAAGTATTAGCTGCGTATTAACCATCCTTTAACAAAAAGGATAAACCAGAACTGCATGACAAGCCAGCACTCGGAGAGATCAAGAGGGTGCGATCTAAACAGCATGATTCAAAACAGCTCTTTTCTGCTCTTTGAACATATGCATAGAGAGAAATATTGCTCCTCAGTTCCTGACAATCACTGGGGAAGGACTGTGAGAGCACACACTGAGTGGCCCTGGAACGTGTATGCTTGAGGGGAAGAGTCCTAATTCAGCTTACTGTAACATAACATAATTTACTGAAGTAGTCACCATTCGGATCACAGCATTTAGATTTGTGGCTCTTGGTAAATTCTGCAATAGGTGCAAAACTGAGCTGGGAATAGGAAATGCAGGGATCTGTGAGAGCACATTAATACAGTGGGGAAATCAGTACTAGGGAAAACGTTATTTCTAAATGTACAGCTTTCATGGGCATTCAAGGACATCAAAGACTTATCTCTGATTCTGAAAACATATTGGGATTAAAATAACATTGAGCTAAATTAATATTATTGGTGTTAATAATTGTAATAAAACAAAAAAGGAGACAAATCCCTCTGTTCTAAATTTATTCAGCTGTCTTTGAAAAGATGCATGCGCCCTTATTAAATCAAATTTATTCCATTTTCTCATCAATTTTGCTTCTGTTGTTTGCCCACTTGTTTTCTTTAAGAAAATTTCTGGCATTCCTATTTAAAATCATGTGGCCAACTGCATCGTGTATCCAGCTGACACAAATGCTTATGAATTGCCTATGATAAATTCACCGAGCATGTAGGACACCCAGATATTACACGAGAAAACTGTTTTCATTCTTTGTGTAAAGGAGTCGCTATACAAAATATTTTTAATGAGGCATTGTCCAGTTGTAAATATCCTTAGATGAAGCTTCATTAAAAGACGCTGTAACGGTTAAAGACTCTGCTACATTAAGAACTTTTTAGAACTGTGAAGCTAGTATTGGAAAGGCAGTGAAATTGAAGTTTCAGTCCCATACATGGACCTAACCAATATTCTTAACACCAGGGAGCCTGTCCCTCAAAAACTCCTCCCAGTGAACCGTCCTTGGCCGACCACATGCAACACCTCTTCCAAGTGACAAGTGCCTGCCACAAAATGCCATCTCCCACGGTTTAAACAAAGAGGTACGGGCTGCTTTGTATCAGACAGATATGGGATACTGGCTGAGCACAGTTATCTCCATTTCTGCATGATGCCTGTTGACAGCACAGCACTTGTCATGTCACGGCTGTCACATAGGTTCCCTGTGCATTCAGAGCCCCCCTTCCAACATACATGCATTCAACTCATCTGTGCTTAATCATTCCTCACAACCCCCTCCCCCTCCCTTATCCACTTCCTGAAAAACCTTAAATATATACTCTCAGCCTGTGAACTCTGGTACTAGCCTCAGTCACTCACTCATGCAAGTTAAATGAACTATGAATAGAAGGTAAGTGGGAGGTAATAGGATGGAATTAATGTCGTTTTGGTGGATCTGGATTTCCAGGCATCAAACCTGTGTTTCAGTCTCTAATGCCCTAGTGGGCACAAATATTATGTTACTGCTTAAGACAAATACAGCAGGAAGACATGTTACTATTAAGTCTTTTTTAAATCCAAACCAATTCATTTAATAGATAAAACAATTCAACTGCTTCTCAACTCTGAAAAAGCCATACAACGCATCGCATCTGATCCTGATTTATTGGTATTCATGCTTCCCAATGTGTGTGGAGTCCTTTTGGCAGGGGCTGACGTTCTCTCATCTGTTGTATCCTGATACACATCTGCTCAGAAGTGTCACATGTAGGTCAGGCACAGCCAGAGCCACAGACAAATGGTACAAAGGCAGATGGTTACCAACTGCATTCTGGGCAAGGTTTTGGCTGAACAAGGTAATCACTTGCTCAGCTCTCAAATGTATTTCCCAATTTCCCTGGGTTTTTTCCCACCTTTTTTTTTTTTTTAATGGTGGTAAAATCTGGACAAGGAAGATTTCTCTACTGTGTGCTGCAACTTGTCATTGCCAACAACCTTTGTTATTTACCAGAGCTTTAGCAGCATCATGTAATTTAGCTATAAATTGTTCACATATCGCTCTTCAGAGAGGTCACAAAGGGGGCCATTTTTTGATAAAGAAGAATTGGATGGAACCCTTCCACCCTGATTTCTAGTGTAAATGTTAAACCCATCACTCACACCTAATCCGAAATTAATAACATAGTCTAGCAATACCACTGCTGGAGTTCACCTCTCTGTTGCTTCCCATGTTTTATTATCTTGACAGTTTTTCTTCACAGCAACCTAATAGGTTACCCCAAAACATCAGATTATGCTTCTATTTTAAATGCAGAATGAGTTGCGGCTAAATATACTAATTTTAAATTACTGAATAACCTGAATATGAAGGTTGTTTTATTTCAGTTAGGATGCTGCCTGAGGTTTTGGTGTTTTGGGATTTATATCCGGTGTCTACGTGATATGTTTAACAATACTAATGATGAACTGATAATTATATCTTGGGCTATTGTGTGATGTCTAAAATGTGATGGGTGTTTACCATGTAAATCTTGAGTACAATTCTGTATCAACTAGTGATTATTCAGCTTCATGAAAGGCTACTACAATTAAATGATCAATCATATGCAAGGATTAATACTAGTTTCATGGTCATTGTCCTTTTCTCCAGAGTCACCTGTACTGAGTGAATAAACCGGTAGAAAATCATTTCCTCTCACCCCTTATAAAAATAACTTCAATTTTGTTGATATGTGATGTGCTATTGAAATAATATTTCAGATTAATATTTATAGGCATTTCCGTTCTGTACACATACATTGATTGGGTTCATCTGCACTGTGCAGGCATGCACATTTCTTGTTAGCTAATGAAAATAGTAATTATAATAGCAGTACTAATACTGCTCTTCTTTGTAAGGCATGTCGATACCTCTGGGTGAAAAATGCCATAGAAGAAGTAGGTAATATATAGTTGCATCATCTATATTGCGGCATATAGGTTACTATGTTGTTAGATGGTGTTTGCAATGTTGTAAACACGGTTGTTATATGATGTTATTACAACAATAACAATACCTTATTTGGATGATTTTTTTAAAATTTGAGCTCCTTAGACGTAGTAATACTCTGGATACTTTTTGCTCTTTCTTTTGTTTAAATGCACAGAACCAAAGTGTGCAGACAAGTCAGGCTTATATGAGAGGATGCCATTATATACATATTCACTTATTTTCCCATTCAGAGTGTGAGTGCAACTGATTGGACTCAAGCCTTAGATTTCAGATTTCCAAACCGTGTGATGACAGGAGGCGTGGTTCAGCCAAAATTCCTCTCTACTTGGTTGCCATTTCGCCTGTGCAACACGTGCAGGTCCTGTGCCCTGCACTAGTTCCAGTTGCTTCGATGTGCTGAAAATTGTCTGCCATTTTTGCACCGCTACTAGATGCCAGGAGATGTGCTATTTAATTGTCATGATTGGGACTACATCTGACTGTGTTACTCAAGAAAAGTCAACCTCCTACTAAACATCAGCACACAGCTAACCACCCCTTTACAAAAATCTCTTCTCCAGTGAAGTACCCCAAATTGGTAAGCACTAGCTGAAAAGATGCTCATCTGCTCCATGAGTACCCCTGTAAGCAGCCAATATTACTGTGAATGGTATTTTTAATATGTTGCAATCACATTGTGAAATCAGATATTTTGTGAAATGGCTGTTGTATGATATGACTGCAACACATACATACATAATTGGACTCTCTGAGAGGAGACACACTGACAGGACACATACTGAGAAAACTGAAAGGTCTGTGTATGACTCCAGATTTCCTGAAGAACTAAAATGATCGAAAAAGTGTTCTTTTTTCTTTCTTTTGGCAGCTTATTCAGAATGATGAGACACCCAGTATCTAAAGCCAAATGGCTTCTGCTTAACGATGGCAGAGACACAGGGAAAAAGTATTGGACTCATTGAAGTCTACAGGATTTTGGCCTTTGATTTCAATAGGCGAGAAATCAGTCAGCGATTTCTAAGGGGCATAGAGGACTACAAGCTACAGAGGACTGGAAACTATGCTCGGGATGATCGGACATTGCATGTGCACTTACAGAACAGAACCTGAAGAACTTCAGTGACATGCAAGACATTTGCAATATTTAAGAGCAAGAAGAAGCCGATACATAACTGAGCAAAAAAGCAGAGAAACTATCCAGTTTCCACATAGCTAATAGAAAATATATTTTTTTCTTTCACTGTTCTTTTGTGCAAATGCCTGTATGATCTGCACGCAGCAGATGCACAAAGGCAATTGCATGCCAGATGTATGTGTATGGCTCCAAGGTCCTGACAAACCAGCAGTCTGGACTGGGAACCTGGCTGGAAAGTGCCATCAGGCCCATTTAGGTGTTAGGTACCACGGTCTCATCCTGACACACCACCAAGGTGTGGTCGAAGGCACTCCCACGTCCGTCCATTTGGATGCAGCCAGATTTCACTCTTTGATCAGTTTGTGGGGACACTGCATGCTCAGGGTGCTGCTGTCTAAGCAAGTTGCCAATTAGGTAATATTCCCAGAGACAGGCTGCAATCCTGCCCATTCACTTGGGACTCAAAAGGATTCTCCAGGAAGAACAGATCCCATTTATGATTTTCCTCAATGATATTAAGAGAGGAGCTGGCTTTCTGTGTCTGGTCTGACGTCTGAGGATGTGCTAACTGGGGACAGCAGGACACTGCATCAGACCTGCTGTGGACTAGTGTGAAAAGTTGGGGCAAAGTGACAATTCATTAAATTGGTGTTGCCTCCCCTTCCAAAGATGAGCAAGAAGATTAACAGCTGTGTTTGTGAGGTGCTTTGAAATCTGGAGATTAAATTTATATGCCTAAAGTCATTTGCAGTGCTAAATACTATTATTGTCTTCTGAAATTAGAAACACCTTCCAAACGGTTTCAAACTGTTCTCCCACATAGTCAAATAAAGGAAATTAATCTTGGCCACAATTAACTTTCTATCTGCATTTCTCAACCTGCTCCATCTGCTACTTCATCTGACCTGTTCCTACACTTCACTGATCAAATGTGGTTGCGAGCTTATCCATCATCTTACAGCATAATGAAGTGTAAACATTTTCTGCATCAATCTATCACGTGAGCTATGGCTATGGAGTTCAAAAGATTGCATCCAAGACCAATTTAAACTTTAATCACAACCATGCTGAATGATGGGCTACTTGCCATTAGCAGATATATTTGCCCTTTGCTGCTGGACACTCTCAATGAGCCCAGAAAATCTATAATTGGAATAAACATTTGGAATTGACCAGAATTAAAAAAAAAAAAAAATTTAAAAAACCCCAAATGACAACCCAAATCGTTTTTCCCACATGACCTTGTTTAATAGCTATCCTTAACATCTAGATTGCTATTTGGGGTGAGTACAAGGGAAAACAGGACAGCAAAATGATCTCAATGACATGAAAGCAGATGCTGGAAGCAAAGATGCAAGACTAAAGATCATTATACCAGGGGTATTGCCTGTATCATTCAATTTTGTCTCATATTGTCCATTGTTACATAAAGACTATTTCAAAACAGTCTGCAAAAAAAGCAATCCTACACCATTTCATGCATACAGCTGAAGTAATCAAGCAGCAACATAGCACTGGTACACTAAAGCCAAAACCTGACATCACTGGTTTTCAGTACTGTTGTCAGATAATATTAATAGTAACTGAATCCATCATCTGGTCCTCAGAAAGGAAAAACAATCTTTCTCCACGAGTCCTCACATCCACAGTATGTAATATGAAATTCAGAATGGCCAAGCTGTAAAATGTGTTGCAAACAGCAAGGGGGAGGGAGGGCTCTGAGGAATACAGGGAGAGCAAGAGGAGGACAAAGGGAAGCACAGGTCCAGCAACTCACAAGGGAGAAGGGGAACGATGGCCAAAGTATTCAACACCCTCAGTCATCACAAAATGAGGTTAATTAGGGCTAGATATTTATGACTATTTTAATAGGGAATAGAAGTGCAGGAAGAACTTTCAAAAGAAGAGTCTAAACAACATTTAGATAAGTAGAATTATTCAA
Organism: Phalacrocorax carbo; assembly: GCF_963921805.1. Classification (NCBI taxonomy): domain Eukaryota; kingdom Metazoa; phylum Chordata; class Aves; order Suliformes; family Phalacrocoracidae; genus Phalacrocorax; species Phalacrocorax carbo. Next base: position 149,101,712 of record NC_087513.1, on the reverse strand, counting down.
ATTGGCAACACCCAATGAAATACACTCTGGAGAACTTGCAGAGATGGCTGAAGCAATTTCTGTTTCTCTAACAATTATCTTCAAGGGCTTATGGAACATCTTGGAGAAGTGTAGAATGTCAAACACAGCACATGTTTTTAAAAGGTGGGAAAGAGTCTGAGGAGCTAGAGCTCAGGGAATGTAACTTTGATGCTTAGAACAAATTATTAAGCAAATACCACTGAAGCACCTAAAGGATAATACAGTGATTGAAAACCAGCAATCGTGGAGTTATCAAGAAGAATCATGTCAAACCAATCTAATTTCGGTCTTTGACTAAATAATTGGCCTAGGGGATAACAACAAACATGATTTGCTTTGACTTTCATATGGCTTTTCACACTGCTCTACGTGTCATTCCCCGAAGCAAAAAAGAAGATAGGTAGGACAAGATTCAGCCTCCGATTCATGCATAGAAATGTCTCGTGTTTACCATGTAGGTGTCTACACATAACCTAGCCATCTAAGATTCCTTTGTAGGGAGGAGATCTAGGGCTCAATGCAATTGCCCACATAAAGGCATCTAGTACCATCTGAGATGCCTCCTGGCTGAGCTACAGCTACCACTTCAAAGCAGGGTGGACATCCCATAGGTCCTGTGCCAGATCTGCCAGCCCCCTGTGGCTGCCCTGAGGCCATCGCTCTAAAGCCCAGAAGAAGAATTCACCTCCCCCCTCATTGTCCACCTGAGGAGGAGCAGAACAGCTCTCCAGCCTCTACCCACTCTAACAGCAGCTTAGACATCTAGCTCATAGGTGGACGCATACACTGAGGGAAAAACATGTTTAGAGGGTTGAGGGTTTTTTGCTAGTCTGGGCTGTATTTCAAAGAATATTCAGCAGGGATTTACCTCTGGTTTGGTCATGTTAAGCAACTTGTAGGATGGAACAGAGAACATTTTTTCTGCCATTCATAGGTGACAGCAAACTGGAAAGGAATGCAGGTCCTTTGGAGGACAGGGATAACATTTTAAATTATTTCGACAAGCTGGAGAAGTGACCCAAGGTCTGCAGGGCATTCGGTAAAAAGAAATGCAAAAAAGCTTCCTTTAGTCATAAGATGTGAATACAGAAATACACAATGGAGAACTAACGGTAAGTCACTAGCAGAGTGGAAAATAATTTGGCAATTACTGTGATTCACAAGCTAAAAATGTGTGAGTGATGGTACTGCAGAAAAGACAACTCCCATTCTTGGATTTACTGGCAGGAATGTCATGTGCAAGACACCAGAAGTATTTAACATGCTCCGATCCATAATGATAAGGTCCCCACTAGAGTGTTACTCTATCCAGGGCCGATAACCACTCTTTAAAGAAAGATATGACAAACTACAGAGAGAATAGAGGAGAAAAAATAAGTATGACATGAGGGTTACACAACATCACTTCTGCATGAATTCATGGATTTTGCTGTGCTTACTGGGGGGAGGACTGGGGGATAGGGGCAAGGGGAGGGCAGGAGCCTGTACCAGTCCCCCAGCTCATCAGAGGTTAGAACGAGGAGGGACATCAAACTTCCTCTGTCAGCTAAGGGCAGGACACAAGACAATTGGCCAGATTTGCATCAGTGAGATGTATTTAAATTCTGGAGCCTCTTTTATGGGAGATATTTAGGAACAGGTTCGACAAAGAGGGATGGTTAATACTGCTTCAGAGCAACAGAAGGTGGACCCCTGGCTCTTCTGTGGGGAGCTGCTAGAAATGGCAAAAGCGTCTCAGAAAGCATTGCCCACCCCAGCAGCCCCCTTCTATGGGGAGGCAGAAGGAAACCCTCATTGACGGAGGTGGCTGAGAAGCACTTGAGGGAGGTGGCTGAGGGGCAGGTGAGGAGGAGCCCTGGTCTGGTGGCCTTTCTCTGCAGGAGGCAGGCATTTCCCAGGGCTGACTGCAATCCCACCACGGCACCAACACGAGACCTGGGGGCTTGTGTTTCTGTGGCTGTTGATCGAACACAATATGTAAACAGTCTGTTCATTTTTTCTTTTCTTTTGCTGTAAAGGTGGAGTGATGGGAGTTTTATTATAGCACAACCGTTCTTTAGTAAGGTAGTTAATGAGCTGTCAGGATTTCTGTAATAAACTTCTCTTTCAGAGTAGTAAGTAATAACTCACTGCAAGATGAAGCTTATTTTTAGTCATTGCTCAGAAACGTGTTTTACCAATTTTGAGAAATAAACCTCATCTTTTTCAAGAGCCATATCTCTCAGTAAAAACAGACTGTGAGACCTTCACAGAGCATCTGGGTGGTTTGGTGGTTTTTTTTGAAATATGAATATAATTACTCCTTTTTACTTATAGTGAAAGTATGTGTGCTATAGAGTTGTAAAACTGTGGAGGGAATTAGGAAATTCTGGCTCATCAGTACCATTTGTTCTGCCTCATGCCATTTCTCTTTCCTTGTGTGTGCCTCTCATGGGAAGACAACTAATCCTGGCCACCAGTGACCAGGAGAGCATGGAGCTCTGGCCAGGACATAATGCTCCTTTACAGCAGAGCACAATTGCTTGGCTTGACATTTTCTGAATTAAAAGATGACAATTTTGATTTGTCCCCTCAGTCCTTTCCAACATATGTTGCCCACCACTGTGCTCGAAGGGGCAGGGAGAGAAGATGACGTTATTTGTCGTAAATAATTTGTCTGAAAGCACATTTGCTTTTGCAAACAATGTGCACACACTTTACAGTCCGTGACTTTAATAACTGTTTAAATTTTTACAGTGTGGATATACTTGAGCCGATTTCCATCCTAAGCTTTCTGCTGCCTTTCCAATTTTTATGTCTTAGGGCTGGTCAGAGAAATCACGTGCTTGTGTTTCTTGTCCATGAGCTGATCCAGGCTTTATGGCCAGGAAAATAACCTCTCTTCGTTGCTGATTATGCTCAGGTGCTTTTTTAGTATTCCTGAAATGTGTCTGCACATCGTAAAAGCACATTTTGAGGAAAGCTGCAAGTGCCTTTTTTGAATATTCACACAGGTTTCAACAGTGCTTTTAGATTCTGCATGCCTCTTGCAAAACACAGAAAGTTTCCTGCATTAGTGGTGATGAATAAGCAAATACAAAAAGGCAACAAATGTCAACAAATCTGCATTACGTTCAGCAGCGTATGAGCAGCCCATCTTCCTGCTGCCTGTCTCCAGCTCCCGTGTGAGCAGCTCATGGCTGCATTGCTAACCTTGCCACCTTCCCTCTCGATTGCTGGGGATCCTTCCTGTTATTGCCTGCATTTCACTTACCAAGAATGAAACAATATTTCTGCTGACTCTCCCACTTCCCTCCTGCCAGGGGAGCGACAGAGAGGCTGAGGTGTTTTGCTTATGACCTCTGGTGGTAGAAGGGAGGCTCTACAAACCCATTATTTGCACCAAAATTTAACATGAAAAAGGCAGGCACCCTTGTTTCCTATCAATGATCAGGCTGTAGCTTAGCTGGAGATGGGTTTTTACCAAGCACCGAATTTCCCTTAAGTACACCCTTACATGATATCGAGTTGATTGAATGAATGCAGTCATGCAAACAGTGTCATCAGCAGAGACATGATGAGGGGCGTAAGGAGCTGTACTTACCCGCTTCTCAAGTGCTTGCTGTCCGTGAGTGTCCTTGCTCCACAGTATTTTATTTTATGACATCTCCTGCTCTAAAATAATGTACTAAAAATATACACTTTTTTAGCATTGAATACTTTTTTATAGAATTAGTATTAGAGAATTTATTTCTCATTTCCCAAGCACTTTTCACCAGATAAGTCGTGATCCTGTTTACACCCGTAAAAATCTGTCAGCAGGGCAGAATCCGGCCACCTTTTGGTTAACTAATCTGCAGAACCGCAGTTAAGTGTGTATATATAAAATATAGATTAACTAAGTATATATGAACATTAACTGCGTATTACTGAGGAGGAAGTTGTGGAAAATGGAAATCAAGTAACACACACAAATTTGCATAAGAAAGGCAATGCTGGGTACAGGACAAGATATCTGCAACCTCCTCTTGTCTTCAGACAGCTGTCAGTTCAAAGCAACAATCAAACTGTTTTCCTCCTCTGTACCAGCCCCAGCTGCTACCCCCATCTCCTGCCCAGGCTCTGGAGATGGGTCGTTGTGTCTCTGTCGTCCAGTTAATTAAGTCTCAAGGTTTACGGGAGGGCAAAAAAGGGAAAGTTTTACCCCTGCTTAAGCTGTGGGGCAGTTTTCCCAAACCCCACAGCAATAAGGTTGATCCCTGACAGAGAGGGGGACGAAATGAGGCTTCATCTTCCTTCCAGTCCTCAAGCTGCATGGGAAATTGCAGGGCAGGTTTTTTGCTAGAATCAAACAACCCGCTCCTGAACTGCACCGCAAAAAAATGAGGTGTCATTTCCCAGACCCTCAGCAGTGCAGCAAAATCCTTCCTCTGTGAAATTCAATGTGGGAGAAACAAAACTAATGATGCTGAAGGAAGGGGACAAAATGCAGGAGTATGCGTTTCCCCTGCAGAGTCCTGCAAAGAAATTGGGTCACCACAGTGAGTCTGACAGCAGGGATTCACCCTGCCAAAGCATGTCAGCCTACTTTTAGCCCTGTGTACGTGTTGATCCCACTAGGCTGTCCTTAGTTTTAAGCCCTCTGACTTCACTGAGATCTTTCCTTTGCTTAAATATTGGTGGTTTTCTGAGCTAGGTCAGCAAAGATGGCTTTTTGAAGCTCTCAGTTTGTATTAATGAGGCTAAATTTTTTTTTGAAGTAGCCTTTTCAAAAGTTACTTTACAAATCTTTGTATTTTATTATCTGTGCCTTGAGAAAGGCATCATTGCTTTGAGTGCAATGCTGTATCAAAAGGGATGTCTGCACAGTGGCAGCCACAGGAAGAAATATGCTTTCTTCTTTGAGAAGTCAGAGGATATGCAATTTATTACCAGGCTAAGAAATTAAATTGCATTTGGGAAAAGTTTCATTATACATCACAGACAAAGTCCTCTCAACAGATGGTTATAAAGTGTCTATCGTATTTCAGACATTTGGTGGAAAAGATTCCAGTTCTGAAGTCACTTCGATGACTTGTTGCACCATAGGTGCTCCTGCTTCAGTGCCCTTACAGTAGGTGCCATGGACTCAGAGAAGGGGAGTTGCAGCCCAGATTCACATCAGACCAGTACATCCCACCTCAAGTCTGAACTGGCCCCTGAAAGTGCCTGTCTCTGGCCTTCCAGTGACCACAAAGACAGACGATGATGAGGATCAGCCATTTACCAGGCACTTCTGCTACACACGTGAGTTTAAGCAGGACAAATCCAAACTGAAGAGTTTACAGTTGTTGCAGATGAAGAAAGGTCCTGGAGAGCTAGGAAATGGGCTCCATTAAACGTGGGGTGGTAGGGAGCGGTGCTGGAGAATTTGAGGACTCATCCAAGCATGCACCAGGTGAAAGCCAGGGATGAATGCTTGACTCCAGTGCCCTTGTCCTAGCAGTCTCAGAGAGGTGTGAAAAGGGTAGTAGCAGTCTGACAGTGTCAGTGGGTGTCGGTCTCTTCTCCCAAGTAACAAGAAATAGGACAAGAAAAAACGGCCTCAGGTTACACCAGGGTAGGTTTAGATTGGATATTATAAAAATTTTCTTCACTGACAGAGTTGTCAACCACTGGACCAGGCTGCCCAGGGAAGTGGTTGAATCACCATCCCTGGAGGTATTTAAAAAAAACATGTGTAGTTGCGGCACTTAGCTACATGGTTTAGTGGTGGACTTCGCAGTGGTAGGTCAACAGTTGGAATCTATGATCTTAAAGGTCTTTTCCAACTTAGCTTGGATTCTTCTATGATTCTGTGATTCTATGGCAGCTTTTCCCAGGACTGGCTGTGAGAAAGCAGGATGAAAAAAGCCATCAGAAGAGCAGAGATGCCTAGCCAAGTGCCCGTCTTTCCACTGGCTAGCACTTCCAAAGCCAAGATATTCATGGTAGACAAAGTTTGCTGCATTTGTGTCAGACCTCTGAGATGTCCTACTGTGTCATTACCCTGCCAGAGTTTTGTCCCAGGGGCTTCGTAGGAATTGTATGTTTAAAGTATCAACCATGGCTCCACAACAAGGTGGAAGGCTGGTCCTCCTTCCTTCTGGGCACACACCACAACATCCCGCAAAGCGCAGGAGCAGGGTTCGTCACCTTGGCTCCACAGGCCCATTGTCCAGTAGCCCAAGTGTGTTGCAACACCAACAGGAGCCCTATACGATGTCCTGTGAGGGACCATGGCCCACACAGTGGGTGTTGTCACAGACCCAGTGACTCAGACCATCCATGAACCAAAGTTGCGCCATGACAGGGCATTTCTGAAGGCTAAAAGGTCCAAGGTCTGAAGAAGGGAGGCCTGGGAGATCAGAAGCCAGACTCTGGTCAGAGAGAACTGACTGATTCCTGCTTCATCCCGGCACTGACAGTATGAAGGCTTTTCTACGCAGTGCCGCAGGGTCTGACTACCACTGCTGTGCTGCTGCTCCTTTGGCAGCTGCCCTCCCACAGGCAGTGAGGAGGAGCAGGCAGGGTGGCAGGGCCACTGCAATGACATCTGCCACACTCTTCCATCATTGTCATGATGATGCTGTGCCACAGGGAGGATTTGGTCCTATTTTTTGGTTTATGGCTAACTGGGAGTGGCAGAAAAAGACAAGAAACCCTGTGGTTGCTCGGATGCCTCCAAAACCTTTTGCAGCTGAACAGAAGGGCCAGAGAATGAATTTGCATTTTATCATATGAAGTACTTACTTTGTCCTGAAAGAAGAGTATTCAGCTTCCTTCTTGAACTTCAAGTATTCAAGATGTTTTGAAGAGGGAACTTTCAAAAGCTCCACCCAAAGATGAACAATACAGTGAAATTAAGGTGCAGGAAACCCTTTGATATTGCTGAGTTCAGATTCAACACCTGAAAAGAGTTTTAGGGGTGAGGAAAGAAGAGGATAAAAAAGCATTTTTTCCATCTTTACATGCAATATGGGAGGCACATGAAAATGCTAAAACCCAAAGACATCAGCAGGTGTTAGGTATTCACCAGACAGTGAAGGGAATGGAGGCAGGTTTAGCAACGAGCAGCTGAGGTTCCTGTGCCAGTCTGAAGGCCATGAGGAGAGACAGAGACAGGCAGCAAACTAAATTAGAAAACAAACGAAATGGCCAATATATGTGCACAGGACACACTACAGCCCTTGCAGTGCCTCCCCCAAATCTAACACCATCTCGGCATGGGAAGCACAAAGAAGGGCACAAGGGCAAAAAGACAAGGACAAAGAAGTGGGAGAGCAGTGTGCCTCTCCCAGCAGAAGAGGCTTCTTCTCTGTATGCTTTTCCTGTCTTAACGTACAAAGATTGCGGCCAGTCGATTAGATCGCTCTCTCCCCCTTGCCATTTGTATGTCACTTCTCCGCTTATCTCAGATCTTCCCCAGGGCAGGGAGTATATCTTCATGTACACAGCCTAGCTGCACTGCAACACAGAGGTTAAGAAAAACAGGAAAGTGCTCACAGAGAGAAAACAGCGCAAACAGAGAGGGGTTTTTTTTTTGGCGAACGATGGAAAAAAAATTATAGTGTCTGAACTTGTTACATCTAACTGCATAAACATATTGAAAGTCTGCTGCCCTCTGTGCTCTCATTATTCCTATGCACCTATTTCCCTAACCTCACTTACCCTGCGCAGCTAAGTATGGTGCCCTTTTGCTGGAAATAAGCCCTGCCCCTGTCAGTGTTGAGAAAGATCACTGTAATGCTTGCTGTAGGGGAAAAAGAGAGGAAAATTGGTGCCTGATGTGCTAGCAGACAGTAAAATTCAAGGGTCATAGGAAGCCACAAATCTGCCAGAGATGATTAATTCAGTTGAGAAGGTGAAAGCCTAAAATTTTTTTCTGTTTCATTTGTACTGCCAAATTTCTTTTTACTTGATGCAAGAGACAACACGGGATTAGGAGAGATGTCTGAAATGAGAGGTTCCAGGGTATGAGAGACACTGGGATACTGGGCTGTTGCAGGACAGCATGTCACCAGTCAGGACCATTTGAGCCTGGGTGACACTTGCCTGCCTGACATGTCACACCTCTGTCCCATCCCATGACATGGCATGTGAGGTGGTGTTAGATGCAGCCTTTTGGCTGATCAGACAGGAGCCATCTCCAATAGGAGCCAGGCTGCAGTGCTACCTTCCTCCCCATCTCCAAATTCATGGCTTTACCTCTGTCTTTGGAGCAGCACAGAGGTGAGTTGTGTGAGACTTGACTGGGCAATCAAGGATTGCAAATATTAAGTGAAGCTGCAAAAAGCAAATCTTAAGAATCCTACAGTCCATGGGATTTCTCAGTAGCAGTAGTTGTTGCGAAGGAGGGAACCTACACATTTGGATCAAAATGATGTCTTATTGCTGACCCCTTTTGGGAAAAGAACAGCCTCCATCACGCTGAACGTACTGCCTAGCTGCCCCCTCGTCTTCCCTCCATTACACAGCTTAAAAAATACAGGCATCTCCCTTTCTCTATCAAGACCCTATGTAGCCCTATCCCTGCAAATACCCTTCTGATCTTTGCTTCCCTTCCCCTTACCCCGATAAAACCCCTGGCATCCTCCATGGCTCTCATTTTCCCACTCTCGATATGCTGCCATCCCTTTTGCAGCTCCCCATGCAAGAAATGACCTCCAGAGAAAGCTTTTTGCATTCTCATCTTCTCCCATTAGGAACCTCCCTTCTGTCACGGACCTGACAAGTAGCGCAGTAATACAGTGGTAATAATGCACTAGATCTTCAAGATGTCCATGATGGACATATATATATACACGTATACACATATGAATGGAGGAAAACTGTCAAGAGGATGTAACCAAAAGGACACAGGACATTCTTCTTTCTCCTCCTCTCTCTTCATCCATTTCCCTCTGGTTTCTGCATTGGCTCTTTATTTTGTCAGTGAACTCTTTTAGCCAGGGACTCTATTTCTGTCACTGGAGAGTACTTAAAATGTAAATAATAACAGGCCAAAAACCAAACAAGGGAGTTATTGAGTAACTGGTGAGAAATGGGGATGTGGAGTGAAGGCAAGGCTTCTCTAAAGCTGTGGTGTCTCTGGCAGCAGGGCGGGAGCAGGGAAATACAGCAGCTGGATCTTAAACCCCCTCTCTTGCAGTTTTGGGCCCTCCCCAGGAAAGATCTTCACTGCAACCTCTTCCAATTCTGGTCAGTCACAGTGGGCTGCTAGTGAACTCCACACAAAACTGTTACTTTTATTAGCCAGTAAGATAAAATGCTATATATACAGCTTTCAGCTCTATTTTCTTTTAATATCTTTAATATCTGAAGAGCAAGCTAACTTTTTGTGCATTTTTCTTATAATTTTCACTGCATTTAGACTAACACAATTGTCCTGGAGCACTAACCTAAAAGAACACAACTCTCTGCAAACAAGGATCTCAATTAGTGCAAACCCAACAGTGATCCAGATGTCACACAACAAATCTCTTGAAGCGCTAGGAATACAAATCTCACAATTTTTAGGCCCATAACCTATGTCTATAGTTAATGTAAAGCGGAAAAGGGAAGGACTCCAGCTTGGAAACCACGGGGCAGGACATGACTCATACCCAATCAGCTAAACCCCATGGCCTCTCCTTCCTCCTTCCAAAAATCCCTAGTGTGGCCACATCCAAACTCATGCTGGCCACAGAGTTTCACCATATAAAACATACCCAGGAGGTAATTCTGTATGGCTATTTGTACGTATCCATGCAGGGAAGATCTGGTGTGTCATTTCTTGCACAAAGTTTCAGCTGGGGTGGAAAGAATTTGGCACTTTGTGCCTCTGTAATTTTGAGGTTAAATACCTTTGCTGAGTACTAAAAACAAGTACACATGCATTTAGGTTTGGATTCACGAAGACTTTGTGTAAACCTTTCTCCTGGGAAGGAAAGAGGTGTACCTGTGATACCCGGTGCCTACCATGTCCATAGCAGGGATCAGCTAGGATCACCACGTTCTTGCAAACACACCTATCCTTCTGTGGGAGATAATGGTTAGTGGATTCCTGGGCACAAATGAGGACACATGGATTTGAGACCGTCTACAAGACTTCCTAATCAAGGCAAACATAAAGTAATATAGGCTTATGCAATATGTTGCAGTGTAATTGAGTAGCCTCAACCAGTGAGGGTTTTGGTGGGTTAATCTGTATGAGTCAGGCACCTTAATGAAACAAAGCTTCCCCCTACTTTCTGGTTTCTAAGAAAGGAAGTTCAGGAGTCTGAGCTTAAAGGGTTCCTCAGAGTGCCTCATGTCCCCATGACTGGGGAACAGAATGTAGGACCAGGTCATACGCTGCATCTGCCCTGCAGTTTGGATGCAGGTTTTCCTCTAATTTCCAGCCACCCATTTATTATTTGCCATGATTGATTTCTGTGGTTATTTGTTCAGTCATGCAAAAATAACTGAATATAAGCGGGTTATTTCTCTGTTCTGAATGCTACCCAATATGTAAGAAATGTCTTTACCTTTAGGAAGGCTTAGCAGGCACGAGGCATCATTTTTTAAAGCAGGGAGGAAAATAAGATTAGATTGGATGTGGAATGGGTCTGGAAAAAAAGACAGATTTCTCCATTTATGAAAACTGAAGTCCTAGAATTAGTAGTATTCATTTCATCTGAATAATTAAGCAGTAATGACCATGGCATAGGCTATCTTAGGCAATTAATGATCAGCTCCAGGGGTTGATGGCCTGTGAGGAAGCTAAGGGACATTAACCTCTGCTGGCTGTTAGTCATTCAGATATTGCCATGTGCTGACTCTATTGCAAGCTTCTCCCATTTTAAAAATATAGACTTAAAAGTTACAGTAAAAGCACCCGTCGTATAATGACTGTAAGTGAGTGAGACATCTCTACAAAAATAGCAAGCAGCAGGGCCAGTGCTGTGATGGCCCAAAGACCTCTTGAGAATGTCTTGACTTCTGTTTGAGTCCTGGGGCTGTGGTGCCGCTGATGGGCAACGGCAGACGGGTGAGGAGGCACCTCTGCATGCTTCCAGTTCTGCTGAATTCAAGGGGGTCCTCTCTCTGGGATGCTTTATGCACACCTGTCAGCATGAAGTATCCTGAGAAGAGACGAGAAGGTGAACGTTCCATGTTTTCCTTTACCTGTGCATGAGTTTCAGCCCTTTAGGAAAGGAAGAAATAGGAGGAGGATGGAAGGTACTTGGGAGGTTTATATATGTGTGTGTAAATATTAGTATTCATATATATACATATATAAAAGGATGTATCAGACATAAAAAAAAAAAAGTTTGAATATTTTTTTGTAAAGGGTACTTGTAAGGAATATTTATTTAGGCCTTTCATTTAATGAGAACTGGTTAACAGAAAACACCTGATCTGCCTTTCTCCCAGTCTGCCCAGACTCTTCCCCTTTGCAGCCTGCAAAACTGTCCCTAGGCTGGTCACACAGCACAGAGATTATGGCCAGAAGAAAGATGAAAGGGAGCTTCAAGATGCATTTGAATAGTTTTGTCTCCATCATTTCAAACTGCAACGCCAGGTATTAGACAGAGACTAACTATCTAATTTTATAGCATAAACAAGTGTAAAAAGCCACAGACCCCCAAATCTGCAACAATCATTCTGAAGTGGGTAAAGGGATGAGTCAGTTGACCATTAGCAGAGGAAGAACCAGAACAATAATTGTTTTTATTTCAATGGAAGAAAATTGACTTTTTTTCACTTTTTTATTCTTGTTTGTCTTGGAGTAAAGAGAGGAATCAGTTGTGGGTTTTTTTTAATAATGAAGTTATATTAGATATGGTCTAGCAAGTCACATTTGTTGCTGGTGCAATTTTGTCACAGACAAAAGCAGTCTAATTCACGCAAGATGGTTCTATTTCTTATCTCACTGCGACACAAAAACACTCTGGAGAGAATCAAGAGTGTGAAAATTGTAGGAAAATGCATCTAAACAGCATCTACCACTTCTATAGAAGATGGAATTCTTATATGCTGCAGAGTTTATTCTTTTTTATATATATTACTATATCCTCAGGCCCAAAGTATAATTGCTTTTTTTTTTTTTTGTAAAGATGAGAAAAACTGATGCCATCAGATCTAGTGTAGTGTTGGAGCAGTGTGACAAATTGTAACTACACCTTTTGCTGTGGCCTATATTCTAAAACTGCATCCAGATTTGACACCAGTTTGGCCTATTCAGCTGTAAATCCATGGTCTACTGGGAAGTTCCCCTGCAGTGCTGCCCTTTCTTTTGGATGGGGCGTTAGGGTTTATTTTTGTTCAGTTTTCTTTTTCTGTGGTAATAAATGAAAAACAAAACAAAACAAAACACCCAAACAGGAATAAAGAAAGGGGGAAAAAAGGGGGTGGGGTGGTGGGGTGGGAAGGTGAAAATCAGTTCCTAGAAGGCCAATCCAGGACCAGCCCTGCTTTAGGGCTCTCTCCACCCCTGAACAGACATTACTAAGTTATTTGCAAGCAGAAAATGAGCAGCAGGTTTTAAACTGGCAGCTTGGCCCGCTACTGCCATGGAGCGACAAGACTGAGCTTTGCCCTGGAAACACCCCGTGCTGCATTTTCTTTTGTTGAGGGTCTGATCTTTTGATCTTGGTGTCCAGAGAAGCTGTCCAGGTTGTAATTTCTTAGAAGTGTCATGTCTGATACATGGGATTTGGGAGGATGAGGGACTATGAGAGCTGACCATGAAGATTCATAAGAAAACAGCTGGAAGGAGGAGGATGTGGAAGCTCAGCCTGACCTTACCAACCCTGTGAAGTCAACCGGCCTGTGTCCCTTTCTGGTTTAATTAAGGCTGGCAAAATACGCTTGCCTCAGCCCAAATCTTCCCTGCCAGTACTTACGGCTGTGATGAGAGCAATGAAAACACTCAAGCTATTTTGTTCCCTCATTAAAAAAAAAAAAAGCTTCCTTTTAATGGGTAATAATTTTGCAGCTGGTTGAGTTTTGCTGGCAATTAGATTTATCCTCCTTAGAGTTTTTGTACTACTCATATTTTCATAGTTTCTGGTTTGATAGCCTAAGTGTTCAGAGCAGCTTCTTTGGAGCCCTCAGCGCAGGAAGGACATGGACCTGTTGGAGCGGGTCCAGAGGAGGCCACAAAAACGATCCGAGGGCTGGAGCCACCCTCCTACAAGGACAGGCTGAGAGAGTTGGGGCCGTTCAGCCTGGAGAAGAGAAGGCTGCAGGGAGACCTTATGGCGGCCTTTCAGTACTTAAAGTGGGACTATAGGAAGGATGGGGACAATGTTTTTAGCAAGACCTGTTGTGACAGGGCAAGGGGTCACAGTTTTAAACTAAAGGAGGGTAGATTCAGACTGGATACAAGGCAAAAATTTTTTACAATGAGGGTGGTGAAACACCGGCACAGGTTGCCCAGAGAGGTGGTAGATGCCCCATCCCTCGAAGCTTTCAAGGTCAGGTTGGACGGGGTTCTGAGCAACCTGGTCGAGTTGAGGATGTCCCTGCTCACTGCAGGGAGGTTTGACTAGATGACCTCTAGAGGTCCCTTCCAACCCAAATCATTCTATGCTTCTATGATTCTCCTTGCCAAGCTACTCACATTGGTCTGTTACCTTTGGGTTACAAACTAATTCCTGAGAAGATATCACCTCAGCCTTCCTCCTTTCTTTTCTTGTTCTTCTTTTCATGGCAAGGTTAAAACACTCAAAGCATGTATATATTTTCCTCATTTATTATTACAAGGAATAAATCAATTTCAGATTTAGAAAAAGATGCAGTAGATGCCTTGTACACAAGAGGGCAGGTCTGCTTCTTCTTTCATCATCAGCAGTCCCCTATTCTACTTTGTTCACCAATAACTTCTGTGTTCAGCCAGGCATCTGGGGCTGGATGTCACAGAAAAAGCATGGCTGTAAGGCGGGGTTTTAGTCTGAATAGACAATACCATCTAGGGATGGTCAAAAGGCCTTTTGTGCTGCTAAAGCAATGCCCATGGGACTATAAATACACAGTTATAAATGCTCCTATATATTATTATTACAGCAGTTACTCAACCTAACTTTTTGGTTTGCAAACCTGAAATAAATAGACTTTCAAGCCTAAAGAGGCAGGGTTCACACATGGTTTTCTCATCCTGTCTCCCACCCTCTTTCCTCCCTTTCCCCCAGTACAATGTTGGAAGCTCAGACACCAGGTACCAGTTTCCACCCGTCTCTGCTGGCTGTGTGTAAAGATTTTATTTCAAAACCTTTTGACCAGGAGGAAATATCCCCGACCTGAAGAGCTGAGGGCTCTGTGGCTCCAGCATGTTGCTTGACATGGAACTGAAACCCCAGCATGGGTGACTTGCTGTCCCCCAGCCCCGCTTCCCCAGGGCACGGTCACTCAGTGGTGGCAAGTCTGGCTATGGTTTAAACCTGAATTTAGCCTCCTGGAAGGAAATGACAGTGTGTCTGAACCTGGAGTGTGTGCTAGCCCCTTCCCAGTCTCAATCTGGGTACCGAAACAGGGAGCAGCCACCCCAGGAGACCCAGAGTGTGGGTCTCATTCACAGAGAAGCTTTCCACCCCACAGAGGAAGAGGGACTTCCCAAAATTCCCAGAGTTAATTCATGGCCAGTGCTGTGCTTTCCAGGAGAGTTGGCTGCTGCCTCTTACTTCCCCAGGGAAGGACTGCACCCCTTTCCTTTGGCTCATAAAACACTGCCGGCTTTCCTGCTCACAGTGCTGCCAGAGGAGCCAAGGCAATTTCTGTAGAACATTCCCAAGGGAAGTAAGCAACCCAGCAGAGGTGAGAGGTGGATGCAGTACGGTCCTTCTCCCATAACACCTTGATTTAACTTAAAGAAACAAAAAAAATCAAGGCCTTATACAATGATACGAAGCCACACGACTACATTTTCTCCACTAAGCCATCCAAAAGCCAAAAGGAAGTTGTAAATTTTGAAAAACACCAAAAGGCTTATTTTTTAAAAGTGAAAAGGCACTCTATAGCAAGTATCTGGAGTCTTTTGGGCAGGGGTGCAGAATGAACATGGTGTTTGCCTTCCAAATGCCTTTGGAGAAGGGCTGAGGCGAGCAAATGGGAGACAAAGCCAGACTTTTTAAGAGAATAGCAAAGGTGAGAAAATCTCATCTTTAAGAAAGGAAACCAGGGGCAAAAAGAAAGGGAACTGGCCACAGTTGATCTGGATGTTTTTCCCTTGTAACTTTATGATGTCTCCTGACTCTGTCACATCCCTTATATTTTATGTACGGGGCAGAATATTGCTGTCATCAGTGTCACTTGGTAACCATCCAGCTAAAGGCCACCTGTTGGAGAACGTCTCAGAGCTGAATGCCAGCTTTGAAAAGAACAGGGATATGGTTAAAGCCACTCATGTCAGATGTAGTTAGAGATTTACTGGGATGTTGCTGGAAGAGCCTCTGGAACTTTCCAAAATGCTGGGTCGCTGACAATCAAATGTATTTGCTTTTCCATTTTAGCAATCAATCAATCTGCACTTGTGGAAAGGTTTCTGAGCTGTTTCTCACGCCAATCACAATTAGAGAAGTGCTAATCATGTTCAGAAGTTGTTAATCATACATTAAATTAAATGAGAGACACATGCTCTCATACAGTGTGGTCACCAAATGGCAAGCTCATCTTAGATGCTCTCACTTGCTCTCTGGGGTATGCCTGTTTGGCCTACAAGTGTATAATAATTTATGTTTTTAATTAGATCGTTGCTGTGCATAAAGTAAGAAGCATTCCTATCACCTACTAGTCATCTTTTTCCTTTTACAGAGACCTCTGCACAGTCAAGCCCTTAATGGATCTACTTTGTCAATATATTCCACACTGCTGTTGAAAAATTGTTCTAAGGACTCTCACCCATTCAATGGGAAGGAAAAAAGGAGGATGGTGTGAATGTGCCGTCTGAACAAGCCAGCAATGGAAGACAGCAAATCAGTTCTGTTAAACTGGGGTTTGCATTTCCTTGGATAGATCAGTACAGGAAAGACGCACCAATGGGTATAGAAGTGGCATATCCAAACGTTTTCTCACCCCTGGCTAAAAAGTGCCTCTCCTGCAATCGAGAAAGCTTTGGCTAAAGTATACGCTTGTTAATCGTGAAAGTGGGAGCATATGTGTTTGACAGTGTTTACACCTATGTGTAAACACACACCTATGTGTGTGCGTATATATATATATATATAAGTGAATGTAGGGAATGTAAAGACAATGAATACAAATTAGGAAATACACTGTGCGGCAAAACAAGAGAAAATATGAGTATGCTAGCTGGCTGCTGGAAGATGACGTGGGGCTATTTACCTATCCTTATCAGCTCTCCTCAGCATCTACTTTTGTGTACTGCTGGTGCTGTGCTAGCTGCCTCTAAGCGTCTTAGATCCTCTACCAGGGTGACAGACCGTTAGAGGAATTTTAATTCTACCAGGAGCAAAATACTTGCTGTGATATCAGCCCATTGCTAGAGGGAGACGGCAAACTATTTAAGATGATAATTCAGTGGGAGTTTGTACTAGTGTTAGCAAAAAAGCAGGATGGCCCATTCGGATACTAATTTTGTAGAGGTCTTCGAGCACCATGCCATTCCCAGAAGTGTGGCAACACAGCGGTTCTGTGTCAGCAGCAGTCTAGCTCTGCCTATTAGGTCTGATACTAGACATTAGAAAAAAGAAAACAGAAAATAATAAAAGGCCTTGAAAACGAAATAAGGAGCAAAGGCAGGGATTTTAATTCATGCTGATCCTCATCGCCTTATGGCAAATCGATCTGTTTATAAAGAAAATCTGATTTCCTTTTCTGATGAGATTAAAAGTTTGTGGGATAAAGGAGCTTGATAGCAGAATAAGTATTCTTAGATTCTCCTTAAAGAAATCCTGCATGACATATGGGCTAGTGCTATCAATACAACACACTAAATGCCCTAAATTCTGTATGACAGATATAAAAAATCATTTGCTAATGGGTACTCATGAGTGGTCATTTCTAGTCATGTTCTTCAGGGTTCTGTATTAGAGTTGCACTCTGCTCATCACTTCAAACTGAGAAGTGTACATAAATTTATTTCTAATAACCAGTATAGATGATGAAGAAAGGCACGGTGGTGAGGAAAAGACAGTGATCCAGAATGACCTCTGTCATTTGGGGAAGCTGGGCTTCAATGTCTACCTGCAGCCTAGGGTATCCATGAGCACTTCTGGCTGTACTTGAGGCTGCCAAGTAGGGATCATGCCTCAGAAGACGCAGCTGGAAAAGAGCTGGGCAATCCCTGCCGGGTGGGGAGCCATATTCTCAGAAATATCATCTCCTTACAGCAGCCTGAAAGGTGATGGTGTACAAGGACCAGTGCAGTCACCTGGGGCAGCGCCAGCAGTCAAGGTCCTGGGTATATAATCAGAGAAGCAGTGAGGTAAATTTAGCTCTGTTGTCTACATAGATACTAGCACATAATTCTGGTGTCCCCATTTTCAAAGGGACTTGAAAGGCTGCAGAGACTGCAGTGAAGAGCCGCCAAAATGAATTGAAGGCTGGAAAAGCTGCTGTGTACTTGGAGACAGGAAGAATCTGTTAATTCTTAAGAAAAAACAGACTGAAGGGAGATTCAGTTTCTATGTGTAATTTCCTGTGTGAGGGGGGAAAAAAGTCTTAATATGTGGAAGTTAAATCCAAGTGCATTTAAACCAGAAACAGTGACAGACATTTTCAGCTGTGAGGCTGTTAGTTGCTGGAACAAGTTAAAAAGGAAAATGCTGCCTTTGCCATCATTAGGTGTCTTTGAGTAAGGGCAAATTTTTCTGGAGAAGCTGTACTTTTTCTTTTCTCTTTTTCTTCTTTTTTTCCCCCCCCGAAAAATATGACACTGTGGCTTTTGCTGTGGAGCAGATGAGAGAGGTGGTCAGATTTTAAAGCCTGTGAGTTATTAACGAGAAGTTACCTCTACACAACAGGATGGAATGGAGGACATGAACCTACAGAGACAGTGCAGGTCACAGATAAGTCAAGTCCATTAAATCTCACTGCAGTGTCTACTGTGGAGGCTCTGGGACTGATAGTTAATTTTAAAAATGGACTGGATTTCTTCCTGCATGGTGGCTGTGTTATAGCATCTAGAATAAGGTTGCTTATACAACTAAATTACGCCTGGGCGCGGATGTGGGAGGCAGGTGTTGGCTGAAAGAGCACGCACTGGGAATGTGTTTAGGTATCCCGGATAACACTTCCCAGTGCAAAACAGATACACATCCCCATCCAGCCTCGCACTCTTACCTGTTTACTTTAGCGCTGCTGGAAGATAAACACTCCTGCTTTTCTTCAGTTGCCACGTAACAGCCCTGACTGTTGTCACAACCCAACTCTTGCACTCGACCGAGACATCTTGGCTCTCTTGAACTGCTCTTGGCAGTTTTTCTCTCTCCTCTATCAAATGCTACGTTTCAAGTGACTTCATAGGCCTTTTCTGGAAAAGGTAGAGTTGCTTAAATAGAATAATTTCTCTAGCTTTTTCTACCTCTAAGTTGCAAATGTCATTCAAGCCAAAGTGACTAGCTTGTGTTTGCATAGTGCATTTCAGGCACACTAGGGAGCATTTCAGACCTGCTGTGTCTAACTGCTAATAGGGTTTGCAGCTATGTTTGTGAAGTCCAACTACCCCATTTACTTCACTGAGCTTCAAGTTTATACACTGTGAAGAACTAGAATGAAATATTAACACCATACAGCTAAACAGGGAAAGTTTGTACAGTATTCTGCACTACATTTTTCTCCATTTTCCATTGGAAAAAGGACAAAGGTACAGCGAGGCTAAAAAAAAATCTATAACAATATATGGGCTTTAAAAACATTTTCTTTACTTGCAAAATACCCTCACTTACGTATAATTTATGTGGAGCATGCAGTTGGTTTAGAGAAGACCTTAAAAAGACCCATTAATCCAAAATCAGTTGGAAACTGGAATAGCTGTAACTGATCTGTTGTCACAACAGCAGTACACAGAAGTCATAGGAACAGACTGAGGAGATAACGCTGCTAAAATGTAGATGTTTTCCCACAGGATCTTCAGCCAGCTACAAACACTTTCATAGTTTTCATAGAGATATAGCAAAGACAAAAATGATATTTGAAGTATTTTCCTTACCTACTTTATGTGAACCAAAATATTGCTTACTTTTTTGTCATTTAAATGATCATTTTACCTTTCATTTCCCCTTTTTTTTTTTTATTCCCCTCAGTGTATTTATATTTCTAGCTGTCATTCCCACACATCAGCACATCACCTACGTATTAGGATTTACAGCATAGGATTCTGTTTAAACCAGCAAAGGACTGAACACTAATTGGATCCATTCTAAAGAAGCAAACAGGGATAAAGCTCTTATTACGTTGAAGTCTGTAGGCCTTGACTGAAGTTAATAAAGAAATATTTCTTTTTATACCAGAGGTTTTTTTTTTTAATCCCCTAAATATTTTTTCATACCAGCCATCAGTTCCAGAAGCATCTGCAGCCTGGGGAGTGCTGCAGCTGCCAGGTGTGGTACAAAACCGGAGGAGGGAGGCCAGGAAACTCTCCCTCAAGGTGGCTGTGACATATCTGGAGCCATCTCTTTGTCTCTGTCCCTTCCTGGAGGGAAGGGACCATGTGTTGTGGGTACACACGTCGTAGCGGCAGGAAGCATGCTCTGCGGTGGCCAAGAGAAACACTTCCCTGTGCAGCCCCTCTCCAGCTGACCAAAGAGGGGGAAGCCCTGAAATGACGGCAAGTAACAAATTTTCTGGATGTGCCAACTGGGAAAACTGAGTTTGTCTCACGGCATGGGCAACTCTGTGCACACACAACAGCCAGAAACCCTGTTGCTAATTCTCTTTCAGTAAAAGTTTGTCCTTAGCCCTGAGCCTCCATCTTCTTCCTGCCCCTCCAGCAGGGAAATACGCCTGTGGTGGCCTGAATGGCCTGTTACCCTTCATGTGCCCCTTGCTTTTCTGCGTAGGTGGCTCCAATGCCTCACACATGCTGAAGCCCTCACAAGTCTTCCTTGTCTGAACTTGTATGACCTTCCTACTGCAGGCAGGGTGTTCTCTGCTGCCTGAGAAAGCCCACCATGAAAACTGTAAGGAAGCACACAGACCATCGGCGTGACGAGCATGTGAAGTTTGCAGTCATCACCAGGATTTTTAATTGTTGTTTGCAAGGTGAGCAGATCCACTCCCCACCACATGATTCGCTTGGATACAAAAGGCTAGTCTTGTCTGGGCTGGTCACATGGATGCTTCCGTGTTTGTTTGCCGCATTTTTTCTTGTTATTCATAATTTGTTTAGAACCAACCCCATTCAAAGTCAAAACAAAGACAGTATGTTCAGTCACTCAAATTATAGGCCATTCCCCAGGGCAATAACCCAAGACTACAAAAATTCATACAATGCCTTCAAAAAAAGAAGGAAAAACAGCAGCCTCATTATTTGGCAAGCAAGAGCTATGATTTTGTTGAGACTTGCTTAAAAGAAACATTATCAGATTGTGTTTTGTCCTCTCACCAAGAAGTCTGTGCATAAGCATAAATTATTCAAGCATTCAGGATTTAGGATATGCCAGAGTAAAAACGTCCATCACTGTACCCTCCATTTGCCCTATGTTCCTCAAAACAATCCTCCTGTGCTGGGCTGCCTAATGATCCACAAAATGTTGGCCTGCTGATTGAATGAAGTGACTTTCTATCCCATGAAAAGATGGTTCATGTCAGAGTTATGAACCAGAGAAGTGCAGGCTAGGAAAACTGTTCAGAAAGCCCTCTCAGTTGAGACGAGAGACAGCTGGATGTTTACAGCTGTTGAAAGACTCAGCAACAAACTTCAGAAAAGAGGCCACAGGACAGTGGTTACGCTAATAAAAATAAAGATATTTTTCCTGGAGATGTACTTGCTGACTTGAAAGTGGCCTCACTGCAGGCACAGGGGGAAGATGCTCACTGTTCACCATCTGGCAGGCACTCGGGTATGGCCTTCTGGTTGTTGAAATGAGCTGTAGGATGAGGAGGAGGTAAGGGAGATGTGCCTATGGAAATATTATAAATGCCTAATCCCACACAGGCTTCTTCAAACAGACTCCTTTTTTTTTGCTTCTCATGATTTGTATTCAGAGGTACACAGAGTTGCAGATCAAAGCAGTATTTCCTGCTAAATTGTCATTCTTGCTGCTGCTTCTATGGCACAGCACATCTAAACTTAGCTAACCATAACCTCTTACTTTTTTTTTTTTTAGGTTATCTTAGAATTGCCATTCCTTTCTTTCTTAAGATCAATGTGATAGTCATTTTTGAATACTGGGAGTATACCGTGGGGGAGGATTCCTGTTCTTCTACTCACCTCTACATATCTCTTCAGCCACTTTTGGAGGCAGATTATCATGAAGATTGAACTTGTGGTCATATGTCATTATAGTTTCCTCCCCCCAAGAGAAAGCTGTTTTCTAAAGAACAGCAAACATGGACAGACCCTGATTATGAGTAGTTTTGTAACACTCTTCTCCAAAGCAGCTGTATTTTTGGCAATTTACATCAGTAGTACAGAAGCCTTATTCCCTGAGGTAGCGTTGTGGGTGGAGCAAACTCTTTACTTCACAGTGGCTAATGAGCAGCCATGGTACGGCAGAAACTTTTATGATCTCCACTTACCTTAATCTGCAACCAGCGACCATTTCTCAAGTGAAATTGCTGACTAAAATTTGGTCCTAGGGACCATTTGAAAACCTTAAATACACTGTTCACTGGTGACTTTACTTCTGGACTGTATGTTGACATTTGTGCGTATTCCCTCTAATTTGTTAGTGAAGATATAAAAATGAGCACCAGAAATAGCTAAGCAGAAAGCTCTAATCATACTTTTTATCCCTCATCAAAAGTCTTAAGGCATTGTCATATAATTAGCTGAGGTGGTGCAGATGACTGACTGTTATGCAAACTTTGTGGAAGGAGCAAGAAAGAAAAGATAAATTGGTAGAACTGTAAAAAATAAAAAGGCTCAGTTACCATGCTTTGTAACCTGAAAGAAAAGCCAGTAAAAGCAGGAGAAAACAAATCATATGATCCAGTAGTTCAGTAAAACCATCTTTTTATAGAATGTTTTTTTCTCAGTGTACTAATTTAGATCAATTCTGTAGATTAAGAAGAAACCAACATATGATCCCTTATGAATTTAAAGAGAAAAGGCCAAGGGCAGTTCCCTCATTCGCTCCCATGACACAGCAAAGCTCTGCACAATGATCAAAGTTTTACCATAAATCACAGTCCATGTGACCTTTTCATTTATTTATTTTTAATAGCTATCAAAATCAGAGGAGGCCTTTACACTATTATCTGAAAGAGCAGTGAGGAAGGGTCAAGCCCTTCTTTTTCTGAAGTCAAACAGGCTGGGAACAGTCTTCTGCATTGGTAGTAGAGAACTGAATTTCAGGGCATGTGTGTCTTTTGTCCTGGCCACAGTCTGATCGGGGAAGAGATTTGAGGTCTGTTGATGGCTGATGAGTGTTAGACCAACACTGCCCACGCTGCTCCCTCACCCATCTGTGTCTCTCTGGGAACTATTGACTTTTCCTGACTCAAAGAAACAACCATATCAAATTAATTATCTCTCTCTTTCTTCTCTCTCTCTCAACACTTGAATAAGAAAGGGGATTCCTGTCTGGACTTGACTTAACATTTGCCATAGAAGGCCATTAATCCCGGAGACAGGGAAATCTCCCATCTCTTTTACCTTTCTGCCTGAAAACTCCCCTCCTTTTCCTCCTCACCTCTCTCCCAAACGCTGTCAGAGAGATAACAGCCTCTCCTTTGGGGTGGCTGGTACTGGATGGGGCACCCAGCAGGGAGACACTCCCAGTCAAGTTAGCAGATCAGCCATGGCACAGGTATGAACTTGGCAGAGGTATGAACATCTGATCTACCCATCCTGCCTTTTCTCCTCCGGACATTGGTGTGCTTGTTTTGCCTGCAGCGACAGAGTGACAAAACTAGCAATGTTGTGGAGATAAACCAGAAAAATACTGAGCATATGAGGGCTGAGAAAATCCAAGGATGAGATGGAGCAGCAGGCAAGAAAAGCTAAAGCTGAGCAGCCAGCAGGGAACTGGAAATAAAAGCCCATAACTCTCCCTGGGTTTGCACAAATTTCTACTTATATATCCATGAAAGTGACTCACAGCTCCCTCAAAACTGAATTTCAGGATGACGAGGCAAAACCTGGCAGACGGCCTTCCTGTGCTGTTCCTGCTCTTGCTCAGCACTATTTCTCCCCTCCCACATGGCACATTCTTTAAAACGCTAGAGCTGGGTGTGGGGAAAGATTTGAAATGCCAACATGAAGACAAAAATAGACTTCCAAATGCTTTTCCTAAATAATTTGATATAGAGGAGCCTGACAGGTAAGATTTTCAGGCTTCTGGACTCTGCAAAACTCTGACTTTTATGGGAGAGCACCTTGCCAGGTGCATTGCTGCAGATGTCTTCCTGTCCAGTCTTACTCTGTGTATGTGTGCGCGTGCGTGCGTGTGTGTGTCACCCAACAACTACTGAAACCCCTTGATAATTTCCATATACATTGTTATAGGGTAGTGCTCTCAAATATACTTTTTCTTCTACAAGAATCACAAAAATGAGCAGCTAGCTAGAGAAACAAAACCCTAGAAGCATGTAGGGTTGAGGTGGTTTCCTCATTAGACATCAGAGAATCCACACTGAAGGCCCCAAACAAAGGAGAGATTTCAGTTTGAGCTTATGCATTATTTGATAACACTGAATCTAACACAAAGCCAAACCCATCTACTTTTTCCATTTTGTATTTGTATAGAGCAGCAGGGCCTTTTTCTTGGTTTAACTTGCTAAAAAGTCTGCTTCTGCTTGTATCTGGTGTACATGTTGCACGTGCACTGGCATTTTTTTCAGATTTATTATCTTATAGGTAAGAAACATTAACACATCCCTATTTTAATTTGTCTGTATTTTAAATTCTCATCATGGTCTAAAAGGTACTAAGAGTTTTGACAAGCAAATATGAGGTTTTGCTATTTGTCAGCTAAAAAATCCATTACCTCCGCTTCACGAAAGAAATGTTGTTCTGGTTTGTATGAGTTTCTGGTCTCTGTCAGGGTTCCTAGGAACTATGGCAATACAGATGAATACTAACTGCATCTAGTGCCAAATGGCAGAGGTGCAAAAATAGTTTGTACCAGCTGAGTAGAAAATGGATGCTTCCCTCTCACTTCACAAGGAAAATTTGATTTTCTGAAAAAAGAACAGAAACATCTAGGTTATGATTTTTTATTAAATAAAAAAAACACCACCAAGAACAAATTTATTTTAGAAATGCCTCTGAAGTGACTGTTGAGAGCTGTTTATTACCTCTCTCACATCCCCACACCTTCCACACACAGCAGGCTCATTGGGCAAGCAGCGCCTGTCGCAGGCCATGCAACTCAGCCGCTGAGAAGTCGCGTTCCCTGGGGAAGTGGTGGGGCAGGGCAGGAATCAAGCTGAGGGAGGAGGACCACTTAACCACAGCTTTCATAAGGTCCTAGGGTCAAGGTTTCAATTAATTTGAATTGTTTTCTCAATAAATTAAACATTCAGAAAGCAAACATTTAATTGGAAAATATAATGTTACATTGGTTTTCAACAAAAACAATTTTTAAAGAACATTTTAGACTAACCTCATCAATAAATAGAGTATATCAGTCCTATAGGGATGGTTTGTGATTCCCAGTATCTGGCCAAAGCAAGAGTCTACACAGCCACAAAATCTAAACCAGACATTTACTGCTGCAAGACTGCATGCTTCACCCAGGTCTTGTTGTGGTAAAGGATTATTTTGTATGATGCTTTCATCAGAAACGCTGATGCCTTTAAAAGAAGGACAGAACATGTTGCACTTCAGTGGTGATGCTGTTTTATAATTTTGTTCAATGGTTAAATAATATTCAGTCTTTTACTTCTAGCTCCAGATCCTGAAGACAAAGGACTGAGTAAGAATCTCAGATTTCATTTTTTAAAATGACACCTTCAAGCCTTGTGATAGATAAAGAAAGCCTGTAAAGGTAACATCTAATCCTTCCCTTCCCATGAATATCCAACCTTTCCTTACACCACAAGTTCAGGTATCAGGAGGCCATTTACACAAGCCAGAGACACTGTTTTTAATCTCCAGTTTGTTGAAATCTGCCTCATTGTTTGTCTTTTTCTTAACACTTGGCATTGGCAATGATTAATGCTGCCAACATTTTCCTTGCCAGGGAAGATGTTTCTTTCCTCTCTGGAGTGCCAGTGAAGCCTGGAGACACCTCCCGCTCTGGGGCTGCCTCACCTATGGGGAGAGCAGCTAAGGAGGAGGATGGAAACATCATGCCCCTTTCAGGAGAGGCGTTTCCAAGCAGGAAGGAAGGAAAAACAGCAGTTTACAATTTTATTGTGGGTCAAGAGCAATGGGAAAAGAGTGAAGGAGCTCCAAATAGCTTTTCCCTTTCTTTTCCATTCCTGCTGAAATGTAACTCAGAAAGTGCTGATAACCTCTCTTTTCCACTCCTTAGGCACAGCACTATACCGCCACAGACTGCCCCAAGAAATGCTGTTTGGCAGAAAGCTGTAATCAGAATAATTTGATTGACCTACAGCCTGCTCTAGGTTGATCCACAAAATGAGGGCTACCAGGATGAGGCCAGCTGGGTTATATCAGCAGTCTGTACCCAGGCTGTGGGTTGAGACACCTCGCTTACACTGATGCAGTGACCTGGGCTAAGCTTAGCTCTATGTGGGGCAGATCTCCTCCTGCTTCTCAATTTTTGCTCTCCCTGTGAGGTGGGGTGACCAGGAGAGGCATTTTTGGCCTGCCATTTGCAGCTGGATGTTTGCCAGCTCCTTCTCACCTCCTGAACACCCCAGAAGTGCCAGATCAGATTTGAGAATCTGGCCTATTATCTTTTTATTATTGTTCCAAGGATAGAAGAGTACCCTCTTCGCTTGTCAGCAACTAATAGGTCACAAGTTGGCTGGTTTACCAAACATGAAAACAATTTGCCAACAGCAGGGACTTACACCCTAAAAGGAGAAAACACACTTTTAGCTGGCAGCCTCCTCGCCACCCCGAACAAAGGAGAGATATAGGGTATCAGTAGCAGCTTTTAAGTTGTCCTGAGTGCTAACTTGTTTCTGATTTTTAGGCTGTCTTTTAAGTCTTGCTTGTCTATTGCTAACAACTGCTCAGTGAGCTAATACTTCTTAAGAGCTGCTATCAGTCACCCACACTGCCCGGTCTGGAAAACAGACGTGAAGTTTTTGGTAGCTCAGTCCTTATCCCACTGCATCGGTGGGATCCTGCCACCAGCGACGAAGGACAGAAGATTAAAGCCAAGTCATTCTGCTGCCCATTGCCAGGCTTCAGCAGTCTTAAACATGGTGGAAGGACCTAGATTTATTTAATTTCAAATAACTGTAGTTCCAGCTGCATTTATGTGAATATAGAGAAAAAAATTCCGATTTATCCCTAATGGTATCTTGGTATATTCTAATTGCGTATTCTCCCTTCCCTCGTATGCAGCAGCTACAGAACTCAGAAAGAGATGCCAGCAGTAGATGAAGAGGGTTTGGAAGTTATACAGAGGTGTGGAGGAGGGGAGAGAAGGCTTAGAATGGACTGAAGGGAATTGCACACCCTTCCTTGCTCAGTGCCTCATGTCTCTGCAGGCCTTCCCTTGGATCCCCCCGCCACTTTGCAACACTCTTCCACTAAAGAGATGCTTAAGGTGGGAAGGGAATTTGTAAACCACTGAAATGTTGCCATCAGCTGTGATTTATGCTGGTAACAGTCCTTGGCCTTCGCATTTGGCCCTATAGCATGTTTTGGCAGAGGAGCAGGGGTGGGGCTTGGCTGCCTGAAGCTCATGGAGTTATAACAGAAACACTTTTTATTCTTATTAAGGCAATGAGCTGAATGTGATTATTTAGGGTATTTATGGGAAGATTCACCAGCCCTCATATAAGGACCTGCAAGTTAGGGAGTTCATTCAGCTGCCCACACAGAGGTGGCTCGTTCACTGTGTGGTGCCCTGGGGCACCCCAGGCAGCCACAACAGCATGGGCCACCTCCAGCTCCTGTGTCCTCCCTCCTGCCCCATACACGTGTCTCTGAGACCCCAGGGTATATCCAGCGGCACTAGACAGCTCCCTGTGGGCAACTGCCTGGAGTCCTCAAGGGCTGAGATTAATATAGTCTCTTTTCTAGCAATGAACAGGCTGCTCCAGAGGACAGTTAAGCATCTAAGGGAGGTCAGATGAATTTACCTCTGGAGGTTCATGTTTCACTTCTTAGGTCATGCCCACAGACTTTAGACTTACAACTTTCTTTTGTATAAAGTGAGACAAATCCCGCTTATGCTGCAGCGAAGTGTGGTGTGTGCAAAGTAGATGGCAGTCATTTTTTAGAACTTTGTTTTAGGATCAAGTCACAGATCAGAATTATTTACAATCCTCTATTTATCCTCTTTTTCCATTCATACCTTACCTTTCTGTTTTCGTGCTTCTCTCTCAAGTTCCCTTTTTAACGACTGCCAGAAGGACAGCTACTGACATCACGCCCTGTGCCATGGCTGCTTCCCGGTGCACCACGTTTAGCCCCCAGTTGCGATTTTCAGGAGGTGAAGAGAGAGAAAGCACTGGCGCACACACGAGCGGGCGAGCATATGCTTTATAACAACACCAAGATGCTGAAAAGCAGTAGCTGCAATATTGATCATGTCAAGGCAGCGTTACCAGGAGACGCCTCGCAGCACGGCAGACGCACGCCATTGGAGTCTCTTCGACCTCTGGAAGGTAGTGGGTGTAACGTTTTACATCTCTCTCTCACTCAGACATGAAGGACAAGCAGCCTAACAAGGTCACGTTTGTTAGAGACATGCATATTTCCATCTGCTCAGGCGGATGGCAAACAAAGTGCCTGGCACAAAGCAAGACACTCTAAAAAGGAATTGTTTAAGAGGGAGTGTCTAGGCAAAGCTGGGGAGGCAAGTGGTAGTTAGATACCACGCGCTGGGATAGGCACAGATACATTAAATCAAAGCCTCATATATTTATCGAGCAAAACAGCAAAAGCTACTTTGGATTTTCAAAATCATTCCAGCTGTATTGTTTTCCAGGGCACTATTAGCAAAGTGGCAGAGGAGATGCACAAGTCTTAGCAGTGATGTACCCCCAAAGCTGAAAGTTCACTCCTTCACTTCTAATGCAGAACCTGCACTGAGAAATGGTTCGTGGCTACTGCTAAGCCTTTGCTAGACTTGAGCGAGCACCGCTTCATCTGGTGAGTCCTGGACGGGAGATCCACAAAGACATAAGTCTAGTTTAGGTTGCAGCTCGAATTTCTTTCAAGGTGAATGAAAATAGAAAAGAACTCTCTGTCTTTGAGGTGAGAAGGCACAGTCTGCAAAAACTCAACTCTGAACATTATTTATGCTAAATCCCTTTGAAATGAAAGCTATAGCCCCACTTGTCTCATATCCTGGACCAAAGGATCTTCAGAGCATGGAGGTTTCAAAACCTAGTCTCTTACAAAATCTGGTATCTTGAAACTACCATGATAATAGAAATGAAGATGTCCATTAGGTTCAATGTTAAAACCATTTTCTTTGCTTAAATATTATTTTTGCTAAACATATTAAACAAGTGATTGTTTTGTATAAGCTTAGATAAGACACGGGGATTGCAAAGGAATAGAGAAGAGCAGTGTGTCTAAAGAATAAAATTATTCTTTAATATTTTCCTTTTCAGACTAGCAGGAACATCTAGTAATTCATACAGAAATGACATGAGAGTGGAGAATAATGAAGGGGCAGATGAAATTTTTCTTTGAGGCATCACTAGGATGAGTTCTGTGATGATACGCAGTTAAAAGTAGACCTTATTGCATCCTCTTTTGGTTTTACTCAGGTTTAAGGCAATGGCATTATTCTCTGTTGGCTCCTGAGAAATGCAGCTCTTATTTGAATACACACCATCATTTTAAACCAGCAGCTATTCCCTTTCCATGGAATACTTTCTGCAAATTTTGCAGATTTGGAATTTTCCAAGAATACCTACATCAAAAATACGCACTAAGCCCAGCTAACACTTGCTGAGACTGCTGTCTGAATGGCAGGCAACAGGAGATGTTCCTGCTTTGGGGGCCAAGACCCCTCTCCTCCCTGCCTGCCTTTGATGTTGATGTCTCAGTGAAGAGGAACAGCATGGCCCAAAAAGCGATGCTTGACTCTTAGACATTAGAGTAGTGATCAGTGGTACCAGAAGGGAGCCCACTGACATAACAGCAGAGAACCAGAGAAAGTCAAGCCCTCTTCTGGGGTCTGACTAGGGATACATCTCCATGGCTGGGCACAAGCAGATGGATCATGTGGTGACGGCTCATGGTGGTGGTGACCTACAAAAATGACTTAGCCAAATTCTAACTCCTGGGATGGATGGGCAGAAGTGAGATCCAGGCTGGTGAGTCCACACAGTGCTAGCACTGCCACCCACATGTCCTGGCTCAGCTTCTGCTGCCTTGGGCACCTCTGTGCTTGGGGACTGGAGACAACAGGTGAGGATCAGAGTAACAGGCAGCTGGGCTGGAAGGTGTTCATGGGGGCACATGCATGTGCCCAGCCTCTTCCCAACAGGTTCCCACAGCCTAGGGACTGCTGGGAGCCATCACAGGTCCTGCAGGAGGGGTGAGGAGCAGTGGCTGTGGGGGAAGCCCCATGCCAGCCAAAATATGCATTTGGCTTCAGACCCAAGAAGATCAAGCAGGACTGTCTCAAATAATGCACTGCATCACCCTATCAAGGGTTTTCCTGGAAATCCTTTTCAGAGTCCCAGACAGCTTTAGTTGCCATCATTGGTGTAGACTGACAGTAGGCAGGTTGCTAAAAATTGAACATGGCATAAAATTTCAGCCATGCCAGAAGCAAGATGACATTCTCTAAAATTAAGAGCAAATACTCTTTGACACATAGAGCCAGAGAAATTAAGAACTACTTAACTTGCTTTCTGCAGATGTTAGGGTATGGATATACAGTAAGAGCAAACTCTTAATGCCTGGGAATGGCTCCTAAAGCCAATGTTTATCTTTTGCTTAGCCTAATTAATAGCTAATGACAGACACATGACAGTGGATAACCACCATGCACCTTAATCAATGTCAAAGCCTTACACAGCTCCTCCTAGTTTGTTTGGCTCACTTGAAGAGGGCTATCAGCAGCAATTCATCACCTCTGAAGAGGGGCTGATAGGCAGCAGAGAGTGTTCTCAGAAACTCAGCTCCTGCGGAGGGATGGCAACATTTGTCTCTCATGAGTAGCCCTGAGATCAGCAGCAGTAACCAGGAAGGCATTTCAGGGGCCAAAGTCCCCTGCTGTCATGCTGAGTGGGCCACCGTAAGATACATGGGAATAGCATGGCAGAGCCTGTCTCCAGGATGAACTCAGTGAAAAGGGACAACTTCACTCTCCTGCTCTTTTGCACAAGATTCCAGGCACTCTGGGAGGAGGTTCACCATTCTGGACTCACCTTTTATTTGTTTCACATTTAGCAACCAGAGAGCTTGACTTCTTGACCCTTTGGAGGTCTTCAAAAGACTTGACCTCAAGAATAAGTAATAGCCAGCTGTTCAGAGACCATGATGGTAACCAGAAGAATAAACTGGGCCCAAAATGGTATGCTTCCCTCAGCTGACCTAGTCAGAATGTGAAAGGGGATAGCAATCCCCTGATGCTAGAGGTCCTGAATGGCAGACCCTGGTCTACACAAAGCCATTTCACAGTTTAATGGTAGCCCTCTACATTTGCTGATATATAAAAGCATGAGATATTAAAGGTGCAAGAAGGGAGCAGTAGCATCCTTTAACTGGCTAACAGGGAAATTTTTCAGCAAGGATTCAAGTCTCATAATTATTCTTCAGAATGAAAAAAAATTCATTTCAGGAGCTTTTCCATAGTACATGAGACTATGGTGAAATAAGCCATGCTAACTGGAATCCTCTTAAAAGCAATAGCCACATTTATTTTTAAAAAATTTTTTAATTACTGCAGTACTCATGAGCTGGCCAGGTCAATGGCTCAGTTGTGCTGGGTGCTGTGCAAAAACAAGGCAAAAAGGAGCACTCAAAATCTCACCGCACCGTTAAATGCCAGCCTGCTCTACATTTTAAGGTGGGAATAACCATCCCTCTGCAGTAATCCTGTGGTTTGGATTAATTTAAAAAATGTCTCTTGTTATGTGCCACAGTTAAAATTATGAGGGAATGACTTTAGGGGAAAGGCTCCTGTATTCTTTCCCAGGGTGTGGGGTTTCCTCCTTTCTTATACACCTCCTGGTCCTCCCCTGAAGAACAAATCAGAGTTACATCTGAAAGCTTGCCCATCAACTGACTTATCTGTTAACTGAACAAGCACTCTTCCAAACTGTCCTCAAAACAGTATTGGTCCCCATGCGCGGATTATTCCCAAAACTTTGTTCCCCTTAATCATGAGACTGAACTCTTCTTGTTGCTTGACTCTCTCAGGCAGATGCATGCCCTCTTATCAAAAGAAAGAAGGTGAAATGAGGATCATGTTACAACCCAGATGAAGTAGGAGGCTTTTGTTGAGATCTCCTGTTTATTTTAGTCATTTGGCCACCTTCCCACACCAGACAGCACTGATCTGAGTTGAGTTGTGGGCTCTGTGTGGTGTTAGAGATACACTGGACAAGAAACTATTTTTGGGGGAAAGCCCACAGATATGAGTCATGCTCAAAATCCTCTGGCCACCTCCATTAACATGTCGTACAGTTTTTCCTTCTGATCTCTTGGGAGTGGATGGTTGCAAACACAGAGATGTAGCCTGAAACCTTCTGATCATGGCAGCTTCCCATGGTGCGGGCAGCTTTCTGTGATACTGCAGGTTTTCCTTCTGTGACCACTTCGGCTAGGAGATCCTCTGCCAGCCTCCTTCACCAGTAGTTTCCAATGCCATGCTCCCACTTTACTTGCACTGCCATGTTTGCTTGTGGAGAGCACATGTTGAACCAAGCAGGGGAACTGGTTGGGTTTGGGGTTTTTTTTAATAGTATTTTTAGGTGGCTTAGTTCTCTCAGTACAGACTCAGAGGAGACTGTATCAGCCCGGCTGGGCCACCTGTGCTCTGAGTTTCAGTAGCAGAGGTGAGCCTCTGGGGGCTTGGGCAGGAGAGACGGAGTGTGTTTTGCTGACAGTGGCATGGCCACGGGGAGAGTTACCCATGGAAACATGCACCACCCAGAAGAGACCGGCTAGATTTGCCACCTGTGAATGCTGCTTTGTGCAGGGAAATGAACCTGTGAATGAGCAGAGGAATGGATTTCAGAGACTGGAAAAAGGCAAACGAATTACCTCAGGAAAACCTCCTCAAAGCTTTCCTTTTTGGGAAGTCAAGGTATACCAAAGAGGGGTGTCTAGACACAAATAAGATATACAAGTCTTTGAGGTAGCGGGTCCTAGCAGTATGTCTTCATGTAAGGGGAAGCTGTGATCCTTGCATAAGCCCGCATACCTATGCTTGCTTATTCCAGCTAGCTTCTTACACAGAGGCAAGGGAGGCTGTGATTTAGAGTACATCTCATCTAGAGCACGTCCCTAGAGAAATTAAGCATTGGCAGTCCGTCTAACCTTCAGGTTACCTTGTACCTACACTGCTTATCTCCACGTGAGACAGGCTGAGCTGACAAATGCCACAATCACACCTTCACTGCATTCTTTTTAACGACAGTTTAACCCATCCCTTTTTCTTTATTTGATAGTCATGGAAAGTGATTGATCCCTCAGGCACACGGTCACTGGGAGCGCTCAAGGCTGCGTTTCTGGAAGCAGAACGCAGGGCAACTGAGGCAGCTCGGGAGCATGACAAATTACTGTAGACAGACTAGGTTACAGCTGCTGCCTTAAAAGGCAGTATCTGTTGGCCCGAAATAAGGCAGATGTAGCCTGACAGGTTAGACCAGGGTCACAGGTAGCCTTCTGCACGCTCTCTCATTTGTCTGCGGGGGTGACGTTGCTCTGTCATAATTTACAAATGCCATATGTGACCTGCTATACATCTCAGGTCTCCTCACAGTCTTGCTCCCTGGCATGTGCCTGTAGCTATAACTTTAGTTTTAAAGTGCTGAAGAGCTCTAACAGGCATTTCTGTGACACATATCTATGTCCAAAAGCCTGGGCCCCAAAGTTGTTTATTTATAGGCTACTAGAGACATGCTTGGCTCCTATTTCTGAAACAGGCACTTCCCCATCACCTTTGTGACCCATGCTCAGCTCACACAGCTTAGGTTTTCTGCTAGCTTGTGCCACCCCTTGATACAAGACCTAAGGTAATGGAGCCAAAATGAGCTTCTCCGGCAGGGGAGAACCGTGAGCAGAAGGTTAGCTCTCATACAGGGCAGGGATTTGGAAGGGCAGGGAGGGACTCAGCCATCAGCAGTAGGTGGTTGACCCTAACACACCAGACTTAAGCCCTGGGAAAGGAGGGATCTTTGCAGGCAGGAGCAGAGCTATACATTACACAGCAAATGAGTAGATCAAGGGGAGGTATGAAAGGCAGTTCCTGAGCAGAAGCTTTGGCATTTTTTTGGATCACTGATTTGGACTGATCATATAGACACTGTGTCCAAAGCCAGCTCCAAACCTCCCTCAGGTACTCCAATATTCCCAATGAACTTGTGTGAAATGGAAAAAAAAAAAAAAGCAAAAATAAAATGCAGAGAGCTGAAACAGAGAGCCAACATAATTCTCCAAATACAGGCTGCCTCACAGCTGAAATTCCCCAAGGCAACCCATGTTTCACTGGCAAACAAACAAATGGGGAGCACTGGCCTTTTTGCAAGTGTGTGGGTGAAAATCCTGCTTCCTTTTCTCTCTGTGCCTAGCAGATGGGACAGTGTGATCACCCGTGTGAACACTGGGGTCATTTCACCCAGACCTGGCAGGGATGGCCCCAGCCGTAACACTAGTTCCCTGCCTGCATGCTGCCATGCCTTAACAGGGTGGCAGAGGAGAGGGGTGCAGGCAGCTCCCTCTGCAAGAGCCAGGCTTGCCACCTTGCTGTGTGCTTATAAAATGGTCTTACAGCTCTGGAGAGCTAGTAATTGTGGGGCTAATGGCTGGTGAAAAATGCAGACTTTTTTTCCAGAATATGAAATCTTGTACAGCAATGACTGACTGTTCAGATAATGTAAAAACACGTTTTAAAATCACCTAAGAATATAGGGAGAAGTGGTTTAATGTCTTTCAGAATAAAATGCACTGAAGGGTACCAAGATTCCCCAGTAAAAGGCTAAAACCCCTGGCAGAGGCCTGAGGGTTGTTAAATCACCTTTAACCATGCCACATGCCCACGGGTGAGGCTGCTGTAACCGAGGAGGCAGGATCATGCCCTCCTGAGCCAGGCTGAAGAGCTCCTGACAGGATCATCACCTCAGTGCGCAGAGCCACCTCCCTCTGCTCTGAAGGGAAAAGGGCTGTGGCCAAATGTGAACATCTCAGTGGTTCCCCTCAATTGCATCTTTCAGACCACCCCAAACTCGTACATGAGAGTCCTCATCAGGCTGAGTATCAATAACTCGAGGAGAGCAAATGTCCAAGTTGTGCTGGGAAGCAGCTTCCAAATAATGAAACCCATTTCCCTGGAACCAATCCATAAACTCTGAGAATGTGCTTAAGACCCCTGGGTCAGGAAAAGATTTAAACCTCTTGCGAATGTCCATGCTGTCTGAGACATGCCATGAGCATGCACAGTTCTCAGAGCTAAGCACAAGTTTAGGTGTCTTCCTGGGACTGTGGGGTCATGGGCTCAAAAGCCAGGGTTGGGACCTGATCCCAGAGGGGGAGTGGGATGGGCACGGCTCCAGGTACCAAGAATATAGTGGACCCTTTATGCTGTAAACCACAGACATTTCCTCCCACCTCCCTCACCCCTCCAGGCCAACCTCTGGCACCTCTTGCCCACTGCAACAGGGGAAAGATGCAGGTTTAATATCACAGAGAGGGTGGAGGAGAAGGAAGACCCATAAAAACAATGGCCTCCTTGGGGAAGTGTCTATCCTCAGTGCAGTCTGTCTGTCTGATAGCTACCTTGCTATTTACCAAATAGCATATGTGGCTGCATAACACAAAACCCAGCTCCAGCTCAAGGGAGATGAGCTGAAGAAGAAGGTAGCATCCACAGAGGACCCTGGGCAGGATGGCACCTGGAGCAGCCTCACAAGGGCTCCAGTGAGCAGTCCACCTCATTTCCATCTAGACCTGGTTTCAAGAGATGCCCTTCCCAAAGGCAGGGCCGCCTTCTGCCCCAGAGATCGGGCCCAGACACCCTTGCAGAAGGAGAAACCATGGGGGGGCTGCAGAGCACCTGGCTGGGGCTGAGCGAGCCTCACTTGGGGAAGGAGGCCACCACTGTCTGCAGGGACAGCAGTGACGCCGATGGAGAAGGAGGGCGTCCTTGCAGGGACCTGTGCCTGCCGGTCTGGTAAGCTTGTGGCAGTGTTTTCCCGTTAAATCCTGATTAAGTCAGCCTTAAAGGCTCAGCCCAGTCAAGCATGTGATATAGAAGGACTCCTCAAGGCAGCCCAGGTAAACTATATGCTTTGTAACTTCTGCTTTTAGTGTCTTCTTTTAAGAGTCTGTTAACATAGCATATAAATCACATCTTTTAATACAGGAAAGTGAGACAGGTTTGAATTAGAAAATGCATGGAAATTCAGGTTTTGATTACTATTCTTCCTCTCCACTTCAAATTAAGAGTAGGCTATTAATGGCAACATGGAAATTCCTGCGTAATGCAATTTAAGCTGGATGCTTTAAACCATTTGAACATAAAGGACCAGATTCTTCTTTATACAAAAGCTCTGAAGTGATAGAAAATAATATTTAAATCCTCTTTCAGACCTAAACATTTTCATCAAGAGTAATTTTTATAGTATGTGTCTAATCCAATCTAATCTGGCAAAAGATGGTTTAGTGCATTTAGTAGAAAGTATTTACATGATAACAGATAAAGTGAATACATCAATTTGCCAGCTATTAAAATATAGTTAATAATTCCAGTTGGAGCACTCAGCTGTAAAAGCTGCTTTCCATTTCAGTGAACTTTCTGCTACGAAGAGGAAAGAAATGATTCCTCCACATGGCTGAGCATCAGGTTTCTTTAAGCATGAAAGCAGGCTTGTAAAGGGTGGGTGTTTATGGTTGCTTGTCTCCACCAGGATTGTTTTCTGACATGCAGATAACCTGCCATCCACTAGCACTGCTTTAAGCAGCTCTGCTTTAAAACCTTCTTTTCTAAGCCTGTGTCAGCCCAGCCCAGCCTAGCGTGTGCATGGATTACCTTCATTTTAGGAGATGGTGTAGTAGTTTCTTTGCTGCTGTGCTGCTGCAGCTGCTGCAGCTGTGTGAAAAGCACTGAGTGACAAAAGGGAAAAACTGAAAAAAGGTATCTGTGGAACACAGGAGGGCTCTCATGCCCTTCTCTCTCTCTGAATTGGGCTCTAAAGACAATTCTGCTAACTCAGAAGAACACCAGGGGCTGATTTCCAACTGGAGGTTGACTTGGAGCAGCTCTTTTTCTGAACTAGTCTGTACAGCTAGCAGCTGGGATTTTGTCTTGTTTGGTTTTAGCAATGCTCACGGGCAAAACAAGTGAGGCTGTTTAAACATAGTGCTCTGGACTCCACAGGCTGTACATGGCACCTGAGGTAACTCACTCAGATGCAGGTATTTAAGCTGCAGCATCTAAATGTCCTCAGCTGGCACCCTCCCTTCTGTATATGTGTACATTTGACTTTACGTTGCAGGAAATAAAATTACTTCATTGAACAGCTAAACTTACACCATGAAAAACCCACTTTAATGCCTGGCAGCTCAGGAAAAAACTTACGCTGAAGCCAGAGAATCCCTCTGTGTTTGAAATGCTTAGGGGTGATGCTACTTTTACACTCAGCAGAGTGGGATGGGTGAAGGTCCCCTTAGCCCATCATGTTGCTGACCAGGGCTCTGCTTTCCACATGTGGCAGCCCTATTGCAGGACCTGGCTTATGAAGTCAACCCCTCTCCCTGTTCCCACAGCTCTGCTCGTTCTGT
The DNA here is from genome assembly GCF_963921805.1 of Phalacrocorax carbo. NCBI lineage: Eukaryota > Metazoa > Chordata > Aves > Suliformes > Phalacrocoracidae > Phalacrocorax > Phalacrocorax carbo. The sequence continues at coordinate 149,064,547 of NC_087513.1, read as the reverse complement.
TGTGCCAGACCTAGCAACCAATCTGGATGAAAAACAAACAAACAAACACACAAAACCAGCCAATGTTTTGAATAAAACCACCTTATTTCAGCCTAGTAGGGAAGGTAGTCTGTGGGTAAGAATCAGCAGCCAGAATGAGGGCAGGGCAATAGTTATCTGATAATAGTAAGCTAAAAGGTGCCTGGCAGATGACATATTAAAATGGGCCAGACAGTACTCTGGAGTCAAGGGAGAGGGAGGAGAGAGAGGGCAAAAGGAAGGGCAGGATGGAGAGGACTTCTACCCATTTGGAGTTTCACCTTGGGTGGAGCACGATGGCTGAGACCCTCTTTCTTGGGCAGCCACGTGCATCCCTGCTCTGTGGAGGCTCTGCAGTAAAAAAATGACTTGCCTGGAGCACACAAGGAGCAACCCCCAGGTGCCCTGCACTCCCGTCACACCTGCACAACAAGTAGTATTTTTGCCTATTCATCTATGCAAAAATAATTGAGTGGATGCTTTTGGGGACAGCTTATATTATGGTACTTTTTCAGAAAGGCAATCTACCCATGGCAGTGTTGCATAGTTGAACACCAGGCTCCTATAAATAATTAGTATCGCAAATCTTCGCTTTTCCTTTTATCTTCGTCACAGTGACTGGAATGCGCTCCACTACCATCTGTGATTATAATTCATGCGTCACTAAAACCGCAAGGTACACTTTTTACACGCCTGATGTCCACCCCTCCACCCACCAGCGCTGCCCATAAATCTCCTTTTTTTCCAAAGATGCTAGGACCCACTGGCAAAATCTGAAGACTTGCCAAGTATTTGCTTGAAATATTAATATATTGTTAAAAACAGGAGCTTTTCACAGAAGACATATCTGACATTTTCAAGGAGTGTCTGGTGAGCTGGGGTATCTGGAAAGTGTCTGTTGTGAGCATGATGGAAGAAGTGGTTCAGAATAATCTTTTGCAGCAGAAAGCGGTTTCAGCAAGGACCTTGCTTCACTGAAAGGAGAGATGCTGATAGAAGCTAACCTAGAACAGCTGCTATATTTATTACCATTGTTGGCAGTTTTGATAATAAGAGCAATAACAACAACAACAGTAACAACAATAATTAATCAACGCAGGACAGGCTGCCTGCAGGAGGCTCACTGCCACACAGCCTTACCTGCTTGTTTACTGTGCTGTACAGTGCAGGAACCCTAAAAGTGACTGCATATTAAAGAGAAAAAAAAACTAACAGCTCTACATATTTTTAAGATCCACTGCAAAGTCTGTGTAGGCTATGAAAACATGTACAGTCTAAGTAGTGAAATAATAATTGAAAAAATAAACCCTCTCAGATAATCCCAACCAAGAGCCTTTCCTTAAGCACACAGCAGGGATCCTAAATAAAGCCAGGGACACTGCTTAGGGCAGAGGATTTTTATGCCATGGCACTATGGAGAAACAGGCCATTCCCCGAGGGATCAACACCATTCCCACAGGTATCTCGCTTAAATTGATTGAGGGCTAGCCGTAGATCAAACTCCCATTTTCTTGTGTGCTGTGGTGTGCATGTATGGGCAGCTTCCATAATAACTGGTACCCAGAAGAGGAATTTTGGCAAACTGCTTTCATGGAAGAAAAAAACCACATATCTTCTTGCTTATCTTTCCATGTATCTTTCCTGCATTGCTGCCACTGGTCACCCTCTCTGAGTGCCCACAGCACATATGGCCAAATGTGCTTCACCCATTTTGCCTTTACCACACTGTGAGGGTTGGGAGAAGATCCTTAGAAGAGTTTTATTCCAAATCAGCCTGGTGCAATACAGCAATGCACATAGCAGGCTCTTCAGGTGCCTAACCTAACCCACCCGGCGCTCACGCACCCCTACCTGAGCCACCTCTAGTCCAGGGCCTCCACCGACCACAGCAGGACTCATGAGTTTTTATTGATGGATTGAGCTAATGGCTTGAGTCATGCATGAGTGAAAAAGGCTGAAATGTTTTAGTAAGGCTGCTGAATATTGCACAGGTGCTATGGGTGTTTAAGAACAAGTTAGCATTTTGTCAGGACATCTGTCAGAGATGGTATGTCTGAAGCTGATCTTGCCCAGAGGCAGAGGATTCAGCCTTGCTTTTCTGTGGCTCTGTGGTATTCCGTGAGTCCCATGGTCAAGAGGAGGAAAGCTGGAGGAAGCCACAGAGACTCTAAATTTCTCAGGAAGCTGTAACAGCTTAGGAAACAAAGTTAATGAAAAAACAGCTTTGGGAAAATGCAAAGAGTATCGGAAATTTAAATTTTGAAACTTGCCCGAGGCATCATTTCTGGAAAAGTCAAGCTACTGTAACAAGTACTCACTTGATGTGGGATTTTCCTTACAGCTATAAGATGTTCCTTTTCACTGGAAAATGGTGCTAAGTGAGGACAGGAGGGTGGGGGCTTTGCTACATGATCCAATGCCTTTGGTAAACCATGTCCTCAGGTGTGCCTGACAAGAGCTGTACCAAACAGAGCTTATGTAGTCAGCGGTGAGTCTTTAGCCTTCACCTTGGCTATTTGCAAAGTAAGCTCTAGGAAGCAGAGCTGGTCTAACTCATAGTAGTTCAAATGAATCAGAGGGTCTAAAACAGTTCTCATCATCTGAGCTTCTACCACCATGTCTGTCTGCATATGGGACTGTTTTTGTGGCCAAATCCTCGTCTGGGCTCTTTAATAGCCTTGGTGCAAGGGCTTACATCAGTAAGCACTCAAGTTTGAAGAAGTTTATCCATCTGTAGTACCAGCCGATGTGTCATTTATTAGGCTCTGAAAAGTCAACCTTTGCTGTCTAAGGGTGTTTTCATAGCAGAGAGCAAAATTTAAAGGATGCTAGTTTAAAACACAGATGGCCTGGGCCAAATGGACGGTTCGCTGTCTATTCACAGAGATCATGTAGAGTTCTTCAGCCTGACCCGAATCTATCCAGAGACCTACGGTGTTACCAGGTAAGGTGTCATGCAGTTACAGAGTGACTGCCACAGGGCTTCATGTGAAATTATGCAGTCAAGCAAGGACCAGGAGAAGGACCACTCCCGTGATGTGCAACTTCATTGCTAGAAGGGAGCCAGACCTGTCCTCCACTCTGCTGGTCGACTCCTTCAAAAGCAAGAGAAGAGATTCAACCACCATATCCCTGGATAGACCTGTTCATGTGATGGGGAAACAGGGAAAGGGAGAGGACTACTTGTAGAGCGCTATGTGTGACACTTGTAGGACATGTGTGATTTCACCCTGAGTGTAAAGCAGGATGCTCACACTTTTTACCACCCTGCATTCAGAGCCTGATTCAGAGACCTTGAACACTTTCCATTGACTTCAGTGGAGTTTGAATCATGCCTGAAAGCCACCCAACAGCCTTGAAGGGGGAAAAAATAAACTGACTTTTCCCCCTGAAAGGATCCAGGAAAATAGTTCAGGCAGAGAGAAGTAGAATATCGTAGTATTTAGGGGGTTGTTGGGGGGTTTTTTGTTGTTGTTTGGTTGGGTTTTTCTTCCTCACAGCAGCTCATAATCTAATGCCTGGATTATTTTTAATGTTACATTCTTCTTGTTGTGATTTCTAAAGGGAACAGTCTGCAGGGCCTTTGGCCTCAGGGCCCAGCAGGCAGCTGAAAAGGAGCAGCAGGAGCTCCTGCAGAGAAACGTGGTCCACGACCCAGCTGGCAGCCAGGGCTCCCGAAGGGCCGGGGAAGCGGGGGGGCACTGGGGCAGGATGAGGTTACAGAGCTGCGCTTGGATGTCCTCTCCCCAGAGCTGTGCTGGGCAGATGCTGCCGTAGGGGGTAGAAGGTGACTGGCAGCACCTGATAATGGGGTGGCCCCTGAGCCCATGGATTTGACAGCAGAGTTTACAAACCCGTCACAATCCTTGTGACTATCCCAGGGCTGGTGAGCAAGCTCCAGGAAAGATAGGGGTTTGATGTGAGCTAACGTAAGCCATGCTCTTGTTTAGTCTGGGCCTGGTCCAAAGTCACTCTAGATGCTCTGGTTTGTGTTCTGGCTGGACTAAGGTTTGCTTTTCCATTTCTGAGAGAGCCCAGAGAGCAGGGTCACGGTATGAAAGCCCTATCAGCCAGGCTGCTGATGTGAAACAAGAGTCTTACATTTGTTTCATTTCACATCCTTTTGGTTTAGGAGCACATAGATACATTTAACAGGAACACACACCCTAAAAATAACATCTTCAGAACAGTCAGAAAATCAAGATTTTTGCTTTTTCATGATTAGCTTAAGCAGCCCTGCTTTATGATCTGGCCTTGGAACAGACATCACACAATCAATCAGCCTTACAAATAAAAATAGTTTTCACACCTTGATACTTTTAAGATAAAGTGTCTTTTAATGGCTTTTTTACTAATTAGATGCCATAACTTCCCAATTGCTTGGCAGAAGCTCTTTTTAATGTATGTCAATAAAACCACCAAGCATTATAGTCTTTTATTCAAAGGATGTCCCTAAGGGATATGCGAGCATAATGGCACTACTTTCTCCCCACTAATGGCCACCTCCGGCTGAGAGTGTCTCCAAACATCAGACCTGCTGCATCACCCACCTGCCTGGGCGGGAGTTGCCAAGAGGGGCTGAGGATGGGAAGACCCCCCCCAGTAGGGCTCAAGTGGCCAGGAGGATGGAGCAGAAATCTATTGCTACAGCCCTGCCACAGGTTTCTGTGCTGCTAAAGCAAAGCCTAAAGCTCAGAGGAAAGTACATGGCATAGCCCCCTCCCAGGATACAGGGGACTCATAAACTCGGTGGCTTTTTCAGAGGCCGAGAGTGTTGTGCAGCTGCTGTGATGTTCCCTTACAGCTCTCCTCTTTCTCACAGAAGAGCTCTTCAGCCTAAGCGATGTGCCAATAAACATGTCAGTAAAGAAAAAAGTCATCTGAGTATAAATAAAAGGGGACAAAGCCTCCTTAACTGTGGTCAGTCTCTAAACACCTCTGTCATCTAGATGTTGCCAACAGTAGATCCAGCTCTTGCACTCTCCGTCTTTCAAATGGCTTTGCTCAAGCGGTATGAAGCACTGGGTGGACTAATATTAATAGTGGATATTAAGGGAATACACACAATCACACTAGGGAGTAACAAATGATCCAGAACACGCCCTTGGATGGCCATTTTAAAATAAACATTTAGAGTCTCAGTTCTTCAGCAGTCCACAACAGGACCAACCTAATGCCATAATCTCAGGATTTGTCAGCTTGGATCACACTGAACATTGGCCTTTCTAGTCTTACACTGCAAGCTGTCTCATATTCCTAGCTAACACAATTATCTGTGCTCATATTTTCCACACAGTCTCAATAAAACGCTCAGATATTTCAAACCAATAGTTTAATTAAATTATGGCAGCTGGGGTTATTTCAGTTCCAGGAGTATCTGAGGCAGAGATGCTGAGGATAAACCTGGCACTTGTGCTTTCAGGCAAGGGGGTAGGCTCTGTTCTGTGTGAAGATGAACTTTCAGAGGACTGAATTTCATTAGCATCTGAATCCTCTAGAAATCATGCTCCTTTCACACATTTCAATTTGGATACTCCAAGATGGAAGTCATCAAGCTCACTTGTGGAAACTTTGTCTTATGCATGCAAGGAGAGCCGGTCATCCAGCTATTCCTCTGTGCTAAAGAAGTATTTTTAAGTGGTTTAGACACCCTCTGTGCAGCCAGGCATGCCAAGACAGCATGGCTCCCTATGGGAAGCTCTGCTTGGCCTCTACTTTTACTAGCCACCCAAAAAGCAATGTTAGGTTTCTATGTGTTAAGTTATGTGACTAAAGGGCAACCACAGCAAGCAGTAAGACCAGCAAGGATCAATGATGGTTGGAGGCAGCCTAGTGACCTGAACAATGAAAATAGGGCCCACTGAACTGGCAACTCCCTAGGACCATCAAAGGAGAAGGATTAGGCCATTACCAGTGTGAAACACCCCATAATGTAACTGCCAAAATGGGTCAGACAGCCATGCACAGGAAAGGGAGACACTGCCTAACAGCATGCAGGACTTAGCATGGTATGCACAGGCAGGAGAATTCAAGGATTGTATAACATTTCTTACTGGAGGTTTCCAGGGGACTGGAAATGAGTGGGGCTCAGTAAGGGATGCTTATGGGAAGGACCAGAGGTGGAAAAAATGGAGGCATAAAGGTGAATTGGGGGGATAACAAACATGAGGAAATAGAGGGGAAAAGGAGATGAAAGGGCCCAGTTAAGTGTACGCTTGCCTGACTGAGTCCTGCTCTTTACCACCACCATCTATCCTGTGTTCTCACTAAATCCTATCTCTAACTGGCTTCTGTGAGGGAGCACTCTCTGTCCTGAGTAATTCTCTGTGAGTGCTACCAAGCTTCAAACCAGACGAGTAGATATAGAGAGTACCAGCACCTAAAGGGGGACTACGAACCTCTGGGGCGCGTAGGTCCAAGCACCAGCAGCTGCAGGAGACTGGGAGCTAGGTGCCAGCTAGAGGACAGAGTGTCTAGGACCAGCTCCTGGAATGACCCATACATTGAGTGTATGTCCCAGTAGTGGATTTCAATCCTGATCCCCCAGAGAGGGGGAACAGGATGGGGCTGTCTGTGCCATTCATGTTTGTGTGAGTGCTGGCTGTGCCGATCAAGGCAGTGATTCCTCTTTGTGCTGATCTGTGCGACAGCGATGTGCATGTGTGTGTTTGCCTATCGGGAATATGAGCTCAGCCTTGCTACAGGCTCCATGAATGTGGAGCTGCAGCACCCTCACTTACATCCCGTAGCTCGCCAGATCTGGCCACCCCTAACACCATGAACTTGCTGGAGACTCAGTGTTGAGGCACTTTCCTAGCTTTCCAGAGACAGACCCTGTCCCAAGAAGACTTCCTTTCCAAGCCTCATTATCAACTTTCAAAATGTCCCATGCAACTTGGGGAGAAACATCTGGCTACCTCTGACTTTGTGTCCTTTCTAGGGGAACAGTTCAACACCCTCGGTTACTGAATCATCGCTTCTTTGGGAATGGAATGACAGTGGTTTGCCAGTTATCCTTAAATCACTCCTACCACCAGACAGGCTTGAAGATAAAGGAAGGAATGAACTTATTCAGGAATCCAGAGATCAGCAGTATGATCTCCTTATTTAGAGGCAGCTGTGCAGAAATAAAAGAAAACTAACAGCTGCAGACAAATTATTCTAACTGTTCTCTGTTTTATCCAGTTACAAAACTCTCAGCATGCTTACATACTTTTCAGCTGGAAACTCATCTTTAAGCAAGATCTGGTGCAGAGCATGTATTTCATTGAAGGGATCTTGATCCAGGGATATGTATGTCCTTGCACATCTCTTTTCTTCCTCGGGATGTTTCAGGTCCCCCTGACACCTCTCCCATTCATGCCACCACCTGACCTGAGACGTGTTGGCTCCTGCTGGATGGGTGGGATCTCCTCCTGCCCAGACAGGGAAAAAATATCACCATATCACCATCCCAGTGCTTACCTTAATGCATGCTGACTGTGAAGGAAACCTTCTTCTTGAAGGCAGAGCAGGATTCAAGCCTCCTTGCATTAATTATTAATAAACTCAACACACCAGCTCATATATATGCATAAGCTAACAATCATAGTAGTTTTAAACATATAAACAGTGATAATGCATGTAGTTAATTAGATCTTGGCTGCATCGAGACAAGAATTAACAGTAACCAAATTATTTCAGGACAACAATGACATGAACATGCTTGGCATGAATAACAGCCCTGTAATACCCCATAAGGATATTTTCTTCTTTTGAATGTATGGATGTACTGGATGAGAGATTTCTGGAAATCATTAAAACCAAAAGTCATTTATCATAATCCATATTCTATTAACACAGTTTTGTTTTCCATCTGTTCTCCCAAATCCAGGCTCCATGTTAGCCAATGCTTTGCACCAAGCAGTCCCTGTGTTTAAATCTCATACGTGACACTAGCGCCTATCCTCGCTGGCAAAGTTTCAAAACTGGCCACTTATGGCAAGCATATGAAAGTTTTTCCATCTTTTGTAGGGACTGTAGACATACCTACCACTGTCACATTAACATGAGGAGGAATGATCTTGGGTTGTTTGGCATTAACCTGATCTCACCCCTGTGAAGAATGATTTTGACCTACAGGTTATTTTGCTTCACACAAGCACCACTGGCTGGCTGATGTTAAGCAGAAGGGTTGTCTTTGGTAAGATTCTGACATTCAAATCTACTGAGATACCAAGAAAAAGCTGAGCAATTTGATCTGCTAGCACAATACCATGTTTGAAAAGGAGCAGAAATGCTCTATTATTCACAGTCACATTGAGAGATGATGCAAATCACTTCCCATCATAGCAGCAACAGGTCACACATTTGAAAAGCTTCTCTATTCAGGTCTTTAACATAACAGTGCCAGAAAGGGGACTTTGAGAGCTGCGTTTCTGCAATCCCCTGGGCCCCCTCTACCACAGCTTCCTCTTCCTCCTCCCTTGAACCAGAGTGCCCTGCAGCATGTGTAATGGAGGGTGGTGGAACACTCTTTCATAAACAGGAGAATGACTTTACATCATGTTTGGTGGCAGATGGCTATGACTGCAGAGTAGCTCCTCCTGGGCTGGCAGCAGTCCCAGGGGTGCTGCAACTGGCCCTGGGGTGAAGCTGCAGCAGAGGCTGGCGAGTGAGGGGTTTCTCCTGCAGGGCCTGGGGCAGTTGGAGGACCCATGGAAAGGGCATTTATGGGGGCCTATCACAGAGCTTAGCTTTCGATCCTTAATCTTTTCAGATCAGGTCTGGATGCCACAAATCAGGGGAATGAAAAGAGCAGCTGAGGTGGTTAAGTGCCCAGGTGAGCTCCTAAAAATGCTCTCCCATGGGTCTGCACAAGCCATCCTGGAAATACCCTGCAGCTTTGAAGAGGAGCAGACACCCTCTGCCCTGTTTTGGTACCCAGCTGTGGAGTAAATGGAGATTCACACCTCTTCTGCAGCACTCAGATTTGTCTTTTTTTTATATATAACCTCTCCCAACCTATTAGATTCTATTAATGAAATTACTGCATTTCTGTACAACTCAGTACTTGTTTTTCTGAAAATTTGATCTCCAGAAGGCAAAGTTGTCTCCAGAGCCCTTCCTGTACACAAGGATAGATCAGGACCAAAGCAGGCTCAGAGCCAGAGAGCTCGCAGGTCTGGGATCTGGTGTCATTTTAGGATTTGTTGTGATGGTGCCCAGAGTTGAGTGCCCTAAAAGCATTTCAGCATGCAAGGCAGAGATAACAACTTCTCTTTCTTTCAACTTGTTCCTCTCCCTTTGTTCTAGACTTTTCAATGCCAGGAGGCCTTTCTTTTTATACTCCTTTAGGTTTGGCAGCTATCAAACCTCTTCAGGCCCAAGCTCGATTGCAAACCATGGCCAATGCCCAAGGCTTGTGCAGGGACTCAGAAAAATGCCTTCTTCTCAATACACTCTTGCAAAGGAGGCCATTCTTCCTAAAAGATAGAAAGAAGTGCTGCTGTCTGCTGAGCAGGAGCCAAGTTTAGCGCAGTCACAGGTCAGAAAGAGAGGCGTGAACCCCTCATCTCCATCTTAGCAGGGTGCCCTCCGGAATATTTAATGCTTGTGCCCAAAAATTAAATGGCAGATTTGTTTACAGAAGTGTTTTCCAAGAGATGCTTGGGCTACGCTTGGCAGCTGCCCTTACCGCTGGCGCTGGGCGTACCTTGCATGTCTGGGTGATTAATCGATTTGAGCTGCTTTCTGCAAGACTCCTGCTTGTGGGCAGGGGCGTGCTCCAGCATGGCAGAGGAGCCGTCAAACAACTGCTGCAACAGATGGCTTCAGCTCTCGTCTTGGTTTGGCGTGCCCTGCCAAAATGGTGCCAGACACACACGCCTGTGCAGGGCTTGATGAATGAGGAATAATGCCAGAACATTTGTCAACTGAAACCAAAGGGGACTAATGTGCAGTAAGGACATAAAATTAAATGGGGAGATATGGGGAATGAGGTGAAGGGGGAAAACTGCAGGTGTTTGGAAGAAACACCTGCTAATCCTTGAGGGGAAAGAAGTGGTGGCAAGGATGCTAAGGCGGCGGAGAGTGAGAAGATTAGCTTGCAGGTTTCATGGCTTGAGTGGAGAGGGGAGGTTGGCAGACCACACACTGACACTAACAGATGCCTGGGGCAGAAAGGAAGCAGGGGAGAGATGTGGCGTGCCAGCTGTAACAGCCGAGAAAAGAAGAGATGGTGGAGCATGGAAAAAATGCAAAGAAAATGATGGCAATGCTAAGGTGGTCTAGTATTACATTGAATGATGGTTTTATGAGGCATACAGGTGGCAATTTGAAAAAGATCAGCAAACTCATAGTCAGGATCTGTGCAAAAACAGAATGCTGATTTTGCATGATAAAGACTCTAAACTCATTATCCTCCAGTTATGTTGTACGTAAGTACCTTTTTAAAGCATTAAAAAGGCACAGTGGGTTTTTTTCCTAACAATCTGAAAATCGGAGAGCTCTTTGTGTATTTTGATCAGTGTGTAACTGACAATTTAGCTAGTCTCAGCTGATGAGAAACAGAAAAGATGTGTCGCTTCCTTGTTCAGCATGCTTTGGTTTTGCTTTCTGCGCTCCAGCAATTTAATGGCTAAACACGTTTGTCAAGACTTTCAAATTAATGCATGGCCATAGAACAGATTATTTGGCTTTGAATCGTTTTTGAAAAATCTGAGTAGCTCTGATGATGATAGAAGTAGCTCTCTTGTTTAACTGAGGTACCATAAAGATCTGTCCTGGTAAAAGTCATGTTCTGTCGAACTCGGACATAAGATTAGGGTGCCAGGTTTAATACGCATAGCTTTTTTCAGCCATCAGCAAAATCACTGTGGGCTCTCACGAAAAACATCACTGAAACAGATAAAGTATTAATATAACCAGGTGAAGGCTTTTTATGTTATACATGAGAAAAAAGGCAAATCAGTGACTCAGCAAAGAGAGGAAACAAGCATTTAAGGATCATCATAGTCAGGCACAGGATCTGGGTAAGGGGAAAGAGTAGGTGTCAGGTTTGACATTAATTTTGGCACCTGTGGCCAGGCTGATATAGGCTCTCCAGTTAAATTTTTCACATTGCGCTAAATGGCCTAAAAGGTACATGATAGCCCTGGGCTGCACTTCTATCAGCAATGCAACAAACCTCTAGCAAAGATAGAGTTACCAGTTATGCAGTTGATTATATCTCCCCGGGAAGGATATACACCGTAACGCCAACAGCTGCTCTTTATAAACATAATTTTTAATATTGCTGGGCTTGTTTCCAATCGCATGCAATGGCCTTCAGCAGGCTAACCTGAGCCACCAGGCTTATACCAAGGCAATGCCAAAAAGGGGGGCCACTGCCCTATTCCACGGTGTGCAGAGATAAGACAAGGCTTAAACTTTCTGTGGAAGATTATATTTATTGCCACTGCCAGCTGCATTATCCCAGTTTCTATTTCTGCACTGTTTTGGGAAGTGCCTTTGAAAGTAGTATAATGTCATACTAGTTTTGCAGCAAGTGAAGACTGAGGTCCTTCTTAATATGTCCTAAGAAGAGCCTATTGATTGCAATGCAGTGTGTGCAGACAGGTTGATTCTGGGGTACCAGAGCACCGCTGCCTGAAACCACGTGCACCCCACCCGACATGAACCCTGAGGCAGAAGATGTAGGGAAAGGGCTGTCACAGGAAAGGGGAAAATGTGCTCCTGCCAGAAGGATCCTTCTAATGGCTGTGAAAGTCTGGGAAATTCTTAGTCCTCTAAGGGTTGGGGTTTTTTATGATATCACTCTATTTTTCAGATCTTGTTCTCAGCAATGATCTGTCTCATAGTTTCTCCTATAAGAGGGAAACCTGAGCCCCAGGGAACTTAATTTGATTTTTTTTTAAGTGCTTGGCACTTGTAGCTCCTCCGTCCTTCAGTGGGACTTGCATGCACTTGCCAGGTTTGATAATGTGGATATGAGTGTCATGTCCAAGGTCACGCAATTAATTAATGCCAGAGCTGAGATTATTATTACTTATTATGGGCGGACTGACAATTACACCTATGCTTAAGGTAATCTACAGCTTCTATTACTAAAGTCTGCTTTAGTCTCTATACATGCCAAAATAAAACTGCTTAGGCTGAAATTCCTTATCCATATAAGCACCCTTGTACTTGAGGGCAGGCGAAGCAGACCGGGCTCTTGCTTACTCCATTTTGCTGGTGGCAATTCCCAACTCCCACTGCTGGGTTCACAGCACTGTACTTCTCTCACATATCAGTTATCATCCCACGAGAAAACACCTCTCTCCCAAAAGGAGCCTTGAAAGTTTCTTTTGCACGTGTATTCATACTCATGGGTGGAGTTAAGTACAGTGTGGTAAGGATATTAATTCAAGCAGGCAGGTAAGTGTGCAAACAGGGCACTGAAATTTGGTGTTGCTGGGATTGCTTCTCCCATCTGCTTTGAACTCAGGCAATCACTTGGATCCTTTTGTCACTGCAACCCACAAATAGTTACATCTCAGCTTGTTGTTAAGTGAAGCCTGCTTAGCTTTATCAGGACTTAGTTTGGTGGATTATGAGGGTAGATTTAGTTTTGGACTGAAGAAGTCTTAGCATGATCCAAAAACAGCAGCTACAGAGGAGTGAACGAGTATTTCAGCCAAAATGGGAAAGGGCAGAGGTAAGGCCACGAAACAGCTGCTAAGAGCAGTGGCCTTTTGTGAGCTGTAACACTTGCTGGGTAGATAAATGAAGAAGTGAAGCAGAAATGATTCCTGCTTTTCCAACCTTGTTTGCACTCTGAAAATACATCCAGAGCTCCCTCTGGCTAAAGAGGCACCTTCCAGTCCTCTCTTCACTCAAGGCATTTCAGTGCTGTGTCACTAGATTTGCAAAGTGAACTCTGAGATATGGGGCCATTAAGTAGGGGCAGAAAGGCAGCAGTGCAGACTGGGGACTGGATTCATCTCCCTTGGTGTGTGTGGGACAGGGGCTAGAGAGGAGGAGAAAGGGGAAAGCTCCCTAGGTTTCCCATGCAGATTTTGGTTTGAGAGGTTTGGAGAGTTGGGTGTCTGAATTTTGAGACAAAGGCTCATCTGCATCATTTACCTGAATGTAGTATTTTTTTGTGCGGGGAGGAGAGCTCCTGCCTGTGCTCTGAGCCTCTGCCAGCCCCGACGCCTGTGGGGTGCAAGCTGCAGAGACTGGACCAAACACCCTAACCCCTTGGGTTCAGAAAGAGTTACAGAAATTCATACCAAAAAAAAAAAAAATCCATCAAGGTCATTAAATATAGTTTGCTTCTGTCTCAGAGAGTCCTCAAAACAACTCCTGTGGGAATTCAGGAACTTGTTCCCAGGAATATATATTCCCAAACATGAACTACTAGCCATCACTGGAGGCAAAAAACCAGGCTAGGCTAACCTACATCGGCCCCAAGACAGGCATTTTTGTGGCACACTACAGCAAGGGCATCTCAGCTGAGTGAGGTGCATTTCACATAACTTCAGTCACCAGAAGTTAGCTGTGTGGTGTGAGTCACCTCCTCTGCCCCCATAGTCAGCAGCGGGAGCTAAGCACCTCAGCCCACCAGAGAAAGCACACAGTTAACTGGCTTACAGTAAATGCCAGCTTTTGATGGCAAAAAGTAGGTGAGGTGAACTGCTGATGACAGCGTGCGTGGAAACCGCAGAGGTCACAGGGCTCCGAGCCTTTCAGCCTGCTCTCAAGCCTGCACGTAGCTTTGCAGCGATGACATCTTCTTGGAGCCTCGGCTAAAAACACAGGGCAGGAGGGGAAGCCGGGCAGAGATGAGGCCCCTGGAAATCACACACACTTTTCTGCTTCATATGAAGGCATCTCCACTGCATCTGTGCTCCAGAGCCTGGGCATGGTGGTGACAGTAAGGACAGCCACCCGCTGGGAGAGACCCGGGGCTGGGGTCCTCCAGGTGCTCATCCCAGGGGCCTGGAGATCACTGGTGTCCCTGAGGCCACCTCTGCCAGAGGCCAAATACTGCCTGCCGCAAGCATTTTCACAGGTGCGGGAAGGCCTGAAGATGTGCAATGCTCCTGATGCCCTGTGTGCCTCCTGGCAAAAGGTTGTGTACCCATGGGTTTGCATGGGAATCAGTGTTTGTGCGTGCTCTTCTTCCAGGTGTGGGGCAGCTGGATTTGGGGTTTCATGTGCAAATGCCTTATTTGGAAGGTACAGGCATGACCGGTGGCTGTGAAGGGCAAGAAAAAGCAGACAAGCCGATGGCTTGCTAGCACAACTGAATCCCCAGTTCATAGCGGCAAATGCTAATCCCATCTTCCTCACTGTGAAAGCCTGAATGTAAAGTGTTTGCAAAATATTGACTACCAGGAAAATCTCCACAGGCTCCCTCTTCCCCTCTTCTCTGCTGCTAAGTCTTTGGCAGTCAATATCGTATGTGCAGAACTTACTTCTAAATCCCACAAATTAGATTAAAGGCTCAACAACATCATAACGTGGTTTTAATCCCTGTGCTACCTACCATGAACACAAATGTCAGGACGGCAAGGTCAGATTCCCATGAATATCTGTCAGTAGAGCTGCTCCTTTAGAAAAGGGAGTGCCGGTGCAAGCTGGTGAGCTTTTGTTTGTTAAAGCTATCCTGAAGATTTACATTCTTCTTGATGCCCACTCTGGCATCTTCTGTGACTTGCAGAGAATGGCGGGGCAAATCCTGATTGTGAGGGATCTGTGACAAAACTTCTAACCTCAGTGTAACAAATGGGTAACAGGACCTTGGTATGGTTTCCACAGGGGTCTCTGCTTTAAAGCTTGCAGCATTTCCTTTGCGTTTCAAAAGAACAGTTGGACTCGATGATTTTAAAGGTCTTGTCCAACCTAAATGATTCTATGATTCTAAAGCAGTTCTTCTAGCACATGCACCTCCCATTGCCTTGGAGTAGAGAATTGGCTGAAATTCTTGCTTTGCTTCCTTCCTATACCTTCGTCGTGGGAGCAGCAGGGCTGAATCCAGTGCCGCAGACCCATGGAGATGGCAAAGGGGCCACCATGCCACCACTGCTTTGGGCCACAGAGCTTCGGCCCCTGACCCTCTCCTTAAAGGGCTAAATTCCTATGCTGCTACAAAGCCAAGCAGCCTGGCAACAGAGGAATACCTCTCCTCCATCGTTAACCTGCCTCCCCTCTGTAGCTCAGAAGTGCTGGCGCCCTGTGTGTGGGGGCATTTCCCTGCCTCATCTCAGGGGAAGGGATCAGCTGTTCCCTTTTGTGGGAGAACAGGATCAGGCCCAGCAGCCTGATGTTGCTGATGCTTTAGCCTTCTGTCAGCATCCTTTTTGAAGGACCCCTCCTTTCCCTGGTGAGCATCATCAAAGAGTAAAGCAATACCTGAAACAAAACTGGGACAGTTTAACTAGAGGTACAGTGGGGGGCAACCAGCTTTACAGGATGTTTGTTTTTTTCAGAGAAAAGCAGTAACGTTTGCGTTAACAGGTCTGTAATCCACCTTCTCAAGTAGTTAGGTGAAGAATGCTGGGAGGTCACATTTACCCCAAGCTGGTCACCAGTTGCTCAATGTTTACACCAGATCCAAATGTCCTCTGTAATCGGGCTGACACATAGGGATTAAACATGTCATTAGTGCCCAGAACAGCCTGGACTGGGGCTGGGGACAACCATCTTTTATCCAGGTTGTTTCTACAACATCACCCGGACCTTTGAATCATGCAAACAAAAAAATTGGCTAACATGAAAAGGTTGAGGTTTTCCAGAGCTGTCCAAACATATGTCCTAACTACCACATTTTTGCTGCTTATACAGCTTTTCATAACTGTTTATTGTTCTGGGAAATGAGAAAGGGCTGTTTACACGGTAGCTAAAGGAGCATGTGGCAAAAGGCCGCTAGCTCTACGATGAACAATATTTTCATCAGGAATCTGTGGGACATTTCTCTTACCTCCCTAACCTATGTCTCTAGGCCACACTCCTGGCCCACAGCCCTTGGAAGCTGGGCATTTCTGCATGGACATAAGGAGATGGGTGAAAGTCATTTTTTCCAGGAGACTTGACTCAGGCTTTCAAATCATATTGCTTGGCTGGGGCTGAGGACATGCTGTTACGAGCTTTTTTATGTTGGGATGAACCCTGCAGATGCCAACTTCTCATTGGTTTGGAGTTAAAACCATAAAACCTGACTGGGCTCCATGTCAAGCTATAAATCATTTTGTCATGTCAGAAAGCCTGGCACACAGTTTGTGTTAGTATCCAGTCCCACAGCTTGACCCATGCTTGCTATCCAAACAAAATTCTCGGAGACAAGCTCAGAGGTGACACTATCTTCTAGACTATTACTTGACCAGCACTCTGAAAAGAAGAGAAAGAGGGAGATGAAGGAAATGGGGTCTCTTCGGGACTGTGGAAGTAATAAATAAATCCATCAAAGAAATTGAATTCCACCTGTTTCTGCCAGGCGGAGGAACAACAGGCAATCTGTTTAACAGCACAGTACTTCTTCAGAGAAGTATGCTGCTGTGTAATGGAGAGAGTAATTTGCCTACACGTGGAGGCTGCCCTATGCTATTGCTTCACCTCCCCATCTTAAAGTGAGGTTTTCCTTTTCCTCCCCTTAAAAAAACACCTTAAAGTAGTTCAGCTTTAGGTCAAGGGCCATGTCTCTGCTGCAACTTTCTCTGCAGAAGTACACTGAAATGCAGAGCTGAGCCCAGCACTGGCAATGAGTTGGAGAGGTTGTAACCCCACCTTTGCACTGAGCCTTGCTTGGGCAGGTTTCCCCTCGAAGCCAGCAAGGCACTGCCCAGAAGAGCTTTTTTCCACCTCTAATCTCTCGCTCCTCACATCTGCTAGTGTCCCCTTCACCCAGCATCACACCTGCGTTGCAGCCGGAAGGGAGCCCCAAGCAGAGAGCTCACTTCTGAGCTATGGCCCCACTGCCCACGCGGATTTATGTCGTGACCTGAGGCTAGTCTCTAAAGTTGCTGTCTTTTTTGCTGCGAAATGGTACCACTGGCACTACTTGCCCCAACACGAGGTGGTGCAGGTATAAAATGAGGCATGACGTGAGGCACAGACTCCTCTGC
Organism: Phalacrocorax carbo; assembly: GCF_963921805.1. Taxonomy (NCBI): domain Eukaryota; kingdom Metazoa; phylum Chordata; class Aves; order Suliformes; family Phalacrocoracidae; genus Phalacrocorax; species Phalacrocorax carbo. Next base: position 149,047,439 of record NC_087513.1, on the reverse strand, counting down.
AACAAGGCTGCGCACCTGGAATGGACAGGCGGACAGACAGACAAAGGGGAGTTGGAGTTGGTTACATCCTCAGAGCGGTCAACATTTCCTAGGGTGCTTCTGTCAATCCTGGAGGCCTGGCAGATAATCTGATTGAGAAATTAAAATTGCTTATAGCTCAGCCAAACTATCACACCCTGAAATAATGCTGGCTCCTTGTGGTCCCTCACAGGATCTCCCTACAGCAGGTGAATGTATTTTAAGGTCAGGCACTTCCAAGTGGAGCAGAGCGAAGGGCCAGGGCCGCTCAGGAGCACGGCAGCCCTTTCCATCAGTGGCCTCATGCCGCTTTAGCTATGAAGCCTTAAAAGGCTGGCAGCACAGAGGTGCTGCAGTCCTTATCTCCTGTGGATGGCTGGTACTTTGGAGCTATTATATTTATAGCTTGTCTGAAGCACAAACGCCTAACTGACTAATTACTAAACACATAGTTTGGGCAATCCAATAAAGCAGCAAGTCTGTCCCCATCCTCTCTCGTTCGCAGACTCACAAACAGAGGCAGCACCAAGCTGCAGCAAGGTAAGACAGTGACTTATTTTGGTTTTCACTGTCCTTTGGGCCCTTTTCTCCTTTTCACCCTCCCTTTGCAATAATTTCTCAGGGCTCTGTGTAGACATTATGAGGGTAGCACTGCTTTCTTACAGGAAGAGTGGATTTTAAGATATTTGTTCTCTTCTTGCTGCCAGAGCACACACAGAGCGTCTGTCTTTGTATTTTCAATCTGCTGTTGGGAACCAGGTGCTAACTAACAGCTGCTCTTTAGTTTCTGCACTAATAATACGCTGTCATGTTTTCATGTTCTCCAGGAACACAACCATGTCTAACTATAGACACTTTCCTGGTTTGAAAAGCAAACTGAATGACTTCAGGCAGAAAGCTTTTGATTAGGGTTTTTTTTTTTTCTCAATCAGCATTTTCTTCTTTATGATGAATATTTGGAAAATGAATAGATACTGAAAAAAAAAGAGGACAGAAGGGACATTTTACTTCTTTCCCCTCTTTCAGACCATTTCCTAATGGCCATGAAAGAAAGAAAGGCAAATTACAGGTGATGCTTGCTGATTTCATGTTTAAACAATCACTTGTTATGGATTGCAGCAGCTGTGTGAAAAGGGAAAAGAATGCGAGGCACAGAAACATAACTGGGTGTCAAAGCAGGAATTTGTCAGAAATAGCCTGTAAAATAGCATTAGCAATAACTGCCAAATGCCAATTATCAGGCTATTGTTACATTAAATTACTTTTAACCTCATCTCATGAGAGCATTACTTTTCAAACAAAGCCAATAAAAGAAGACCTCTTTGGAAAAATAAGATTGTTTGTGCACGTGTGTACATTTGTTTGGATGCATTTACACATACATTTTTAATATAAACTTTCTTATAACGAAACGTATTTTAATCCAAATATCACAAAGCATGACACAAAGGTAAGAAATATTAATTTACTTTTAGCATGAGAACTAAAGCTATCACATTTTGCGCCAGAGTTTCTTTACTGTTCCATTATTTAGGAAATTAAATTAAAGAAGGCTTTTTTTCAAAATGCTGAATGGCCATTGCTCCACAGGCTTTGACAGGATCACAGGTCCCTGGCACCCCTGGGGAGCAAGACTCCTTAGACCTGACCCAAAGCCAAGGCTCGTAGGAAAGGTCAGCCCACTTCAAAGTGTTTGGGATTGGGCTCAGTCTCTAAGCGAGGATTTCAAAGGCAAAAAGGTAGGTCCTTAGGTTGGTCCAAAGCTGCTGGAGAACCACCGACTTCAGCTGAGAGGTAGATGTTTCCATCAGGTGCTGACTGGGCTGGTGGACATGGAGAAGTTGGGTCTGGTCCCCAGGCTGTGTCTCGGGCTCTCATGGCAGAGCCCATATTCCACGTCTGGCATGGAATATGCCCGGCAATGCTCCCATGGGAGATTCGGCCCTGGGGCCATGCCTGGGCCATTACACACTCCTGGCCCCTGAAGCCAACTGGCCACATCCAAAATGTGCCCTAGGGACAGGATTTGCTCCCAAGCCATGCCCAGGCAGGAGAGCTCTAGCCAGCATCTGGATGACCGACCAGCATAGTTGATTGAGTCTCAGTGCCTGGCAGCATCCTGTGGTCCTGTTCAATTCATGAGTACAGACATGGCCTCTGAGGGTCCCTCCACATGTCCAGCCTCACCCGCAATGGGGGACCCACTGCCATGGTGGACATCCTCAGTTAACATGTCTTGTCTGGCTGAGCTCTACAGGCTGATGCTGGTGAGGGCTGTGACCATCAGAGTAGATAGCACTGACAGCACACTTAGGAACAAGCTTGCTCCACCTTTCATGTAAAGACCAGCACATAACTTAAGTGGAAGAAAAAAGGTTTGTAAAATACCGAATTGTCTGCACATAGCCTATCGTATCTCTAGGTTTACTGTCCCCACACGGATGTCTTGGAAGGATTAATGTCTTCAGACACCACAGCCAGCAACTCTGTGTATCTCTCTTTTCTCCAGCAGTAACAGTCTCACCTCTAGACCACCATCAGCTCTGTTCAGATCTGCACAGAGCTCCGATCTTCTGCTCCCCAGCACCGGTGAGATGAGTTTTGTAAGTTGGCTGGAGCCCAAAGGTAGTTGTCCCACGAGAAAGCACAGCCTTGACTCTTAGCAGGCCACCAGCAGAAGCTGGCAGCTGCCTTAGTTGGACCAGCCACTCCACTTGATCTGTTTTTTCCAACATCTTGCTTTTAAGCTAAACTAATGTGCCTCCGCAGTAAATTGTGCAATAAAGAAATCGTGTACAAAACTGATGTTTTTTTATAGAGTAGTCCGCTTCTCCCGTACTAGAAATTTTCTCATGTCCTCAAATTCTTTGTCTATCATCCAAGCCTCAGGCTAAAGCAATAAAAATAACAAAATTGCTCTGGTTGGACACTTAGTGTTAAAGTTTCACCACTGGTGTATTGACAGTATTCCCCCTTAAAAACAAGCAGCAGAAGCAGCATTCCAATCATGTGCTGAGCAAAGATCTTTAGCTTGAAACAAATCAGGAACATACATACTAATGCAGTGATTTTTCACTGGATTTGAATTTAAAACGGAAATGAAACAAAAAGACCCAAAGACGGTTCCCAAAGTGAACCCACTCCAAAGGCAGTCTTTCCAACAATAGTACTTTGTTCTTACCTAGCATTTGAAAATATGATTAGTGCATGAATAACTTTACTTTTTCCCTTCCAAACAGCAAGCCACCAGAACAAGGCAGACCTTTGATTGCAGCTGGCAGGAGGCTGGGAGGGGGCAGACTCATTCAAACACTTCTTTAATACAGAAAATGTAAAAGGCCATTTTACAAGGAAGAAAACCAGAGAAGGAAGGGAATGTGAATACTGACTTGGGGGTGAAAACCTGGCCTTACTGAAATCAATGGGAGTTTTCTCGGAAACATCCACTGATTTTAGCAAAGCTCAGATCTCCTCTTTTTCTTTCTCATTTTAATAGTGCCAAACTTGTGTAGATTTGCACACCAAAGTGCATTTTCACATTTTTCCTTACCAGTTTTCCTGTTCCGTAGCTGTGTATTGTCTAACCAGAGCACAGGCGCTACGGCACAGTTGTTTTTCAGTGAAATAAATTATTACTGGCTGCAGTATTTTATCTTTGGCTTTCTATCACAGTGAGTACAGTTTCATGCTGATAAATCTCAGGCTGTTTCAACAATGTTCATCATCTAATGCTGATTAGTTTTGAGAAGCGTGGGTCATATTACACAAAGTCCTAGTCTTTCTGAAAGCCGTTGGAGCAATTCGGCCTGATTTTGCTCAGCTCGCTGACACAAAAATGGAAGGAGCACTGCCATACACATTTTAAAGGGATCCATCAACTTCATAAAACTCAGAATGTTTCTGCTGCAAGTTGATTAACTGGCTACCGTTACCATGCCACCAAGAATTAGTGAAACTGGAAGAGCTAGGAAAAAAATGTATTTTCACCCAATTTCACTTCATATTTTCAGTAACATTTTGTGTGAAGCTGGTTGTACAGGTTCTCTTTTATAATAGTTTCTCCTGCTGCCCCTGTGAAACCTTCATATCGCAACAATTGGGAACAAAACTCTCCTTTAAAAAAGGAAAATAAGTACACTCTCAAATCACATTGCCATGGGAATGGGCAGAGAAGTGGGGACAGAAATGGTTTCACACACTTCATAAACAAAGCCAGTGGGCTTTCAGGTCAGCCTATTCCCTGTAAAGCTTAACGGATTTTCACCAGTCTCACTAGAAATTTACATGCTTTCTGTTGGAGGGAAGTAGGTAACATTGACTACTGCTCCTTTTTAGTAGTCTGCAGCTAGGGGAGCAAAGCCCTGCATGCCTAGAGATTACCATACAAAACCAGGAATACCTACAGTCCACAGATACCACCAGAGAAGCCCATTATTCTGTCATTTATCCTGTTTTTCAAATGCTGAGTATCCTAATTTCCTATGCATGAAGTCCATTGACTGCGACACGCTCACAGCCTCTGTGGGTGCAGAAGGCAGCAGGACACCCAAGGGGTTAGGACATGGATTATAATACAAAGAGAGAGATGTGCCAACGCTGTATTCCATGGCACTCCTGGTACAGAACAATAAAAGAGAAGAAGCTATCAGAATAAACTCTATTTGTTGTAGTTTTCAACTTCTGGGTGTAAGCCCCAGCTCAGGAATTCACACGAGCACAGGTTAAACATATTGTGTGTTACATACTTGCATGGCCCATGTTTCATATTGTTGAGTATTTCTTCTCTCAACACCCTTTTAGGGAAGAAAAGTAGCACTTTTTCCTAATCCAGAAAGGAGAAGCAAGGGCCAGATGTGAGGGCAGACTCAAGTATTGACCTGCGGCAAGGATTGGCCAGCTGTGAGATCCAGCTCAGGGCTGCAGTGACCCAGGGTTCCCAAGAAATAAGTCTTGGAGAGAGACCGTTCCTTCTCTTCCTTTCATCTGCCTTAAAAATCCTCTAGCCAACATAAGCAACGTTGTGTCCAGTTCTGCTCAGTTAAACACGGGAATATAGTGGCTGAATGCAGGTGTGTGAATTCTGCCTGGGCGTATCTGCTGCACTTTATGTATCCAAGGTCAGGTCTCTGTCTGAACTAGACAGCTGGATTCCTTCTAGATTCAATGCAGAAAGGCAAGCACAGCTATAGTGCAATTCATTTAATCCTCAATAGGTGTTTAACAAATCACCCCTCGCAAGCACCTCTCTTTCTCCATGCGCTGTAGCGGGATCGTGGGTAGCTTGTTTGGGTCAGCTAACATTTGGTCAGTTAAAACAAGGTGAGATGGATGCCACTATAGGTTATCTGCAAAGACTACACAGAACATTTTGTTGCTCAAGGAACAGACTGTTATCACAAGTCCCTGACTACTACCTGCAAACTCTCCCCTCCTTCCTATTTTTATGAACCAGGATGCTTTAGTAATGTAGACTCTTTGTAATAAGAACAGGGTCATGCTTACTTCTCATCTTCCTCCTTTACCATTTTTACTTCTTGTATTGGTTTTCCTGTGTATTGATGTGTTCGGGGGCATTCTTTGGAGGCTATCCTGGTGAGGTAGGAACTCTTGAACTCTGCTTCCAGGAGCAAATTGGGACCCAGAGCACCAAAGGAGCGCATCAGATGAAGGGAAAGTGCTTCTGGTGGAAAGAAGAACATATATAGGAAGTGGAAATATTGTGTTAGGAATTTTTCCTTTCTTGGGGGGGCTGTAAGAGACAGCAATAGTCTACAGAATGACTTTGCCTCTCAAAACAAAAGGGTGTGAGAGAGTTTATTCAGAAGTGAAGGGTTATGAAAGAGTGTAGAAACTTAGGAGGAGGGACTGAACGGTGATGATTTTCTAAACCACCCATTCTCATCTGCAGGGAAAAAATGACACAAACCTATTAAAAAATTGGTAGTGGCAATAGTCTTTTCAGCCAACATTATCTGAGGAAGTTTCGATCCAACGTACCTTTTTTGTGCAAAGTTGAACATCTCTGAAAAATTAGAAACTGTAATGGAAACGTTAACAGTCTTTTGTATAAACCTTGAATGGAAAGAAGAGCTTTTGCATGAGATTGACACTTTCCTGATCTGATGCTATGAGTTAGACTTGTATTCCTAATTCCTGCTGCTGAAAAACATTGTGACTGTGGTAACAATGACAGTCAGCAAGCTAGGACACAGCTTGTCTCTCCTTTTAGACTGACCATTTAAAATAAGTAACAGAACAGAATTTTTTCTAATAGTGGAAAGGGCTTATGTAAGTTTGTTAGCCAGGCAATCAATGGGAAAATATTCAATCATTATAAATAACCTATTAGAAAATACATTTGGAACTTCTTATTAGGACTGATAAGGTCATTCATTTGTAAACTGCTTCACCCATCATCTCGTCAAATTCAGTAAGAGTTTTACTCTGAGGCTTCCAAGACTGGCTGCAGAAACATTCATAAATGGTAATAATATTCACATTTCTTTGTAGACCACAACCTTAAATAAAGCCATGATATTATTTGTACTGTTATCTTACTTAAGTCTTGCAGTTCAGTAACTTGCAGATTCATAACCTAAGGAGGATCTAGATTTATTAGTGCAATTAGTGTCTTAGGATACAATTATTTGTTGCTGTGGAATACTGGTGGCTAAGCAGAAGGTATAATTATATGGGCTTGATTACACGAACATAATATATGATGTGCACAGTAAAAAGACGTATTGTTCTGCTTAAGAAAATCTTTAGGCAGACAGAAGTGAGGGAGATAGCAGTTGCAGATGTTGGCACCCCAGCACACACTTGAAAAACAACCAGCAAAATTGTCTGTTTCAAGGGTCTTGCATCCACGCTCCTCCAGGTCTAAAGACGAAGGGACCACAGAACTACAAGCAGCAAAGAATTCAAGAAAGAGGGACTGAAGTGGGCTTGTGACCCTGCAGAGCAAATGGTGCATGAGATAGAGGAACAGACTACATCAACCAAACCACAGAAATCTCAGGAGCTGGTTTCCTAAGGACATCCTTGTGGAAAATAGGTGGATCTGATTTACTGTCATGTTTCTCTTTTAGCTAGTTTTGTCTCAGTTAGAAACATTTTGGTTTATAACAAAATATTGGCCCTGAGGCCACCTAGCATGGCACAGCTGGTGTCCATACAGTTATACTGTCTTACCAGGCAAAATGAGATAGACGCGTCCACCCTCCTGTTAAGAGCAGTCCTCTGGGCAGGCCAGCCTTTGGGCTGTGCCAGACACCCCTTGGGAGAGCGACGGGGACTTTGGGCTCAACTGGACCAGGGGATGTACTTATATTTAAACAGTGTGGACCATCCTCTGCTGTGTTTGGGCCAACACAAGCTACTGGTATAGACGCAGGCAGGGAAGGTAGCAGGGCCAGAGGAATGGGCGATGCTATCACCCTGAGACGATCTCCCTGTCATTGGCCCAAGGAGGTCGCAAGGAGGTTGCAGTATGCGAGGGCAATTTGTTTATCCATCCTTTTCTGCTCAGCAGCCCTCGCTTTGCTTCCAGTGGCAAAAGGCACACACAGAGGTGGCGTGGCTGGGCCACTCTCTCCCACCACAATGATCAGGTGCACCCAGCTTGCGTGCTGGGGATCATTTGGGTCCATGCATGGTCTTCCCTTTGCCTTAGCCATTCCCCACCCCGCCACCCCATTATCATTGCTTCCTGCTGGAGTCTGCCACTCCTCCCAGTTGCCTGCTTTTGGTAATGGTTTCCTCATTTGTTGAATGAGAGTGGCTGAGTTAGCAGAGACCTAGCGCATGAAGGGCACGTGCACATCCAACTCATCATGCCTGGAACAGGTTGGGATTTTTTTACGCAGGTGGTTGTGCCAATTGCTGGGATTTGTGACCAGACTCTTGGCCTGGATTCCTGTCTAAGTACCTACAGATATGTGCTTCCTTTCTGCCTTTTCCCCCTGTCCTTAGAAACACAAATGTCAGGTGGCTACGCAGCTTACTGAAGGAAACAGCTCTGGGTCTGAGGCATGCTCACATGGAAAGTCGGCAGGAGAAGCAGCGTGAGCACGGCTGTAGATCACCTGTGGGCACCCAAGCAGAGCCGCCTGCTTTCTCCCAGGTCATCCTCTGCTCTGTCCTGAAGGTCAGGTTTCTGCTGCCTGCCGGTGCTGTGGCCGCTGCCAGACAAGCCAGCCCCTTCCCCGCATGTTTTTCTGGACATCCAAGTGTTAGGAACTCCTCCTTGCAAATGAGGGGGCTGGATTCCTGAAAATCCTTCTGGATATAAGGAAAAGCCAGTGTCACTGTGGATCAGGTGCTCATTGGGGAGCAGCCAACCAGGCAGGCAGTGCTCAGTCATGTAAGGCATTTGTATTGTAGCAATCCAGCAAGGACTCACTAGACTTTATGGTTAGCCATTAGGGATAAATGAAAGGACTACCACTGCTTTATAATGTGATTTCTGACTCCCCTCTAATGATTAAAAAAAATTACTTATCTTCCAGCATGAGACACATTACCTTCAAGACAAGCTATTGTTACAAGCCTTTATTTCCTTTTACTCACAACATTTTAATTTCATTCACATTAAGACAGCAAGTCCACTAGACAGCCATGTGAATATAAACTTAGCAGGGACAAACAGAATCTATATGTCTATCAGGCTGACAATAGATGGTATATTTTTTCAGTGCTATGTGAAGTGTTAGACATGAAATTCACATCAGCAGCTAAAAGATTGGTTTAATCCTATTATTTAAAGGGCCTGAGCACTTACAGTGTTCAAAGTAAGCACAGACCTAAAAGGATCAACAGCAAGGACTCTACTTCAAAGTGCACAATCTAAGCTCATATTTTCAATCATAATATATGTCTGAGCCTATGTCTCAGACCCTCTCAGTTTATATGTAGTGTATACGAACAGTGGTTGAGCAGAAAAATAACTGTGGCCATACAGAAGGATCTTTCTGCAACACAGGATGTCCCCAAACATATTCAGATCAGAGAGGGTGACTATTTCTACTTACATCAAAATATTAGGAGTCTGAATAATCTGGAAAGTGATTTGCAACTGTATGTTTCTTTTGAATTCAAGGCAATTTGGATGGTTTGGGGAACAATAGGGCCAATACATAACCAGCATACAAAAGCAGCCCTCAGGGAAGAGATGGCTGTAACAGAAAAAAAAAAAATTAATTATTTTTTTGCTCCTGTGTTCACTGTGAGGAACTTGGAGAGCTTCCTACAGCAAAACACTTCCTTATGGGGATTGTCAGAGGATCTATTTCAAGCTGAAGTGTCTGTAGAAGAGGTATGGAACAAATAAACAAAATGAATAGGAAGAAAATATTAGAACCAGATGGTGTTCACCCAAGAAATCTAAAGGGACTCGGGGATGAATTAGCTGAAATAACAGTAGTGCATGGCCTTTTATTTAAAACAGGCTTAGAACTGAGCACCTGAAAGTAGCTAATATGGTGCCAGCCTTTTTAAAATAGTTCCAAGAGAAACTTTGGGAATTAGAGCCTAGTAAGCTTGATAAATGTAGTAGAAATTGCTATGCAGGGTAGAGAAGATGAATAAATACGTTACACTGGGAGAAATTCAATACAGCTTTGTAAAGGAAAATCATGCTCTACAAATCTGTTGGGTTCCTGTAACATGATAAGAAGCACACAGGTATGGGAGATCTTTGGTTGGCAGCATCTGCCTATTTATTCAACAAGGGTCCTGACTAAACACCCTTGAAAACATGAAAGCAGCCACAGGATAAGAGGGAAGACCTTTGCATGGATTGCATAAAATTGGTTGAAAGATAAACAGGCAGCTCTTGCAGTAAAAGGAGATTAATAGGAGATTAATAGCAGAAATTCTACTAAGACTAAGAAACAGAAGGATCTTTGGCAACAGGATGAGTGGGCACTAGAACAGCATCTTAAACTGAATATAGATGAGCATAAAGCAGTGCACATGGGGAAAAATATAACTTCAGCTTTAAAGTAACAGTTCTGAGCTGACCACCTGGGTGTGAAATCTGGGGGTTGTATAGGTTTACAAATAAAAAAAAAAACACCAAAAAAACCCAACACCAAAAACCTGCTCAGTGCTCAAAAGCAGCCAAAAAGCATATTGAATGTTAAAGTTCTGCCCACTTGATCTGAAAAAGTAAATTGTCATATTGGAAAAAGTTTGAGGAAGGATGATAAAACATGGGGAGTAACTTTCATACAGAGTGAATAGATAGGCTTAAACTCTCCAGTCTGGGAGAGAGATGGCTGAGGGGAACTATGATAAAGGTTGACAAACACATGTAACGTGAATAAAGGTCAGTTGCTCATTATTTCTCCAAGTGCAAGACCTAGGAGGTATCAGATGAAGCTAGTGGGTAATATGTTCAAAATGAACACAAGGAGATGGTTCTTCAACAACAGAAAGTAGAGCTACCTGTTACAGGAAACTGTGACTTTCCTTTCATGGGATCAAGAGGGAACTGTGCAAGTTTCCAGAAGTGATATTCAGTCTGGATACCGTCTCCAGTTTGAAAAGTCTCAGGTAAAGCCAGAAGTTGTTGGAGGCTGGGAGAGTTTTATGAGGAGGTATCACTACAGATTAGTTTCATTTTCTTCCCAAGTCTCTTCTTAGACCCCTAGAAGACGGTAACAGGCTGGAGGAGCCCTTCTGCTCAATGATCCTCGTATTGCTATGGCATGATCTGAATACCTACAAATTACAGGTTCTGCCTGACACTAGTCATCATTTACAAGCACTCATGTTAGAGTGAAAACTCTAGTCTGAATGTCTTTTTCTTTCTGCCATTTGTGTTGGACTGACAAAACTTATGCTCATTTGACTTTAGAGGTTGTGGAGTCCTAATGTTAATCCTTAAGGGTAGAGTAGACAAAGATCTGCCAGGAACAAGTTAGATGTTGTCATTCCTGCCTTGGAAATGAGTGAGATATGTTCTTGAGGTTTCTGCCAACTGCTCAATTTTACAAATGTCTCTTTGCTCAGCAGCTCCCTGGGCCTCTGGTTGGCTGGTAAGGGGAAATGGCAGTTACAAATATTGTTGTTGACTATTTCTAGAGATTCATAAAAGATGTCAGGGATGCAGGCAGAAAAAGTGTTAAGGGGAGCAGAAGGAAATTATTCACACAGAAGCATGGTTTTGGAGAAGAAACCATGAGCAGTGGAGCAGTGGGAGGGGGAGGATTCTGGAAAGGGGAATACTCAAAAGCACTGGAGTGCACTGGGAACACTGCAGGGAATAATAGGCATGTGAGCTATTTTGTACAGAATTGCATGTCTCTTGTGCTATCAAAAACACAGAGCGATTAGGTTTTTGGAACAATCACAGTATGCTTGTTTCATGTGTTTGAAACAGGGAACCGTAAATCATGATTATACTAAAATGAATAAATCCTAAATTAAGGGGTAGTATTTGCCAGTTCAGAAGACCAGCAATTACTGCAAACTCTGTAGTAATTTGACATCCCAGGTTCCACCCACAGGGGTAAGAAACGCAAAAGCCTCTTCCCATCTGTCATACTCAGGGCCCCACATGGCAATCAAGCTGAATCCAGAGGAAAGGAAAGAAGCAACAGCTCCTCCACATAGGTCTCTGCACTGCCATCATTTAGAGTCACTGTTTCCTAAGACCACTCACCTCTTGTCAGAGATTGTCTCTGGGGCCAAAAGCACTTCCAAAGACATGCCACCAGGCTCCCTATTCCTGTTCACAGATGAACAAACTGTGGAGCCGAGGGGTTTAGGGAAAGCTTGGTGTCCAAAGAGGTATGAGGATGGCACAGATGACAGTGTTTCACTTTGGTTTCCTTAGAAGTAGAGGCACCATCTGTTCTCTAGTGGAGGAAAGAAAGAGAAAGAATGGTTGGGAAAGTAGGGAAGGAGAAGACAATAATCAACAACAAAAACTGTTGCTTTCCACTCGCTTCATTACAACTCTTCATGATTTCTTCTTCACTCGGTCAGCAGGCTGGTGAGTTCTCTCCAGGGTGGCTGGCCCACATGGCACAGACACCTGCTGCTTGAGGAAATGTTTAACTGGCTTCCTTTATCCTGTGATGGCTTTTATGGCTTCTTTTTATCCATGAGGACCTGGGATGTCTCTTCTGACAATGCTACTTGGCCAGTGAAGGACCTGTCAGTCCTGTAATGCAGTGCCTCAGCTTTCCAAGCTGTTGAAAACTCAGCCATTACCAAGAGGGATTCTCCTTAGCAGATACCAGTTCCTTAAAACCCTGGCTTGCTCCTCAGGACTTCCTCTGGTGTGCTCTGTCCCCTCCTTCCTCAAGAACCGCTACTCTTCTCCCCTGTGATCCCCTCAATTCGTGTCCCACCCCTCAGCAGCATGAAGAGCTGTTTGGCAGCACAGCTGAGATAGAGGAAAGCAGGAGGAGCAGGGACACAGCTGCCTTTCTGCCTGGGTCATCCATTTCAAACCATCTCAACATCTCAATTGTCCATGGAGGAAGGGGCATAGGTGCAATTACATAGACAGTGGCAGACCACATGTTGACCAGTGTCTCACTGCCACATTCCCTTTGAGACATCTTTTTCAGGAGATAGATTTCTCTGAATGAAACTGGGGCTAACTGGCTAGAAAGGAGGTCCTGACTAACTCTAAAACCCGAACAAAATCATTGTCCAAACTGACCATAAGGGTCTAAACTGCTTTCAGCTCCATCCCAGATCATGCTATTGCAGGAACAGCCTTGAATTTGAGGCAGTATCATCTGTCTTATCCTTCTAAAGATAACTTTTCCTATACAAAACCAGAAGTTATTCAGTGCAACTGAGCCATGGCACCTTTCTCTAAATTCACTGAAGAAAATAGTTTAAGGCTGTATGTGAAAATTATTCAAACATGTTAAGAAAGCAAACATGGAAATAATTTTTCCAGATTAGATTAAAGTTTCTAAAACACTAAGCTTTTCACATTGATTTAGGCTAAACACCCTCCCAGAAATAAAAGATGTAAGTCTTGCATCGACCCAGAGCAAGACGGACTTTCATTTCATGTAAAGTTCCCTATCTGCCTTGGCTGCAGGGGTTTTAATGGATTGTCCAAAGATATCTGTAATTTCTTCATCAAAGTCTGTGAAACTCTCATACTTCTTACTTGATAAGTATTTCTACTTGAGGACCCAGACACCTAGGGGAAGAAAGGAAGATCAGAATGTTGCAAAAAGCCTTGTGACTGGGAGACAGAATGGGGAGAGAAAACAGACACTAAAAAAAATCTGTTTACCTTTTGCATATTCCTCATACGCTTGGTAAAAACTACATATCTGAGAACATCTTATAAGGATGAAATTTCCAAAAAATCTCATATTGCCTGGCTGTTATTTTAGGTTTAATGAACTAAAATGCAACATCTGCATGAATCTATGCTACTTCCTAAGCAGTAGTGCCAAAAATAGCAGTTCTCCTAAATGCAGCCTCTCATATTCAATGGAAGCTTGTACTATACAGGTTCTAGCATCAGAAATGCTGAATTCTGATAAAGTAACTGAACAGTTTCCAGGGTAAAATAGTGGTGGAAGGAATCAGTCAGTAGCTTAGCCATTTTCAAACCTTAAAGTGTAGCTTTCCACCTCCCCTGCCCTCTCAGAGACTAGATTTCTCTGTGACTCAAACTGGGGAAACAGAAATATTCCACTTCCATCTGTCTCTTTCCACTGTTTCTCTTTGTTCATTCTTGTCATACAGAGAAGGAGATAAGTGCTGAAATGGTAGTTATTCCAGCATCAACCCAGTAGCTGAAGTGAGATTTCTGAAGGATTATTAAAATCATTGAGAAGTCCTGCTATGAAAACGATACTTTTTCCATCTTGTTTCCCATATGTGAGGTGTGCCCTTCTCCACATTAAAATTAAACCTGTTAAAGCACACAGGCCACTGAAGAACAAGTAATATATGCTACATAAATACTACATAGGTAAGAAATATATAACCCATAGGGTATGTTTCTGAATCACAGGATGGCACTGAATGGTGCTTGCATTTTCAACCTTAAATGTAGGCACCCTATTAGAAAGATTGCCCCTGTTTTCATTGCATTGTCTCCTCTGAAGCTTTGAAGATGGCTCGTCTGTGCCGGGCTAATCAGAGAATCAATGAAAAAAATAATTGGGCCACTTTAACATTACATTTGCTAGTGAAAAAGTCCTTGCTCCTTCCCCTCTATCGCCCTTTCCTTAATTATCATTAAGGAAAATTGTTTTTATTCCCCTCACTGTATTTGACGCTGGTGGGAAAGAGGGTGCAGGGGGGGTTTGCCAATTACTGATGAATATTTACTTGTCAGATAAAGAGGTGAAGTGAGCAGGGGTGGACCAACTGAAGGAGGATAAGTGGTCAGAGGTTGCCCATGCCATGCCTAGTAGTGTTTGATGGAGTGCATACACCACATCACGGGATGAGGGAAGGAGCTGCCTGGTAGCTCTCCCTCATCCCCTTCACAGCCTCATGCAGTCTTGATGTGGCTGCCGAGTGTCAAGTCCCATAGGGAACCCACAGATCATTGGGTTTTAAATTGGCAGAGGCTCTTCTGCCTTCAAGGACTCAGAGATGTTAGGTTAAATCAGACAAAAATTATCTCACCTTCCTAAAGTCAACCCATGTCCTGCAACAGTTAAACTAAACCATTTCAGCTGGAGCCAGTGTGTATTTTAACTTGTAATTGTGGAAAACACTTGTGTTCCAGCAGGTCACATCAGAAGATCTCTGGCAGAGTTGCTGCAGTGGCTGTCAGTGGATAGATAGGGAAATGAAAATATAATGGAAATTGAAAAAATCGAATAGCACATTTGGAATACTTAATTTGTTTTAGAAAGGTTTGGAAATAAGCTGACTCAGCCCAAATCTAATCAGCTTCAGGGCCCATTTTTCTTCTTTACATGCACTTCTAAATCAGAGCTGATCAAAGAACTGCAACTAAGATGGAAATTAATGATTATTGTTGCCCTGTGAAATAGTTTAATCTCAAAGAAAGAATCATTATTATTATGTTGTTGTTGTTGCTATTGTTAGTATTCTGCACTAACTAGTCATTTGTAAATTTGCTAACAGCTCACACAAGAGTTTGGCTGTCCTGAGCTCTATATTTACAGACAGTGAAACTAAAGAACAGAAGGATGTAATGTCTTGTCCAAGGGCATCCAGCAAGCCAGCGATGGGGCAGGAAACCCAATGAGCAGCTGTCCCAAGACATAGGGACAGTTCCATGGTAGCTCAAGGGCTCACTGAAAATTGCTTACAGTCTGGTTTAACTCATCTTCCAGTGCCAGTCCAAGTGCAAGGAAGGAGCCAGGTACATGTGGCTGAGGAGTGTAACAGCTTTGATTTAAATAAGCTTTAATTGCCATAGAATCAAACTCCTTAATCCCATACGTCCATGGCCAGTCCTCCAGGGCACAACGCCTGTGTTTTGAAAACGCAACTGCAAAGGCTGAAGTAAGAGACAGATCAACCCATGGGCATTGCTGGTCATCAAAATAACTCACATCTGTAAAGAAGGTTTTGCTCCTTTTAGAAGAACTAGGAATGGCCCTTTCCCACCATTTTATTCTGTCTGTGCTTTTGTAGATTTTGAGTAGAGCTGAGCCTGACATTTCATTCCCATTCCAAATATGACTACCATTTGGGTGCACAAGAGGACAGTAAGTACAGGTCAGGGTTCTGGCATAAGTTTGTTTTGCAGAAGAAACACTTAGCCAAGATGCACACCTGCACCACCGCCCAAACACCACCACCCCAGTGTCCAACGCAAAAGGACATTGGACTGACTACCTTGCGTCATCTCAATGCAAAACAATAGCTATTCTGTCCAGGGCTAATGGGCTTTACATTTTCATCCTTCTGGTTTCTCTTAAGGTTGAAAGCATTCCGGTTAAAGCACCTCCCTTTGGCAAGCACCAGTCATTACTGAAGTTTTACCCTGAATTGCCTCCCGACCCTACCCCTCAAATGGCAGAGAGCAGACATCTCCCGTGTGCTTCTGATCCAAATTCTTCCCTCTGGGAGGTTTCCCAGGACCCTCACTGTTTTGATTAACAGAATGTGTTTCTGCTAGAATGCTTGATAGATGAAATTGGATTTTGTAGCAGAAAAATTAGTTCCTGGTTATAGGAGGATTAATGGTTCCCCCTTACCTTAACATTTGCCCACTGGCAGGGCTCTCCGCTGGGTCCTGAGCATGTGCTGAGACAATCTGTTCCTTTGGCTTTCTGTTACACAAGGGGTTTTTTTGGTTTCAGTAATTTCCCCTGCTTTTCTTCTTTTTCCTTCTCACTATGGGGGAACTTGGAAAGAAAGAAGGGTGGAGAGAAACAAGAATGGGCTCTGAATGCTCATAAAGAAACGCCTGCACACTTGCTCCTCAGAAAAATGTGCACCTCTCCACGAAGGAGATGAGAAACAGCTTGTTTCACTCTTCTCTGGGCAAAGCACTAAGTCACAGCAGGCAAAACAGCCAAAGCAAATAAAGCCTCATACCAATTTTAACCAAATGCTTTATTCTCTCAGCCAGGTGAAGAGCCTTACAATTGTTTGGGGTTGAGTTGCTGTAAAACCTTTCCTCCTGTACAGCGCGATCCCTCGGATTTAGCAAAGCTACGTTATTAATAAGCATCAGGGGTTTAGAGAAACAAAGGGTGGAGGAGGGGAAGGGGAGCCTTATTTTAGGAAGGGGGCCAAGAAAGACAAGATGTTTAGGAGGGGGAAGTATCGACACCCTTGGAATAGAGAAAGTGTCGAATGCCAGCTGCAGAGAGCCTAAAAGAATGAGTGTCTCCGATGCTTTTGTCTCCTTATATGGTAAAATGATAGAGAGGGGTTTCACTAGGCTGGGGAAGGCAGCAGCCTCTTTCCACACAACACTGACTGCAGAGCTGAAATCGGAAGAGCCACTCTTCGCAGGCAGTAGAAAGCCCCGGCTAGCTGTGCAGCTCTCCTCTGCAAGCAGGCCGGTGTGCTCTTTACACATTTGTTAATGGATGTGACCCCCTGTCCCAGGTCCAGGAGGTGACATTAACTGCCCGCTACTGCTCTGTAAGTAAATATCCCTTTTTTCCCCCCTCCCTCCCCACTACCCACAGACTATATCTTTGAAGGTGTCGCTTTAAACAAAGGGTGCAGAGAGGAGGAAAGGGTTGTTTAATGCCCCAGTGGGTTGTTGGGTAAGACTGCGAGGACAGAGATTGCCGGTCCCCCCTTCTCCTGAGCACACGGCGAGGGGTGTGAAGAGGAGAAAAGACAAATCTCTTATCAGAGCAATTACTGCTGCATGTCCGTCCATATAGTGACACATCAGCGAGCTGATGAGATGCTGGGTCATTTCATGTGCAACTATTTTTAATGACTGTATTGTGCTGCGTGTGTAATCCACTGGGGAGGTGATAAAAAGTAGAAGCTGAGATCTTAGATTCCTTACACCTCTGTGCACACTCCTGCTGCCGAGCTCAACAAAGGAGCATTTTTGCACTGTAGCAAGAGCAGATGCACATGAAACAAAGGTAGCCTTTCCTCTTTGCAGGCAAACTCTGTGGCAGATTGTGTATGGGAAAAATGGGGAGCCATCAGCATCGAATTTCTTCTTTTTATGTGGAGAGAATAAATTAAAATGCAAATCCCAATTAATAGCTCTGAATTTCTTCCTTCCATGCTTCTCTCTGCATGCATGTATGTGCAACCACAATAACCCAGGTCCTTAATGTATGCCGTCTATCATGGATTTCTCTGTGTACATAATAAAGGAAATACTAACTTTCATCGCCTGCATTAATGACTGTTCTAAACTTTCTGCTTCCCTAAAGGGATATGGCTTTTATTTAGTTCACCGGGTACCTGCATATTTCAGCTTTGC
The DNA here is from genome assembly GCF_963921805.1 of Phalacrocorax carbo. NCBI lineage: Eukaryota > Metazoa > Chordata > Aves > Suliformes > Phalacrocoracidae > Phalacrocorax > Phalacrocorax carbo. The sequence goes on along the minus strand of NC_087513.1, from coordinate 149,029,531 downwards.
TGTGTACAGAGACACTCACATAGTCACAAGAAAGCAAACCTTATAAAATCTATATACCAGCAGCAGTCAGTCTGTTATTGTTGCTCCCCTGACTCCTATCTAGAGGTATATTAACTCAAATGGCTGATTGACACTGAGATCACCACGGTCAGTAGCTATAACATTTATTGTTGGCTGTACATATTTGTATGCTGTCTTAAATAGGAATTGTCCCAGAAGGGACCAACAGAAGGGTATGTGTTGTTAGATACTCACACGCATCTGAATGTGAAGGAATGCTATAACTAAGGCTGCCATTCGGTTTCTGTTACGAACCCTATTTTCATCAGTTCATACATTTATGGGACTCCCTGCTTTCTGGCTAAAATCTTCTATGCCTTTTATCAGCCAGATGGTAAACTTTGAAAATGATTGCTTTAGGCATGTGGCTGTGGAAGGGAGAAAAATAGTTTGGTTGTTTTGTTTTGTTTTGTTTTTCATCAAAAATTTCTGATTGGTTTCTGCTCCTGTGCATATAACTTGGAAAGGATACACTTCAAAGGCTGCTCTGTCAATAGAGCTTATGTATATTCTTGACCACATTTGGACAAAATGAAAAAAACTTACATGAGGTACTATATTTGTTGAAAACTCTGTTCCAAATACTGCCATAGTGCCACTACTGTACCCAAAATCTGACCAGAGCACCAATAAAACTGTCTTTTACCCTAGCTATAACATGGATAATGATCTTTGGCTTCTGAGCCAACATGTGGTTGAGATGAGCAGGGCAGCTGAAAGGACACAAACCACTGTTGCTGAGAAATCATATTTGTGAAAGTTACCTTGGGTTCGCACCTGACATCTCCATCTGACTAGCAGGCCTGAGGCTGGGGGGTGGACCAGTTCTTGAGGTCTTTTGAGAAACCTTAGAGGGTCCCAAGATGGCAGAAGTTCTGGGGTAGAATATACTTATTTTTTGGCCCACCATTCTGCTGAATGTGCCCCCAAGGGAATCAGCAGGGCTACACATGTGAACACCAAGTAGTCACTTCCAGGTGGTTGGGTTTTATAGAAAAATATTACTAATTTTTGTGAGATCACTGTTATCACACTATAGTTTCTATGCTGTGTCAGACATTGTTTATACATGCAAACTCCTGCCATGAAAAGCATGTAATGGTGATTCCCAGCTAAAGTACTAGGATACAGGTAAGGCCCTGTTTCCTACCTATGATTACACAGTTTCTTAAGGAAGTCTAGCAAAGCCCTTTCCCTGAAATCACATCTTTCCTATCCATACAGACAGATATCAGGACTCCCAGGTGGCACACTTTGCATCGGAAAAAAAAATTAGACAGCTCCTTCAATCGCACACAACACAGTCCTGCAGGATCCCATCATGGCTTAAACATCAGGAGCCAAAAAAGCCAAAAAGGGTGGTGACAAAGTACAGCTCCTGCTGGCAAGAGTTTCTGCTGCAGTGCACTGCAAATTCAAGCTTTCACCTCAAAAGAAAGGGATGAGGAGGGCTGTAAAGACCTATATTCACATGAATGATTCCTGGCTCAGTTGTCCAGGGCATTGAGCCCTGAGCCCAATAGCCAAGGCTTACCTGCTGTTGTCCTCACCTCCTTTCTTGCCTTGCCTCACAGGGGTTGGGACATTCAGAATTAAGGGAGGGTCAGATAAACATTAACACCATCACCCAGAGGAAATGGCTTCTTCTCCATGAAAATCAGGCTGAAAGCTGAAATAGTGCCTGTTGCTGCTGGCCAGCACACTGCCACTCTTTTAAGGTCCCCACAGACTAGTTACAAGCAGGTCTGAGGCTCGTTCATGCTTCTCTGATGGATAAATTCGTCCTGAGCATCTTCAGAGAAACTCTGGATGGTGTAGCGTTGTAGGCAGGCACCTTCCCTCACTTGGGTACTGCTTCAGAGATTGGGGATCTCATAATTTGCATTTTTAGACTAATTAATTCTAATTGTGTAATTTTAATGTTTCATTTACATATGCACAGTTATTTGTGATGCAGATTCACCCCAAGTGAGAGTGTGAAATGGCAGGGTAATGACAGGTTTCACGGAAATAAATCTTGGATACACTGACAGCCACTGAAGCATTAACATTTCAACAATACAAATTAGTTATATATAGAGAGACAGTTTGATTAAAAACCACTAGAGGCTTCTTTTAAGGCTGAACACCATAGCACTCATGCCAGGTGAAAAAGTTACAGTCCTCATTTTGTTCCTTTTCACATACCCATCTGTATTAAATTGGATAATATTAACTAGGATGCTAATTGCCCACTGTACATATAGCAATACGCTGTAAGAGGAATGTGGGTAAGCGTAACACTGATATAAGAATATTCACCTCTCCCTTTCATAGCAAATTTTCAACTTGCAAATCAACCACAGCAGAGCACGCCCTTTTGGTGGTGGGAAGTAGTTCTAAACCCTTGGCAAGCACAGGCACAAGGGCTCAAAACCCACTACTCTTTATTTCATCTTGCATCATAAAAGTAGTGGATTGCATAAAACTGTAAAATCTCTGTAAGCATTCCCCTACCCCTGTTTTGTCATTGCTCTGAAGCATTCTTGAGATTTAGACCAAAAGTATCTTCAACGACCAGAACCCCACCTCTCATTAATTCCTCCTCCTCCATACTATGCCATGCATCTCTTCATGGTAGACCCAACATCTCCCTTCTTCAGTTAGAAAATATCTCACCCACAAAGAGACTGCCTATGTCCATGTCCCCAGGATCTCTGTATCTTTCTGTGCTTGCCCCTGCGTCTCTCATGCACCACAGGTACTCTGACTTATCATTAACAGCTGATCTCTTTGCTCTCCATGTCCAGTCTCAAGCACCAAACCTCAGCAAACAAATTGAAACCAACTGGTTTCACCCAGGTGTGATCAATCTATTTTGCTAAGATATGCCCAGCTGAATGGGTACCTCTAAGGTTTACATAGCCTCCTTTGCCATGTTTTGGAAAGCAAATGGCACAGCAGCTGAGCGGAGAAGTATGGATGCCTCACAGCCCCGAGGCATTCACTGCTGCAGTAGTTTTATACGGTAGCTGAAAGACGTACATTAACCGATCCTCCAAATCACCACACATGCCAATTATCTTAGACAGAAAGGGGCTTTGTGGTCTTGCCTCTGTAAACAGAACCACACAGAGAGACCCAGAGCTGTTCTGCTAGATGCCAGGACAAATAACAAAGCATTCTTCCTTCATAGGGTCCTCCCAGTTTTGCTTCTTTCTAGAAAGAAGGAAACAGAATATCCGGGACATTGTTCTGGTTTTGTGCCCTGGGTTGTATTATGCAGGATTTCAAAAATATAGGAGAATTCAGAAATGTCATTGCATTGTTGCACGTGGTATTTTCTGGTTGTTTTTATTTTAGGGTCTAATTTCTCTGGGATTACCAGTGTTCCTGTCAATAAGAGAAAGCAATTTTCTTCTGGCAAAACAAGCCTCCATTGGAGTTTAGTGTCTGCAGTCATTTAGCTTATACATTATTTCCGTAGGGTAGGGCCAGAGATAACAATTGGTTTTATTAACCTTCTACTATTTTCCTTCTCTGTCATTTTCTGTTATCCACTTAAATGCTTTTATTAGAAATCTGAATTTCTTTGCTTAAGTAATACCAAGTATTTGATTTTTCTCTTTGAGTAAGCCTTTGCTTATTCTGCAAGAGAAAGGAGGAAGACAGCAGTTTCAAAAGGCTTTAAAACAGAAAATAGAGCAAGCCTTTCTGCTTGAACTGTGCTCTTCCTTGCTATGGTAGATTTAAGAGTCATGCTCCATGTTATTTCAATAGGATCCTTTTGTAATTGAAATGTATTCAGGAATGTTGGTAAGACCGTACATCCTCCAGTCATTTCAATATCAACCTCAGCTAATCATAGTGTAAATATAGCAGGGTACACTTTCAAAGTGTCAGCGCTCAGTTCTTCTGTGGCCTCTGTCGTTACTACCGCTGGTGCTTGCTCTACCACCGCTGGAGTGGCTCTAAACTGGAGCAGATCCTTATTGATTGCCAAACACAACAAACCACACAGAAACCACAACTGGAGTGTTCCCTCTCCACTGCTATAACTGGGATTACTTTAGCCAGGCACATGAGGAACATTACCACAGGAGAAACATTTTCTGGGGCTTTTTAATTATTATTACTATTATGTTAAGGAAAACAATTTTAAAAAGCAGGCTATCCACTTTCCAATTCATGATAGGCTGACTGTGCAATCCAGACAGGAACCAGGTATGCTTTGGTTATCTGCACACGTTAATGCAGTCCGTCTGCTCAGAAAATTGCTCTAAAGTATTTAAAAAGAGACATTGGAATGTTATACCATAGGCAAAATAACTCAGCCATGTACAAGGAAGCTGAGTTGCTGGAAAAACTGTGATTCTGAAGAATGTTTTAACGTCACTTTAAAAATTCCATTAAAAATTAAACATTTTTTAATAGCTTTTAATATTTAGCATGTATATAGAAAGGCCTGAGTAGGATATTTAGGAAGAGGTTTCTTTACTTGGGTTTGATTTTTATTGTTTTCTATTAGTAATATTATGTTCAAATATCAAACCAAACTTTCCTGGTTTTTGTTGGGGAGCTTCTAGGAGACTTGTGAATATCTACTCTGTGCCTAAAACCTTCAGAAGCAGCAATGAACACCTCTGTTATTAGATACTTCTAACATCATAACCTTAATGCCGACACTGGCAAAGCAGTCTGGGCTCGTTAACAGGGCTGTTCTGAGATAACAATGACATATTATGTTATAAGGCTTTGATTTCTTGAAGACAGGGTGCCGAATTCTTTTGACGGGCTTACTACAGGATTGTTCTTCCATGGCAGCAGCAAAAGAAAAAGGCTTCCACTTTCTTCTCAGCTTAAAAGATTACAGCTTAGACAACCACATCTGCCTAAGCATCCTTGTCTTATTTACAAGCTTAGCATAAACCCCCAGATCATGGGATAGAGGGATACGCAGCAACTTGTTCCCTACAGTAATCATGACTCCTCTTTTTAAGGACCTACACAAAGATGATGTTATGAACAACAGTCACAGTAATAAGCTTCAGTGTCTCAATAACCTTGCAAAATTATTTTCCTTTTCTTCTCTTTAATCAAGAAATGCACCTTCACGCAGCAGTAACCCAGTAGCCACTGGCAGGGACAGAGGGCCTATGGAAGGAGAAGCATGGTTGGCTGAAGCTCCTGCAGGGTGAACTGTGCATCGCTTACCTCTCAGCACCTGGTTAGCTTTTGCATTGGCCATCTTTAGCGTAAGGAAGCAAATGTCCTTCCGTGGCCCTTGGAGGGAGAATTGGCTGTTCTGCATCAGCTGGCTTGGCTCCCCATGGCCAGGAGCCCACTGCTGGAGGGTCAGGGATCCAAGCAACACCTGCCTTACGGCCAGCTAGACCTCCAAGCACTCAGGCTCCCTTTGCTTTCCCTCTGCTCTGTCGTGGTATCTGTGGGCACTCATCCCATGAAGAAAAATATAAGCTATACCTGCCCAGACAAAGAAAGCGGGCTACTGCCTCTTAATGTGTTTTAGTAAATCTAAACACACAGGGTGTATGCTTTGGGTGTGTGTGGTGCACATCTACTTGCACATCTACTCCAGGGACTTCCAAAGTTCAGGTGGACTCTGATGGTATGTTACTTCTTTTTTCTTTTTGTCGGTTCTACTGGCCAATGGTTGTGTCTGCTTTTCCTAAAGTAAATTTAAAAGAAATAAAATTAGCTTTCTCCCCCTCACCGCTTGCACGGCATTATGGCCTGGTTTGGGAAAATGATTAGCTCTTAAAAGAGTGGCTTGCAGTTGCTGCAACGAGATGATAGATAACGAATGTGGCAATTGCTGCTAAGTTACAGGGAAATAATCTCCTCTTGCCAGAAAGACCAGCATAGTTTGAACTGCTAGTTCATAGTTGCAAAGGTTATCATAAATCTTTGCATTTTAGCCTTTGGAACACTAACATAAATTGTTTCCAAATGCTCTAGACCTGCATGGCTTATGTCACTAGAGTTGCCAGACACAAATCTTCCTTTCTCAGGGGAACAAAAATAAACAGAAAATTCTCTGTGTGCATAGTTCTTTTGGAAAAAAAGTCAGGTGGGAGAAATGTGTGTACATCTTGGAGGAAGATGGGTGTCTTCGAAGACCTTTTATTTCCTGCACAGGTGGTTAACAGAACATCCTGCTCCAGGGGCACAGGTAGAGCCCCAGCCTTATTGACCTAACTGAGGTCAATAGCAAGTCCCCCTTCAGCTTCTACAGGGACTTAATTCTGTGTCTCCAGATACTGTTACAACAAGAGATCAGAGCTTCACTTCAGTGAATAACCTAAACAACTCCTACATTTCTCAGACAGTTTCCCTTGGCTTCTTTCTCTCTCTTGTGTGTGTGCATCTGCACCTCCCAGTGTTCAACACTCCCTAAGACAGGTTGAAATAAGAGATGCACAAAGCATCTCTTATTAGGCTTGCAGATATAGTTGAAAAAGCAGGCAAGCTCTGGGGCAGCTTGTCCCCTTTTCCAGTAGTCAACAGTGTCATAGGACGGGGGAACACCAGACAATTTCTTTATGACATTACGAGCCCTAATTTTTATGAGGTAATATAACTTCGTCCATTATTCCTAGTAGAATAAGACTCAGCAAACGGGGGGGAGAAGAGGATAGAAGCATAGTTTTTAAGTCATCCTACTAACTTTCTGGTAATTTTCATGCCAATTCTTACTTCCTGGAAGACACAACGTGGGTAGTGCTAACATTTGGCATACGCTGCAACTTCTCTTCTGGGTATGCAGTGGAAAGCTCTTTTCCTTTTGGAGATGTACTTGTTATGTCTAATGTTGTAGGAGGGAGACTGTATGGCAGAAGAATCAATTTCTCCTTCGTGATAATATTGAGAGCAATCTGAAAAAGCATAAGTATAAAATGAGTACCGCGATAAAATCTGAAGACCTTGTTGTACTGCAAAGAGGTAAAATAAACATGAGTTTCTGGCCCACAAAGCTTTACGGTCAATAAGTATCAAACACAAGAGGAAGAAATAGATCAATGGCAAGGAGGTTGAATTGCAATTTTTGTCCATCCACAACTGTAAAAGTCTTTTGGTCTTTTTTCTTACAGCCCAAAGCAGCGCATAAAACCTGCGCTAAGCTAAGCATGATTTTTGTATATGACAGGAACTGACAGACTGGTGATGTAGAGGACCGTGTACATCAAGTGACAGGCAAAAACATTGTTCGGTATGATTTCGCGTTTCTTATTTGTAAGACAACAATGAAATTATTTGTTTGACATTCCTGCTAATTCTTAAGTAGATAGGTCCTGTGATTACTTTGTATTTAATTTCTTTTCTCCAGAGAAGAAAAAAACTGTCAAATATCCTCAGGACATCACAGAGTAGATCGTGAGATCCAATCCAAGGCCCAGATCTAAACAGCCTGGAATCTGGGATGCTTCACCCTGAATTGCAGCTTTCTGAATGAAACCACATGAACCTGAATTCCTAACTTTAAGAGATGTTGGATCTGAAATTAGTGCCAGATCCATTAAGAGATTAATACAACTAAACCCAAAATACATATCTTGGAAACTTTCCTTTCTTGTCTTTTAATTTCTCAGATCTCTGGCGTTGTGCTTTGAACCCATCCAGAGCTGCCCCTTCAGTGTCTTCACAGAGCAGAGTTCACCCCTAAATCTGTTTGGGACATAGAAACCAGGTCTACCTCTCCCTGCTCAGGGCAAGAGGGGCAATCCGCTGTGACAATCTTAAAGCACATTTAACAAAACTAGATCCCTTTCAGGATAGGGAGGAAAATGCCCAGGTATTTCCTAAAACAGTGGCAGTGACTATTCTATTAAATAATGTTTGCATCTGCTCCTGTGAAAAGCACCCAGAAAATAATACAGCACTCAAGAAGAAACCTCCTGTGATCAAGAGACTGGAACACTCACCTCTGAGACCTTCTTCCAGTCACAAAGCACTTCCATATTTTACATTTAGCAGCTTTGGGTGAAGGACAGAAATGGTATAAACCTGCAGGGGAATCACACTTTATGTTTTCCACTTTTACACAGCTTGACTGCGGAGAAATTTTTTCACTCTTCAGTTTCACACATCTACTTCTAATTCAGGGCTAGAAAGAACTAATTCTGAAGAAAGGTGAAAAATGCAAGTTCATAAATGGTTTCTGCTCACACTTTAACTTAGTAATAATGCAAATTAACTGTGCACCAAATCCCATCATTTGGAAATAAAATCTAATAAAGTCTGGTAAAAAGTACAAATTTCTGCCCTAAATACAGACTGTTTGGACAAAACTATCACTCCTCTCAGATTCAGTCATACATACACACACCAGTTTATACTGCTCTGACTCCATTAATTTTGCTGAAATTACTCCCTGAAGGAAATTAAGCCCTCTCGAGTTTTTTAATGGGGAAGTACAAACGTGTTATGTCAGCTGGGGGTGTAAACAGGCTCAAAAAGGAGGGGAAAATAAATCCACCATCACCTTTTAAATGTTGTGATGAAGACTGCAACTGCTTCAAGAAGAGAGTAACTTGCTGGAAGCAGTTATTATGGAAAGGTGACTCTGTACTGACCTTGTTCTCTTCCCTTACACGCTGATTGCTAGCCACTGCTGCTGGGGACGGGCTGGAGGGGAACCTTGGGTAGTCATTGCACTTCTCTCTCCAGCATAAGTCTCCTTACTTTCCGTCTTTTTGTTATCAGTCTCTGTGATCCTCTCTACTCCTTAAGGATGAAGAGCACCTAACATACTCCTAGCTCGCCTTTGGGATAAGAAAGTTAATAATTAGTTCCTAGAGCAGCTGTAGGGTCAGAGCAGTTGGACTGCTACTCCTTCTGGGCTGTCAGTAGCACGGACGACCAGCTGTCAGGATTTTAATTCCAAGCACATTTTGGGGTTTCATCGTTTGTCTCTCTTCCTGCTTTAGTAGTTACTTGGAGTTCAAAAGACTTCTGAGCAGCTGAGCCATCAATTACATACTTCACACATATAGAAGTGCTCACCCCTTAATCTGCACTGGTCACCACACAATTCAGCAGTTGACCAAGCATTTAAAAAAATAAAAAGCTTTCCTGACTTCAAAACAAACTTTGCCCATTCAGACTGCCCTAAAACCTTAATCAAACCCCAGCTATAGGGAATAAAAGATAATAATAATAATAACTGAAATCCTGGAGGAGAACTCAGGATTTCAGAATGCCCTAAGGGTGACTCCCGCTGCCAGAAGGAGAGGACAGACTCCAGAATTGAGCAACCTTGTGCCAAGAACACTAAGCAAGTAACAACGTTTTGTTTAAAACTGAGAGCTGAAGTTGGCAAAAGGACTGCAGCTGTAAATGTCACCTGTGTGTGAAAGACAGAGGTAGCCACTTAAGCCATTAGTACCCAAAACATTTAAGGTTTTATAGATCAAATGTGGCTTAAAGAGGAGATGAGGCCTGGCAGGCAGTGAAGATTGTGCAGTCCAGGTGGAATGTGCTTTCTGCCTGGGAAATTCCCCTTCCTAAGCAGGCAGCTATGCCCTGCTCCGGCTGTAACCTCCAAACACATTTCAGGTGCCACACACACTGCAAGCCTCAGGTTAAGAAAGAAGCTGAGGAACCCAATGAAACCCCAAATTAATTGTCCTAGCCAATAATGAACATTCATGCAAGTAATCAAAGGCATTTGTGTCATCGTTGATTCTGTGTGCATCCAGAAAACGCTGGAGACATAACAAGACCTGAGGAGCAAACAGCAGTTGTCCCTAATTCAGACAAGCTGGTACCTCATTTGCAATTTCTTCTACTTGCTTGTCCCCTTCTGCAATCATTGTTTGACATTTGTCTGAACCAGGGCAGCTAGCTCCCATTTGAGTCCCTGTACGCTACAGCTGTTGGAGAACTCATTCAACTGCATCAGAGGAGAATCAGATATACAATCACTGACCCCACATCTCCTGCTGTTAACTGTGCCCATGGTCCCATGCATGAGCAGAGAAGGAGGGTTGGTGTCTCACTGCAAGGCAATGACCGCCAGAGTGTAGGGAAGGAAGGAGCAGAAGCACGGAACAGTGGTGTCCAATAGCCTGTGCATGACTAAAGTCTACCAGCAATGCAAACCTTTGTCTTGCCTTATGGAGAAGATGTTGCTCCTTCTGAAGATTAGCTGGCTCATCCTCTTAATGTACTTGGCTCCCTCCATCCCCTACAGAGATAGCTTCTTGCTTTGGACCTGTTGGTCAAATCCCATTCACAAATTTACAAACTTGGGTTTTATTCCTCTCTCTCATCTCTAACACTGGCTCTGGTCAAAGACGGTTCAGTGGAAAGATGAAGTAGATGTGTTATTGTTATTACCCAGTACTGCAAAATTTATAGTGCGGTTTCTTCCTATTGTGTTCATTTATCTGACTGAAAGTTGAATTAAAATTGAGGTACAATGTGATAAACTGGAATTGGTAAACCTTTCTTGGGGGATTGGGTCACGTGTAGCTCAGTCTGACCAGTGCCTATTTCTGTCTTTGCAACAGGATAGTTGGACCCCAGACACCACCATGACTGAACGCTTTGACTGCCACTACTGCAAGGAGTCCCTGTTTGGCAAGAAGTACATCTTGAGGGAGGACAGCCCCTACTGCGTGAAATGCTACGAAAACCTTTATTCCAACACCTGCGAGGAATGCAAAAATCCTATTGGCGCTGACTGCAAGGTATGCCAGATTTGAGTCTTGTTACAGAAATCTTGACAGAGTAGCCTGTACACATAACTCTCAGTCATGGTGCTATCACCTGGAAGGATCCAGCTTAACAGCTACCTAGGAGCTTCTTTTGGTGGGAGAGCATGCTTTCTGGACCCCTGTATCTGCTTTTCACCACTTTGCTTGGCAAACCCTTCTTTACCAGGCATGTTAATAGAAATGGAAGAACGCCCCTTTCTTCCCGTAAGGCATAGGATGATCTGATGATCTGATGTTAGAAAGCATCTCTAACTCATCAGGAGACTCCAACTGTCCTTGGGGCCAGCTGGGATCTGGAAAGGTGGCAGAAGCTGATTTGGCTACCTTTGGGTCACAGGGAGCTAAGCTACTGCTGGCTTTGCAGTGACCACAATTTTGCCAACTCATAGACCACAAGAATCCGGCCAATGCTGACCCAAGTAATAAGTCAGTCAGAACACAGAATAATTAACCTTTTAAATAGAGAATTATGACAGTGGAGGCAACTGAAGATTGGAAAGCACAGAGCAGAGGCCTTACTTGAGCTGTGCACTGCTGCATCACATGGAAACACCTACCTGGTACAAATAAGGCGTGACCACCTGCATTTCTTTTAAATTAACCAAAACAACTGGAGTTTATGCCAGTTTTACTCTGACTGAATGAAGACAGATGATATTTGAGTCATCCAGTGAGGTGTTTGTTGGACTGCTACAGACAGACTTCATCCAATATACATCCTCCTTGCACAAAATTGACCTGTTCAAATTTGGCCAAGAGTTTCACTGACAGAGTTTGCACTAGAACAGCAATTTGCATTGCATGGCCATGGGATTCTTGACTGGTATGAGGACATCTGATGTTTGATTTCCTGTATTGCTGGTCCATACCTCTGGAAGCACCTATTAGTCCCTATTACTGATACTACCACTCTAACACTAGTTCAGAGATATAAAAATATATGCCTACTCAGATTGGGAAAAATAAATCTCATCTTTTCCAAACTGATCTATCCCAACCAAACCAGTAGGAAAGCCCCTTTCAGAAGCCTTAAAAAGGTGAGAATGTTTCACTGTCATGACAGGGAACTGGCAGTAATCTGTAAGAGGGTATAAAACTGCCAGCTTTCCTCCAGCTCATAAATATTCAGATTAGAGAAGAGATACAGCTGGCCTGACCTGAAAAAGCAAAATATTTCTGCCCCATTCCAGAATGTGCTTTTGTTTTAAGGTCTCTTTCTAAGCCCTTGAGAAGATATTTCCATGTGTTGATGTTCAAGAATTTAAAAACTTGGACCGGCTTCAACAAATCTCCGACAAAGTATTCAGAAATTAATCAGGCTGAACTTTTCAACCCAGATTTATGGATTTAGGGAGTGTGGGTGTAATCCGATATACTGCTCTTCTGTACTTTTAAGCAAGAGACACTCTAATAGCAGACAGAAGAAAAAAAAGCCCCTAATTGTCTGCAATATAAGAATATTTTATGTATGTAAAGAACCAGAACTATATGTGGAAAACACAACTATAAGATAGTAAATAAAGATTTCTTAAAGAGCTATAAAGTGCACCAGAAACAAATGTGGCCTTTTTTTGTTTCTGTGACTGTTGTTTGTGACTGTCCGTGCTTTATGCTGCAGCTTCTGAACCTATTGACCAATTTTAACCAAATTCTGACAGATGGAAAAAAGGTTGCAAACTTAAATTCCTGCAAGTTTTCTGAAAAAAAAGCATGTGGTTGGTTAGAAAAAGAGATCCTATTAATGTTCCCACTGAGAGGAAAACTAGAGTAGGTTTTTCAATGACAGTAATAGATGCTAGAGAACATATTTCAGAGAGCCCTTATAAGTGCCTCAGCCACAAGATAAGTTTCAGCTGAAGCTTGTGCACTCTATGACTGAGCATAACTCAGCCATGAAACACAAAGCCACAAAAACTCATGCTTCTGCTCCTCATTAAACTGTACATATACATAGATATATAAACACATAAGGAATACACACATATATGCAAACACAAGACATATATGTGTGTATTTTTATAGGTATCTTTTTACACATTGCATTTGCATTTTCCCCTGAGGAAAGAAGATAAAATGTATTGTGTTTGGGAATAAAACCAGTATGTTTACTGCATGTACAAAATGGACCCCATGTTTATTTGTGTGTTCCGACATAGCCTTTATACAGCTGTAAAATTTGGAACTAAAACTTAATGGAGTGACAGTGTTATCAGAAAGGGTCACAACCAGGCCTCTGTATCCAGCAGGGGCACCCACCCTCACTCACATCCACATTACAACCTGAAAAACTCCATGTAGTTTTCACTTCAGATCCTCCTTTGCAAGTCGCTTCTTGGCCACTGCTGTTTCTCTACACAGAGAAATGCTGAACTGAAAACCCAAATGCAGTTGAGATGTTCCTGTTTTCACCCTGCGAAGAACTTCCTTTCTGAGGACGGCTATGTAGTTAGTCTATGGATGTTTCTTAGGACTTGCAAAGCATGAAACTAAAACTAGGATTGAGATTTGGAGCCCCTAATTCCTTAAGAGTGCAAAGCAAGAATTAGTTTTGATGGCATCTTAAATGCTTATTTTTCTGGGTGAAAATTACTGTACAAAAACAAACAAAGTACACCAGAGTAAAGGAGGTGTTGAGAAGGGCACAGCCAGCTCTCTGCCTCTGACACTACTGTATCAGCACTGGTGCATAGCATCGTCTCACCTGAGCTGAACTTAAGCCTGCTTAGACACTAGTAATACTCCAACGTTGACAGCACTGGGCTCTGAGAGGGCCAAACCGATGGCCAGATTTTCACCTTGTGTTTTAGCTATGGCACAGAGACCCCATATGACAACTATCCTGAAGACAAGCTTTCTCTGAATTCAAATCAGGAGAGAATTTGCTTCACTATCTTTCGTTCTTCCTATGGTAATTTATGGGTAACTGTGAACGTAACTGAGTAACAGCTAATTTGTTCTTTATTTTAAACACTTTTTTTTGTGTTAAAAAACCACCCTGAATGACAACATGTGTCTGAATGACACCCCTGGACTTAGGCCATTTTGTCAGCTGTAAGCAATTCTAGCTGATGTTTACGAAACTTTCACGGACAGATTAAAAGCGTCATATACTGAGAAGTAGGAGGCACTGGCAGGCAGTGGAAAAACATGATTATGTTTCTCTCGCAGCTATTACACATTATCCGTATGCCAACGGGTTCTAATAGAAATTTACTCTTTCTAAAAAGAACTGGCATTTCATCACCTACATCCCTGGTGAACGCTCACCACACCTACAGTTTCACTTTTCTTTCTGGAAATCCATCCATCATGTTCTCATTTACTTAACTGCTGAAGTGTGACTTTTGGCTGATTTTGGCTTTTTTCATAGTTTCCTTGCGGGGCCTATGGCACAGAAACCATCATAAATACAGGAAATACCTACCGTAATCCAGTGTTTAACGCAGCCCACAAGTTGGCCTTGGCAGGCAGGAGGGGGTGAAAACTCTCCGCAAAATGTGAGAATGAAATTAAAAGCGGATTGTGAGATAAAGCTACTGTGCAAGCACACGGACCAAAAATTAATCGAAAGGGTCGGTCTTACACTCAAACTAAACAAAACAAAAATAAGGCCTCTAGTAATGTGGGTCAGGAAAAGAAGAAAATATTTGGTTTTCAAATTTCTGAAGTTTAAACTTTGTACCAAGTTGCAACATATTTTCAGTGCATTGCTGAACATCAGACTAGGTGTTGTGAAGTGGAATGGTAAAAGAGGCAGGTACCTTCATTTCTTCTCATACCCTTAAGGTGCTGGGTTCGGCATATCATTTATTTTTACCTTTTCTAAACATGCTTTTGATAGGGAAGTGCCAGGCTAACTTTTTGGGGTGTTTTTTTTTTGCTACAGGGTATACATGGCTAAAATCTGTACAGCATTTTGTTGTCATACCCCATTTACTCTGCTCAACCTTCTGAAAAGAGCATTGTGGCAAGCAAAAAAAGTCCAATGTAGTCTTCATTCATGAGCAAAAATATGCAGTTACTCTTCTGGTAATCTCTCTAATCTCCCTCTTCCTGTTGGGTCCCTGTTGAAAGCCAGTTCAGGAGAAAAGGTAATACATAATGGCTTAAGTTTACTTAGACTGATAAAGCCAGAGTAGAAGACAATACAGTTGCAGGATATGAGGAGCCTATGCTTAACCCACTTACCTGGTAACTCTAGTCTTGGGGCTCTTCTACTTGAAAAACAAAAGTCGTCACGAGCAGCCCCATACTAGAGGCCAAGTAAACCATGCTGGATCAAAACTGCACAGAACGACTGAGGAGCTATAAAATGTGATTTTGCCAATGTTGAAAACAGTTTTCTTTACAAAATTTTCTTTGGGGGTGACATCATGAAAATAAGTGAAAATAAAATTGTTTAAAAAGCACTGGCTTTTCAAAAACGTAAGTTTCAAACCCATTTGGGTTTGGGGATGACTGTAAATTTTTGGATAGAAATAGGATCTGCATTAAGTTTTGCTTACATCGTATTCTTACAGTCATCTGAATAGGTGTACAAAGGACCTCCACTTGGCCCACACTCTGACATCTGTTTGAGAAACATCCACCATTCATTTGGTTGTTCCAAGGAACACTGAGCTGAAACTTTCAGCTGAGGCTGATGCTCAGATCAGGCTGAGAAAAGCACCTGTTCAAATCTGAGTAGCTTCAGGTTTTGTTAATCTGGTTACTTTTTATCTTCAAATGAAACCAGGCAAGGGAAGGATTATTCTTCATGTTCAAAAGAAACGTAACTGAATGAAACATTAAATATTTCTCCCTGCAAATTTTTCTGCAGGATTTATCACGGCTCTGCAGAGACAGGCATTGCCCTCCTCCCCTTCTCTTCCCACTAGTAGCACATCTGGAACTGGTCTGGTGCTCTCTGCGCTTCAGCTACAAAACACTTGTACAGGACAGACCATGTCCATGAGCAACTGTGTGCGTGTGTCTCTGTATATGTAAACACTGTTCCACTTCTCAAATTTCAATCTATGGCAATTCTTCAGTCTCTTATCTGTGTTCCTGTGTGCTTTATCTAACAAGAACACGTGGCTGTCAATTTTCATAGACGCACAGATCGATCGCAAAAAAGGTCATTTGCCATATTTCTTTTAGACAACATAGGAAGCTGTATTTAAAACTACAGTTAAAATATGTAGCACGCACCAGGGACTCAATTCCCTCAGGCTGCATAAAGCGGCTGAGAAGTCATGCTCATCAATATTTTAAGGATATACTCCAGGTCTGAGTCCACAATAATAATTTTCTTTATTAGTTCTTCCTGGAAATCCATGCAATGAAGAGGAATTAGTTGTATATCACTTGTACCTTCTGCTGGAACAGATTTATTTGGGTTACAGTCAGCTAGCGTAACCTAGAGCTCACACGCCTCGAGTAAACCTAATGCTCTTTCAGCTTAACTGAGGACCAGCCTAACAATCAGACCAGCTGGAACAGTTTTGCACATGCAACTTCTCCAGTGTAGAATCTGTTCCAGACCAAGACATCCACAGCTCGTGTATGAGCCAAAGGCTCCAGCTAGATACAGATACAGTAGGCCAAACCTGATTTCTGGTGACTTTGTTACACTGACCTAAGAACAATCATGATGCAGGAACGGTTTCATCAGTACCTTTGACTTCCTTGCTTTGGATGTGACAAATTCAGCGAGAGAAAGCAATACCCATTTCATCAGTCTACTATTCTGCTGCAGGCATGTCAAAGCCAGACATCTTAGACTCCCTCTACATTAGATGACAATATCTGTTATAGTCATCCAAGGTAGCTAAAGATTATTCAAGTCAGTCTGTATCTTGGGTGCTTTGGGTTGTAGTTGCGCTTCACTGCTTTGCCACGATGAAATATCAGCTACTTTCACCTACCCAGCTAGTGTCTGTACAAGCTGCCGTCATAACTGACTCAGGGACCAAACCTTGAGTCAGTTTGACACCTAACCATTGACACCTAATCCTTGTCTTCATTACTCCTCTACTAAAAGGCACACACCTTCTCCAAGGTATAGTTTTATTAATAAAACAAGGCAAAACCAAAGCAGACAACAGCATATGAATTTTGCAGATAAAAAATAGCTTGCAGAATGGAGAAAGGCATCAAGTGGGAAAGAGACAAGAGAAAGAAAAACAGATCTGTTGTGATTCTGTTTTCTAGCAGGCAAATTTCACATTTTGGAAAAATCTGCTGGCTGTATGTTTTGTTTTTCTGTTGAAAATATTATTCCCCTCTGAGATCGCATTCAGGCTATTCAGCTTCATTTAAAGAGCAAGCAAATGTAAGTAAATCCCAAATAAGTTTTTCATTTTGCTATTAGAAAAGATTAAAATCTTACAGTCAGAAATCTGGGTTGTTTCAAAAGAAGTTAGCTGAAATGAATAGACAAGCTGTAAAAACAACTGTCTGAAAGCTGCAAAGTAGGAGGCTTAGGTATTCTGCTGCAGAGTGCAACCTCTGAGATGAAAGACACATTGGGTACCATTTGTTACTCACAGAGATTTAAGAAATTTAGGTGAGCAGCACAGTTGTCCAAACAAAAAGTCTTTATTGGATCATCAAATTCTGACTGAAGTTAGTGTAGTTTAACAAGCTACCACACATCAGCTGAGCTCAGCAAAATTATTTCCAATGTTTTCTGTTAGCTATTTATGAGAACAAGGCTCCTGCAGACATAACATGGTTATTTTAGGTTAACCTAAATCCACAGAATCTTTTGTTTTCTCTGGGCTAAGATTGCACTTTCAGAGTTACCTGTGACTGTGCTGACTGACACAGAGCAGCTTAGGCCAGATTATGTTTGAACACACTGTGATGCTTCCATTTACACAGTCAAAAAACTTGATATTCTACAACTCATTCTTTTCCTTCAGTTAACCAGATTAATTCAGTGCTTGCAATTAATACATAGTGAATCTTGAGCTAGAACCTAGAAGTTATTTCTGCTAAACTTTTATAACCCCCATTCATGACAATACTAGCCTCTCACACTCCTACCTTGAACTGAAGCCTATATATTTGGGGGTAGAAGCCCTTTCTTGTAATGAGCTAAGCTTCATTTTGTTTGAAGTCCAAAGACACTGTTCAAGTGTTACATGATTAGTCCACCTTAATTTAAATTTTCAAGGGTACAATCCATCCCTTTAGGTCACAATTTTTAGAAGGACTTTTGTTTTAAATAATAGAAGTACCACTGCAAGGAGTTTTTTAAATACTTAGGTGTCCATGCTAATCCCTTGGCCAGAGTGTTCTGGATGACTGGCTGCAGGTATGATGTGATCTCTCATCTTTCAGTCTGATCCACATTTAAAACATAGGTAAACCAAAACACAAGAGTTGGTAAAAATTAGTTGCAGTGAAAAACAAACAATCAAACAAACCCCAGAGATGAGACCAATTCCACCTTTGGTGTAAATCTGTTGAACTGAATAAATACTAGCAAGTAATTGGGAAAAGGATTTCTGTCCAGCAATGAACAGCTATGAAATGACCTAAAAATCAGCAATAGCTGAGACAAATAGGGGAAATCTACCCTACCTATAAGGTTAACAAGTTTTAATCTGACTCAGAAATGGGCCTTTAATCTCAGAGGAAATACCTGAATGAAAATAGTTGTTCCTCTGCCACATACAAAAAATGAAGGTTACCTCGAACTGCAAAAGGGTCGATAGTTGTCACGAGCTGTCCTTGGTTATCAGAGCAAAATAAGTTCACCTTCACCAGAACATTTTGTTTTCTTGAGCTGTGCAAATTAGCCTCAGCTCCTGGCTGTGGTTCAGATTTGGATGTGTTTGCATTCTCTGAGCTTCCAGTTGTATAAACTATTCATTCTGCTTACTCTGTGGTTTTGGATTTCTACAGGATCTGTCTTACAAGGACCGCCACTGGCATGAAACCTGCTTCCACTGCTTTCAGTGCAAGAATTCATTGGTGGACAAACCATTTGCTGCAAAAGAGGAGCATCTACTTTGTACTGATTGCTACTCCAACGAATACTCTTCCAAATGTAATGAATGCAAGAAGACTATTATGCCAGGTTAGGATGCTCACTTTTTTGGACTAAGAAAAGATTAGGCTAAATAGCAAGCCCAAACTCAGCAACATTTGTGACAAATGTCTTTCCTTCACTATCTCTGCTAAGTGATGGTGAACTTTGTAAAATACAGTTGATGGTGCATTCCAAGTCATTTCCATGACCAGAACATGTAATTTTCATAATGGATCATGATAGAACTCTTATTCACATGAAGCAGATTACCCTTGAAAATTAGCATTTCATTTAGTATTTTCATTAATGGAATTTATAATTTTGTACAGCAGTATTGATTAAAAGCCTTCTGATGACTGGATAACTAAAATTGATCTTTCTGTCCAATCCCAACTTTGTACTATCTTGATTGGTTTCCACTGCTTGAAGATCAGAAGCAGCTTGTGTATTTAACAGCTTGCTTAATTAATTATTTAGCTTTTTATGTAATTACTGTAAATTTAGCTTCTCCCATAAAAATTAAAAATTGGTCCCAGTGCTTCTAAGGTCTTTCCTGAGCAGAAAGATATGAAGAAACAGGAAAGCTCTGTTTTCTTTTTCAACATGAAACATGAGCTTACAGTAATAGATTGCTAAAACCTCATCTGCTCATGTCAATCCTATAGCATTCTGTGATGATCTGAGGGCTTAAAGTGGAAGGAATATTGGTCCAGAAATAAAATATTAAAAGGCAATTTGAAGAATCCACATACACGCTCCATAATGATTACTAGTTACTTTTTCCAGTAAAATTTTTCCTTGGCTGGCTCTGACATCAATCATCTTAGACAAAAGCTGAAAACCACAACATTGTGCACCTAAAGTGTAAAAACGAGGGCTTGATGATGAAATAGGATGTATAAGTAGAAACAATAAAGATATTTAAAAGCAGATGCCCCTATCCATTCATGATTGAGTTTAGGCATCTCCTTCTATTATTCCATGCGCACCTGTTTTTACCGATACAGCACCAACAACTGACATGTTTGGGAACAGCCAGTGCTGGTTTTAAAGCTGGAACTACATATATGTATATAGCATATATATATTTTTAAGACTGTTCATCAAATTCACCCCCATGATCAGTGAGCTTATTTACCAAATGGATCTCTTTTTGCGGATTATGCCAGCTACAGTTTGAAAAGTAGTAATGGAGGCTGGATTTAGTGACCCAGAGAATCCTTTCTTCTCTTATAATCTGAAACAGAAGAAATCAATTTTTATGAAGCTTTACAACCATCAACTGGTCTTACTCAAGATAGCCACGATGTCACCACGTTCGGAGAGCAGTACACCCAGCATGTATTTTTTACTTACACAGCACACGATGTTAGCACAGGAGCTACACCAGAGCACTATGATCACCAAGGGAAGCATAATTCATTTTGAAAGAACCAGCAAGTGGTTGGACAGCCTTTATAGAGACTGTTAACGCTACACTTGCCCTTTGCTTTGCTCCACTAAATGTACAATTTAGATTTAATAAAGCATTATCACGACATGCCCAATACTAAAGTAATTACAAGCTTGATCCTTCAGTCCTTCTGCAAACTAAACTCCCAGTCACTTCAGTCTAGCAGCTAACAAACAGTGCTCCCCCTGCCTTGAGTTTCACTCACAACACAATTCCAAAGAGAGAACAGCTAAAAATGTGAAAATGAAATTATAGACTATTTTAAAAAATTATCCACATATCCATTTTCCAGAATATTGTTCCTTCAGGGACAGATTTATTTGCTCCTTGGTATGCTATAGAAAGTTTTCAGCACTGAGAGGGCATAATTCTTAAAAGGCGTCCATTAATAAAATGGATCACAAATATTCAAGCGTGTAAGCATCGGGGAGAAAGATAATTAACAGTTCACTTACTACACTCCTACAAGTCAATTCTTAAAAAAAAAATCCTGAAGTATGCCTCAGGGCAGAATTTAATGAGACCAAAAAAGAAAAAGAAGAAAAATACACACCTAGTAAACAAAGATAAATTAATGCTTGAGAAGGGAAAAATGATAGAACTCGACCCTGCAGCAACAGGGGTGGGGAGAGCTGGCATCAAAGGAGTTAGTGTGGCTCTTCATCATTAGCCAACACGATCCGCTTGTCACTCTTCCAAGCACTTGACATCATGTTTGTTGCTACAGGCCTCAAGAGTAATGCAGAACTGTAGGTGCATCATTTGTTTGTTTTCCCTCCTGGCCCGTATCAAATATTTTGACACAAGCTGGTACATAGGAAATGATATAGTGTGTAAAGAAATTTGTCCATGTAATAGGGCATCTCCAATTTCCTGGAAGCGCTGTCATACAATGGACTGAATCTGCAAAGTACAGTATCTGTACCCTAAAACTTCACTCTAGACAAGTACATTTAGCTCCTAACTACTACAGCACTTTTCTGCTTTTCAGTAAAAGATTATTTAAAGATTTTTTTCTTCCTTTCATATTGCAACTATGGTTTAAATACAACTGAAGACAGAGAAAATTTTTTTCTTACTGAAAGTTTCAAGAGACAGGAAAACTTTTAGGACAGCTGTTTCAGGGCCGGAAACTATGGCAAATTTATAGTGGACCTCAACAAGGACAGGAACAAGGCCCCAGAACAGATATTAATTAATCCTTTGTCTCAGACAGTGACTATACTTCATTGGGAAAGGAGGCAAGAAGCTTGCCAGGAATTAACCAGGTATCTTGCAGCTGTCTGCAAAAGAAACAAAAGGGACTTGGAATGAACGAAATCAAACTTTGATGAGGAATGGCCTTACCTTCACTTAGCAGTAACAGCAGCTTTTATAGGTGTCTTGCCAATGCCCCAGAACCTTTCTGTGCATTAGAATTAATTATTAACTCTAATAATACCACAAAAAGGTGTCCTACGCCTTCATTATTAGCGGTAAATGTTTCTCTTCTTTATAGGAGGAGAGCCACCACTCACTCTCCAAAAAATTAGAATGGTTCCCAATACCATGCAAAGCTGGTAGGAACATGAAATAGCCTCTAGCTATTTCTATAGCTGCACTGCTTATTGCCTGACAGCCGGCCGTCAGGCAAACGAGAGCTACAAACTGCATCTGTCTCAGCCAGAAGTTGTTCGGTTCATGCTCTGGTCTCATTACAGGTACCCGGAAGATGGAATACAAGGGCAACAGCTGGCACGAGACCTGCTTTATCTGCTACCGCTGCCAACAGCCCATTGGGACAAAGAGTTTCATCCCTAAGGACAATCAAAACTTTTGCGTACCCTGCTATGAAAAGCAGTTTGCCATGCAGTGCGTCCAGTGCAAGAAGGTAGTGCTCTTATTTTACTTACCTAAAACCTAAGGGATTGAAGTCCATCCCATTTCATGTCCAAGTAGCTAGAATGTTTTATTCTTCTGTGTGTTAAAAGATGATTCTGAAATCATCCGATTTTAAGAGATAATTTTAGTTCCCATCCTGCACCAGGCACAGCATTTACTACAATGAGAATTCTCTTACTCCATGTCAAAGATGCCTTTGAATAGAAAGCATACAGAGAACGCATTTAAAAACAAAGAAACAAAAACACAAAAAAAACCCTAAACAAACAAACCAAAATAAAATTAAAACTCTGCAGTGCAACAACCTCATTCCAATACAACCCATCATATAGCATATACCTAAACATTTCAACTGGAAGGAAGAGAACGCTGACCATTTTTTAATATTCTAATGAAGTTCAAAACAGAAAGATAAGCCTTACACAGAGCAAATGCTGTTCCTGAAATAAACACTAGTAAACTCAATATGCTCAGGAGTACAACTTTCTAGGCTTTTATTTGTGAATTTCCTAAATTCTATACACAGAAACTGATAAGAATTTTAGAATTCTTTCCTAAAAAGAATCATCTCACCGCTTATGGAACTAACAAATCCCAGCTTCCTGTGGATATACGCCTGGGCAAAGACAATCAAAACTAGGGCTATGTCCACAGTAAATTCCCTTTCCCACTGGCACTGCTTCCTCTTTGTCTCCCTTTTACCCTCTTACTTCCAGCCACCACTCGTGCCCACCATACCCAGACTTTCTTCCCTGTGTGCTACCTGCTTATTCGCCCTTCCAGCCAAGCAAAGCTGCAGCCTGGTCAGACGTATGGCTGGCCAGAAACGACTGCATCTTTGCTGCTGCACAGGCAAAACAAAATAGGTAAAGGCTAATCTTTTCTTTCAGCCTTTGACCTGAAGTATACCTATGGCCTTTACTACCTCCTATCCATCCGCCAATTTTCTGAAGATTCTAGGAGTTCTTAAAATCTCTGTACAGTGCCCAATTTCAAGTACATTTGAGAACAGGCTCAAAAATACTTGGGAAAGAGGCAAAGACATGGATGAATATACATACTAGGTAGCATGATCAAATACAAGCCTGATTCCCAGGGAAGAAAGGAAGAGAAATTACACTGTCCAATTTCACAGCCTTCTTAGGAATACTCAAAGGATCAAAAAAAGTTCAGTTTGCCTAACATCAGGGGAGCTGTGTTTGTAGGCAACAACTTGTTGTAAGATAAAAACCCTAGACAAAGTCCAGAGAAGCAAAAAGCAAAGACTTCAGCTAAAATTTGAAATAAAACAGTCTTTGTCAAGGAAAGTAACAGGGAAGTTGAAACCCATAAGGTAGCTCCTTCACCATGAAGAATGGGACAGGTGCAGGAACAGAGATGAGAGGAATAGGCACATGCATATGAAAAGCGACATGCAGAGACTAGCTTTAAAAACAGAGAGGAGAATTCAGAGTGAGATTATATAATATACGGAGAATAAAGTACTTTTAGTATGGGGCTTCTTTGTACAAATTAGGAAATTATAATAAAACACTTGCATGCTTTTCTCAAGGACAACTCCAGCCGAAATGATGATTTTGCTGCTGTTAAGCCTTCTTTCCTGCCTACCACACACACAAAAAACTCACCGCACTTCCTCTCTACTAAATCAAGATACAAACCTGCCATCCTCAAGAAATCACCTTCTGTCCTACTTTCCGTAAAACAGGCTATCACTACAGGAGGCGTTA
Source organism: Phalacrocorax carbo (assembly GCF_963921805.1). Classification (NCBI taxonomy): domain Eukaryota; kingdom Metazoa; phylum Chordata; class Aves; order Suliformes; family Phalacrocoracidae; genus Phalacrocorax; species Phalacrocorax carbo. Next base: position 149,005,669 of record NC_087513.1, on the reverse strand, counting down.
CTTACCGGGAGCAGCCGTGGCATAAGGAGTGCTTCGTTTGTACTGGATGCAAGAAGCAGTTGTCTGGACAACGCTTTACCTCCAGGGATGAGTTCGCATATTGCCTGAGCTGCTTCTGCAACCTCTACGCCAAGAAGTGTGCTGGATGCACAAACCCAATCAGCGGTAGGTCTCTCATGGCCAGTGCCTTTAAATTTCAGGGGGGGTTGTTTGTTTTTTTTTTTTTCTTTAGTGAAATGCTTCTAACATTAAAAATGGTTCAGTATTGATTCCAAATAACTTGGGAGACTCAAGACATTACAGAATTCAAGATGTGTGAAAATTAAATACTAATGATGCCTTTCAAGTGCCTAACAAAAAGAAATGGAAGAGGTCCTTAAACTGAAGTTTCCTCCGTCCCACCTGATTTTCACGGAACATGGTGGACACGCAGTAACAGACCTAAGCACGTAGCGGGATTTGCATGCTCCGTAGGTCATTCCGCTTGCACTCGTTAGAGGCATCGCTGACCTCAGCAACGGTCCCTCCGCCAGCAGAAAGCGTCTCACTGGCCTGCACCTTGGGCTGTAGCATGGCGCCTTTCTTCCCTGACTTTTCAGGACAGCAACTTAGAAATCACAAGGCTTTTAGATACTGCTTTAAGTACAAAAGTACTTAAAAGAGCAACTGCCTAGAGCTTTACTATAAAACACATAGCATAAAAATATAACGTCCTCTATGAAATAACCAGCATTTAACAGCATGGTCCATACAGTCCAAGACTGCAAATCTGAATTATATCTGGACCATTTTCTCTCGTTATTGCTCTGACCTTGCTCCTGCCCCTCACTAACACGTGCTTGATTGCATAGCTCCTGGAAAAGTCAGTGCATAACACCACTGGCACTGTTTTCTGTCTGTGTGAAAGAGGTATTTCTCTTTTGAGCATCGCAGTCCTATCATATACTGTTTTTTCAAAATGTTGCTACTGAAGGCAAAACAAAACAAAACCCCCCTCTCATCAGGTAAGAGATATGCCCAACTAAATCTTTCCACTGACTGCCAGCTAGTCATTCCAATGCATCATGTCTAAATTGCTTGTCATTTCTGAGGTTAAGCAAGAGGTAATTAGTACTAAGAGACATTTGTCCCTTTTCTCTTTTTTCCTGTACAACTTCAATGCCCCTTACGATAACCTCCATACCCTCAAACTCTTGAATATTTTTTGTCGTTTACTAACCTGCTTCTTTTCTTGAGGCACTCCTCTTTCAAAGCTAAGAATCAATATTTTTACAAAACAAAATTAATTTACTCAGATGCCATAAAACATTCTATAAAGAACTATCAGACTTTTGTTCAGGGGCAGTTGCTTTCCTTTTCTTCTGCTGTGCATTGTAGTGCCTTCCCTTGAAAGTTCATTTCTGCCCTCGTCTATCACCAGTGATACAAGTCTAGTTCACTAACTTAGCTGAAAAGCAACAGAACTATTTGAGGATGAAAATATTACCTGCTACTGAATGTCAGCAGCAAAGTCAGCACAGCAACAAACAGATTTGTTACAATGGCATTTTTTCACTACTACATGTCCGATCTCCATAGCAATCCATGAGGGGAATCTGAAATAGCCTGAATCACTTGATGGCTGATGTGCTATTCTTTTCTTGTAATGAAATGCTTTTGGTTTTCAAACAGGACTCGGAGGAACCAAGTACATCTCCTTTGAAGAACGGCAGTGGCATAATGATTGCTTTAACTGTAAGAAGTGCTCTCTCTCATTAGTGGGTCGCGGCTTCCTCACGGAAAGGGATGACATCCTTTGCCCTGAATGTGGGAAGGATATTTAAAGCTCAAATTAAGAGGTGGGGAGAGAGGGGGGAAAGCCGTGCTTGCAATATACAGTCTGAAATACACAGATGTTCGGAACTAGCTTTGCCACTCTGTTTCGCTGTACTATTAACATTACCTAATCTTTTTCTTCAAACTCTCCAAATCTGGAGGGAAAAACAAAATCTCTAGTAGCAGTGTTGGTGTTTTAAGATTCCTACAGCTAATGATAACTAATGCAAAACCTGAAATATAAAACCATTTGGGTGTTACTGACATAACATACTCTTTTTTGGTTTTTATTTTTTCCTTCCACTAAATATTCCAGTTACAAGCAAGTGTTAGAGTTCAAGGATTACAATGGCCACGCACAATACATTCATAGATGGAATTCATTCAGGGTGAAACCCTCAGCCCACCGAAATCAATGGCAAACACCATTCAATTTCAATAAGGCTGTGGTCTCGCCTCAGTGTTCCTGAGCTATGTGACAAGTGTGCGCTGTCAAGTGTGTAGAAAGACTGTGAACGTAGAGGGTGTTTCAGTGTACGAGGATTTGTGCCGTGCTATAAAGAGATAATGATAAAAGAGTTGAAGTGGGAGCGCTTCATAACAGGTACATCTTTTATTGCATGACTAGCTCATCGTTGTGTGAAGTACAAGTTCTGATTGACAGTGTCAGTATTACAGTTAGTTGACATTACACTGCACATTGTATTTTTCAAAATAAAATCGTTTAAAACAAAATTGTGACTGTGCTTTAATTGTATTACATCTTAGATATTTACTAATAAAATGCTTTCACAGCCCGAAGAAACTCCATGTAAGAGCCATACAAACACAACCCTTTTTGCACCCAGTCATTACGAAACTGTGGAGTTTAGACAATCCTCACAGGGGCCCTGCTGATACAACACAGTCTTCTACTAACTGAGATCAGTGGGAAAATTATCAGCAAAACTGAACAGCTGCATGAAAATACCGAATCAACTGCAGCTGATAAAAATGTGTTCATAAGCTCTAAACTCAAAACCAAAATATTATTGTTCCCAGCAAGCAAGGGGGTCAAAACAAGTCAAAAGACTTTGAATCTCTGCAAAAGTCAGAAGTTTAACTTCTATACTAGGGCATGCCTTTATTTTGTTCTGTATTGCAACACGTAATACCCTTTGCTCTAGCATCATTTCTGCTCCATGTATGCTGCAAAGGCAACTGTTAGCAACAGCATGCTGGCAGGACAATAAAATCAGGAGGAAACAATCCAGAGGAAGATAGCTCTCTTCCCGAAGCAAACTTCAGGAAATATGGCCATGTTGTGCAATGTATGATCCTGGTACACCTTCCAGATGGAATTCATTTGTATCCAGCAAAAGGAGGAAAGTAATATGTCACCCTTACAACAGGAACCTTCAGACAGGGAAAGAATTAGGAATATACTTACTCTGTGCGTACCTGTGTAGGGAAGGTTCATTCCTACTTCCTGCCACCACTCCTGAATTTATCCCTTTTTGTACCAGGTTTAAAGTGCTCACAGGTCATTCCTCTCAATAGTTCAACAAGCTCAGTAGATGCATCAGATTAGATTTGGTTTACTGTACACCATTTGAAGAACTTGGCTGGCTGACATTTCTGAAGTGCACACTGCCCTAATCTGGTATCACTGAACAACTAAATTCTATCCTTTGGTGACTTCATTCTATGATGAAGGCTATAGTAAAGAAGAGCCATGAAAATCCTTCTTATATCCACATCTCCCAAAGAAGTGGAAGCACCTCACTTACTCTCTCCTCTGGGGTCTGGCAATCACCTAGCACACTGCAGCTCTGCTCTAATGCTTTGCTGAGAGAAGAAGGATTACTATTAGCTCAGGGCGTAGTGGAAGGTACTAAGAGCAGCATGGTTTGCACCTTGCGCCCCCCACCCCCCGAAGTCCTACAACAGAAAGCAAAACGGTCCCAGCTTTAGGGAAAGGTAGGTGAAACATGGCAAGGCTGGAGCACACCAGCCTGAAAACAAGACTGTTACCATGCAATAGTAGCATCACGCTATTATTCCAGTAGAATTCTGCAAATCACTCCTTAACATGTACCAAACACACGTGCTCCTAGCAACTGGAACTACAACAAAATATAGCCTAGACTCTAAACCACTGCCAAGAAGCCACCCACAAAACAGAATTCCTACCAGACTGTTACACTAGTGCAAGGACCAGCACTTCACATGATACTAACTGCTGCTAAAACTCCAAAGCAGCTACTGAGCCTTTTACCCTCTAAGCTTCTTCTTAAGCTCTAATCACTTCAAGTCCACTGAAATATAACTGTATAACAAGAACAAGCTTAATTACATGACAAAAACAAGTCAGCACTACTTTGTTTGCTTTTAATTGTATTTATTTAAATAGGATAAGGCTACTTAAAAGACAACTTTTTACATACAAAATGTACGTTACGTTAAAGTTTGCTGTACTCAGGTACAAAAACTGCACAAGTGTTTAGTAAAAGGGAAACAGCACACAATATTTCAAAACACGCACATTCTTACCATTTTACAGCATTCAAGAAGTGCCTTTTATATCATAGCAGTGAATGGAGAACTTCTGTCAGTAATGAATTAAGTTACAGTTTTGGTTTCAATATTAACGAATGTTAAAAATGTAAACAAGCTTTCAGATCACTACTGACAGCTTCTTTTAGTGGGTTAACTAAGTGGATTCAGAAGTTGATTTGTTTGTTTCTGTTTTACTAAGTCTGGGAGCATTATTATTTACCATCCATATCTAAAATGGATCTAAACTGGCTTTACCCTGAGCCACTGAGATTCAATAAAATGTTTCCATCAACTTAACTGGATTTCTGCCTTCTAAGGCACTACCAATTATCCAGAGGAAACACCAAGTTTTACAGAAAGCCAACATCTATCTTAAATTGTCAAAGGAAGGGAAAACAGGTTGGGCGTTGGGTTTTTTTTGAGTACAACTATATATGCTAGTGCTCTCAAGGGAATTCTTTGTCTTCCTATCCCTGACCCCCTCCAGCTGTTACTAAGTTGACAAAGAACTGACCTGCATTCCACAGGTTTTGCCCATATTTTATAAGCCTGACTGTGATGAGGAAAAGAAGCAAATTTGCTACATCGGCACATTTTTACACTTATGCACGTATAAAATATGCCTGTCTATTTAAGAGAACATGGCACTAATTCATTCACTACTTCCTCTCAAAGATTCATATCAAACAGTCTAATTAAACATACTTCCATCTGTGCATTTCTTGTCTTATGTCAATAAGAGAAACTTCAATTTGAAGTAATGCTGTTCAATAGTTCATCTCTTATTACCAACCAAACTTCACTGTAAATTCTACGCTCCTGTTCCATGCAACAAAAAGGAAAAAAAAAAATTTGTCTCAGACTATCTTATCAGCAAAATGGTCAGTTTTCTCATCTAAACAAATTATCTTTTGGAAGCCAAGAAGGCTCTTGGGATCACTATGAATCTCAATAGCTATTTTAACTATTTAACCAGAAACAGAACAAAACTGAATCTTACTGAAATAAAAAAAAATATTTATATGTGTGAATCGTAGTCACATGCAGGAGATGAACTATAATAATCTTGAAAACTAAAAGTGGAGGGGTTGGTACATTGTAATATTACCACCTTTTAAAGAAGTAATGAACTACTTGGTGGATGAGAGTAGACACTCTTAAGGTGACTGGTGATAATGACTCCAGCTTTACAACAGGGAACTTTTAAACTTGTTAAAACTTCACAGCAATCTGAATCCCTGTAAGATTTAAAAAGAATTGTACTTAAACTGTTTAAATATGACTTATCTGTTTGAAAATATGGAAGTTACATGTATGTTTCAAGCACCATTAGCTACTTCATGGCCATGTAACATGCTGGATTTTCTTCTTTGCTTCCGTAGGCTTTAGGTCACTCTGAAATACAAGAAAATATATAAGTATTCTTAGATACACTGCACAAGTACAGGTTAGTAATTAACCTGCCACGTTCAAATCTAGTACCGACTATTGCTGTTCTCAGCTATATGTTACTACAACAGCTTTATATTGCCACCTTGTGGAGAAAATGAAATATGACAGAACTTCTCTAGAGAAGATAAAAATACAGCCACTGAATTTAACTACTTGCAAATCATATATGTCTTTTGTTTTTTCTTAATCCTACAGCTAGTTATGCAAAAAATATCTTTCAATTATGCAGCTTAGAAACAGGTACATACTGAAATTTCAAAACATGCTTCTAAAGTTATTTCACATTTCCTTCTTAAAACACTTGTTAAAGCGGGATTGTGTAAGAAAAAATAAACATGTAACTAGGAAACCAATTTATTTTTGTCAAATAGTAAAAACGTTAGATGAAGAAGGAAAAGTAGGTCTTCCTTTGTAATGACCTGTATAAAAAAAAAGCTAAATAATTGCCAAAGCCTCAGATGAACTCATCTTTCAAGCCCTGCCCCAAGAAATAATCAAGAAAGCCCAAAGTAAAACAACAGAGATTGAAGCAGTGAAATAATTACTTTTCACCATCTAAAATAAGAAAAAAATCTGAGAAATTAGAGCTTTAACAGTTTACACAAGCAGAGTACAGACAGGTATATGAATTTTCAAGAACATCGTGCAACTCACTGGCCTGGGGAACACAATCCAAAGATCTCTCTTTCCCTAAGAGTTTAAATGTTAGTTTCTTTACAGCAATCCTGTGGATTGCAACCACTGAAAGGCTGAAGGAAATTAGGCCCAAAGATCAGCTTTTCTTGAAAGTCAAAGACCAATCACTTGCTTGAAGCTGTCATTACTGTCATACTGAAAATCCATCAGGCTTTACACTCTACAGCCATCTGCCAAGCGTACCGATTCTTCCTGGCTGCAACACGTATTATTCAATACCACGTTCTTTAATTTCAGACCATGAAGTAACATACATACAACACACCTGCCTAACTTCAAATGTGTCTGACCAACATCAACTAAGGCATGACTGTACTTACTGGTGTTAACTTGAACAATGTAAACTGTGGCTAAGATAGAAAGTCAAGCGTCAGAAGTCATAGACTCCAAGTGTCGGTTACACAGCGTCACTTAAGTGTTCATCATCATGTCTACAGAACATTTAAATTCTATATAAAGAAGCTGTGAGGTGTATGCTAAGCAAGTTTCAAAAGCTCTGTAGGTTCAGATCTGACCAGTACTTAGAAGAGTTCTAAATACTAAAACAAATCAGTGATACTGGTAGTAGGAAACACACGTCTCCAGCATAAATCTGCTTCAGGGCCTCAGCCATGATTCTCAGAAAAGGTGCCAAAGCTGTCTTTCGGAACACCCACGCATATAGGTGCACACGTTTAATAGAAGTCTGATGGAACCTACCAATCCATGCAGCAAGGATATTACCTGCATTCTTTCATGAAAGGATTTTTTAAAAAAGAAACAAATAGAAAGCATTTCATGAAGCAATATTTAGAAAACAGAAGTTAGGTCTAGTGTGCTGGGAAAATGGTAGTCAATGTAATTGCACACTGCATATCTAAAGTTCCCCCTGCAGTTCAACTGAAGGCAGATATTTCTATTTCTTCCTTTGAAGCCCAGACTTAATCCAGCTATTCCTGTATTCCAGTGGCAATGTGAAGTTTCCTTGATTTGTATTATGAAGGAATACAACACAAATGTAAGACTCATCCTTACATCACAGCACATTTTATAAAGGAGATGACCCATTGCTCCTCGCTCACTGACAAGGCCTTAAAGATTAGTCACACCTTTGTCAAAAATAACCACTGTTCTATCTATCTCCCCAGCTGGCAGCTACATTCAGCACCACTACCTATGCTTCAAAGATATGCCCTCCTAGATTCATATATCCTGCCTTAGCTCTTCTCTCATCACTTCAGCTCGTCAGCCTCGTTCTGCCCCCATCTGTAGTATAGTTCTTTTCTCTACAGAAAATTTGTTTGCAGCTGAATCTAACTGTATGTAGAAGATAACTACATACCTTTATGGTTAGCAGCTCAGTCATCAGTCTTCTACTTGAGAGCAGCACCCTTCTGTTCAAGATCTCAGCATGTCTTTCTCAGCATCATATAGAAGCCTAGGTACCCAATTAGGATCACCATGGCTCAAAATGAGCACTCAACCTTTGGCCTCTCACTTCTACTAGTATGGTTTGTTGTTATGGCTTCTCATTCAGACCCACCAGCTAGGCAGCTCTCCAGATTCTGACATCCAGTTCCTTCCTCTAGCTTGCCAATTCCTATGTGAGATTTAAACCAGATGGCGTTCTTCCTCTAAGGATATATTCTACAGCTCTCAGCATCCCACTTCAGTTCCCGTAATATCTCTTCCTTCACTTTGACAAATGAAAGCTTGACCTACTCAACCATTCAAGTGTGATTGTTACAAATGTTACCATTTTTTTCTTCCCTACTACAGAAAACAGACCACTTGTCCTCCCTTTAAGGCTGTTCATGTTGTTCTGTAATACCTGTTCTCTCTCTCAGACCTACCAGTAGGATTATTTTGTTTGTATTTTATTTGACTGCTACCAGCACCACATTAAGCACTACCTACTTACTCATTTTAAAATCACATACATGTTTTCTGCAAAGCTGCCTCTCTCACACAGAAGTTTCCCATGGACGAGCATGAAGTACTTGATTTCTTTCCTTCTAATCTTTCCTAAACCAGCTACTCTTTTGCCTGCTTCTAAAAAAAAGACTCTATTACTCCAAAATAAAATAATCCTGAAAACTCTTACAAGGGCCTACCTTTGGCTTCTGCAAGTTTCAATTAAAAAACACACCAGCTGCAAAACAAGATACTGAACGTACATACCGGCAAATCAGATTCTTCTTTTGGAACAGCCCTCTTTAACTTCACAACAGTAGTTCCTGCTACCGGAGACAAAGGGTACACCTTGAGACTATCCAACACACTGCTGTTAGTCTTTGAAATATTGTTCTGCTTAGCCTCATTATTCCTCATTCCCAGCTTAGCGTCCTCTGATAAACTGGAGGCTGAAATGTATGTGGAGGCATTTGAAGGAACTGATAATCTTCTAACAGTGTTGGTGGTGCTTCCAGCTGGAGGAGGTTTTAGGCGATCGGCAGCTCCGTTCTCTGTCTTCCTCACCTTTATGCTTGTGCTTGTCGAATTGCCATCAAATACAATTAATGGCCGCTTCCGTAAACCTTCCGCCGTTGTAACACTGAAAATACAAATTGTAAAATTCTCAGAAACACAAGCTAGGTGGTCCAAAAATAGCGTATCCAAGACATGAGCGGTAAAAATTAATTTAGTCTTGCCTAAAGTAAAAATATATCCCAAAATACTAACCTTAAGCTCTTAGCTGCTCCCAACATAGACAACAGAAATTGCCTCCAAAGTATAAAGGGGGGAAGGGGGCAGGGGACTGTGTGAGGAACAGTGTTCCTCGGCAAAGAGGGTTGTGTGAAGAACTTTCTAGGCAGACAACTAAAGCTGTACAACCAAAGACTGTACACTTATACCACTGTGGCTCTTCCAGAGCAACTAAAGAGATAATAGCTGCTAAATATTTCTCAAATATTTACCTTTTGAAAACATGTGCCACCTTACCTACTAGACAGCATCTAATATTCTGATGCTTCTGAACCTACCTGTCACCCCTCTTACTCAAAATCATGTTAAGATAGTCCAAAAGACTGTAAGACAAGGAATGAAAACATTTAGCCTGTTTTTCAAATAAGCTTTCTTTGAACAGGAATCCTAAGCTGATTTAATGACTATTGTTTGTAATAGTTTGTGCCTTTAAGCCCACGTGTAGTAAGGGCTGGACAATTTAGTAGCAACTCATTTATCAAAAAGGAATACTATCAAGCTAATATCAAAACAGTAGTATCAGAAAACATCCTGATTGCCAAAAAATAAAGCACAAAGTTATAATAATTTACTCTACATTTAGAGTTTTAAAAAAGCATTGCTCAAGAATGACAAAGAGAAAGTGTTTGGAAAGCACAGATTTAGCCAATAGAAAAACCAAACCACCATCAAGTTATATAATATTCCTGTTTAGAAACTTCAATTTTCAGTCCACACTGCTTAATCATTTCATATTAAACAGATGATTAAAAGTTCAACTATAGTGTTTTCAACAATGAAATATATTCATTAATTTGTAATTAATGGATTTTACAATATTGATGATAAGTATCTCAACAGACTTCAAAATAGGCCACAAGCAGAGACTCCATTTGTTTGACTTGGAACAACATTAGATTAGTAACTGCTGATAAATCTCACATATTAAGAAATTACACAGCACTTGCACAATTTCTGTCCAGACTATGGGTTTCTTTAAAAAAAAAAAAAAAAACAGGACTCAGAATTTAAGAGCTCATAGAGCAAGAGAAGGTTCAGCTCCTGTTCAGATTTGCTTCTACATTACTATCTGCTCACAACAACGCGTATCACTTAATCCTCCTCTTTTTCTGTTCATTGGGTTCCCGGAACTAACAGAGACAATGAAAGACCTTCAATTCATTTGGGACTTGTTTGTCAAGAGATCAGACACAACTCTTTGGCATATTTCTACAGTAGGTGCCGTTCCTAGGAGAGCTTCTACAAAATGAGATTAGCTTCCAAGACCAGCAATATTCACACAGGCATGTTGTTTCAGTTAAATACTACTGAAACAACAGTAGTATTTAACACATCCATTAATTTAAGGGGTATAATTTCACTTGATAAGTCTAAAAAGCTGACACACACTTCAAAAATAACACATGATATTTTTTGCTCATTTTGGCTTTGTCTGAGAGTTTATTCAACACTCCTGAAAAGGAACACATTCCCCAGCAGCCTTTTTGGAAAGACAGTTTACAAACTATGTGAAAGAAAGAATTTTATACCTTTTTTCAGTCACCTTCCTTAACATAAGAAATCTGTTTTTCCTATGGAGATTTTTTTCTTTTTTTTAATTCATCTTGGTTAGTACTGGTAAGTCAGGAAATAACTGCAATTCTACGAGGACTGTTATGTACTCTAAACTGAATTTTAGAACTGTAGCATTTGTACAAATGACCACACAATATAATGCAGTCATGTTCCCAGTGAAACACTTTGGGAAAGTTCCAAAAGAAACTTGGATGCTGTACCATCAAGAACTGTCACATTTAATTTTTAGATACATGGCTCACAGAACACCACAGAACCTTGGGTGTGACATTCACTTTCTTTATATAAAGGAAAGGCAGCCTAAAAGCTTCAGAGCAGGACTCAGGTTAGCCAGCACTCTTCTGAGGGAGGACACTGATGCTAGCTAACAGCTGGAACGAACCATTTTAGGATCGTGTCCCCTCCTGCAGGACACTCTCTGGGAAACCTAGATCTCAGTGCGCATCTCCTACATCCCAGAGGAATGTTCTAGCCGCGCTTTAGGCTGGGCTGGATGGAAGGTGTGCCCTAAACCTGCTGTTTACTTTGTAGCACATGGTAACAAATACAAGATTTACTAGAGGAAGCAAAAGCTTCTCTACATGAGCAATCTGGTTTCCACTGTTTCCCACAATTACTCATATAGTCAGGATGGCGTCTGAGCAACTCCTGATTATGACGACAATTTAATGAAAAATGCTCCTTGGTACTTAAGGTAGCACCCTAAAAATGGAGAAGAGTGTAGGTTTTAGCTCCCACCCCCTGATTATCCTAAATATTCACCTGTTACCGAAACAGGCAGGTGATCACCTCGTCTCTGAATGTCTGAAACTGGTCAGAAGTACCATGTTTCACACTGAACTGAATATTAGCAGCACATTAGCAGTTCTCAGAGGATGCTGAAGCGGCCTCTCAGGTGATTAAGGAGAAATGAATAGCTCTACCAAGGCCACAGCTCTGATCATGGACAGCCACAGTGCTCCTGGAGACCGAGAGTTTGCAGGTGAGAGTCTTCAGGCTCAGTGGCACTTCAGAAACTATACATACATTTTGAGATTCATACCATCCCCTTTCTTCCAGCAGGCAAGATGATCTTACAGATCTACAAAATTAACTGTCCCCGAACACAAATACTTTCTGAAGTGTCTGAAGTTGGATAGACTGCATTTGTTTTTATTTGGTATGACTGTCTGCAAGCTCAAATATTCAGTAATAACATGTATAAACCATCATCTGTGACCTCTGATATTTGGTTGCATTAGTGAGGTATAACATGTTACTGCAGCTCACAAGTCTTTCAGGACGTGCCATCAATCACCAGCAGTAAAAATTAAACACAATATTCAACACTGACTTTTAAATTTCGGTGTGTTTTTACCTCCTATCTGCAACTACCAGAGACAGGCAAACACACACCAAGCTGTGCTGACCAAGGCTCCAAGCCTCATATTAATTCCAGCACATGTTGTAAAGCTGTGCTTTCCACAGAGGACCTAATCAGAAAACTCCTGTTGTTCATACGATCATCAGTTTATCTGACTTCTAAACTGAACTAACAGCACCACTTAGCTCCCATCTCTGACTTGCACATAACTTATAGCCTCACAACACCTAGGAATTTTTTGTTTGTAAAAACAAGAATGCCAAGTAGTACATCCTCCTCTGCACAATGGCATCGTGCCTGTTTTCCTTAAGTGGTGCACACAACTATGAGGAAAAGTGTAATATTTCAACATTCAAAAAGATGATCAAACTTCCTTGATTCTTTCTGTGAATATACTAAAACTCACGTTTTCTCTGGGCAACTTTTACTTAATGAAAGTGCTGAAAGTCTATTTCTCCCATTTCACTGTCATTAGTAACACCAGCAGTAAAAGATTAACTTTTCTAGACACTATTTTCTCTAGACAGCATTATTTGTTAAGTATGGAAGATGTAATACAAGCAATAACAGTAACTGCTGGAAAACTTTAACACTATCTAACAACAGAGCAAAACACTAAGCCTAGCATGCTAGATGTTAAGTACTGAAAGCAACTGGTAAAGAAAAGCAGAGTGGTAGATTAAACATATCTCCTTTTACTTACTATTCTCCCAGCAAATACTACATAGCTTTAACCATTACTGAATTTTAGTGTACCAAAATATGAGTACCTAAACTTATTCTACATGTAAACTCTTGATCAAGTCATTCTCCCATCTAAAAATTAACATTGCCTCCTTCTCTCAAAAACATCCAGCCTGCTATCTTTATTTCTTTGATAAAAAATCCCTTTTTCCCTATTCCAGCACACCAACAGTTTCTTATTATTCGAACACTAACCTCATGCTTTCATCTTCAAGTTGCAAGTTACAAACAAATCGAGGTACCATGAGCTATTATGTACATGGAAAAAAAAATCCTGACATAACAAGATAACTCAGCGTTCTAGCCACTAAAAATTTCTCAAAATAAAATAAAAAAATCACTTGATAAATTTGTTTAGCTCTTGCCAGTTAGAAACCTCAGTAAAGTTAAAACAGACTCATGAAATCAACATGCTGTAATACTGCAAAATTAGAATTTCCATCCACCTTTCCTTTAATATTTACTGCTGAAGCTAAACCAGAATGCCACCCATGCACATCACATGTCAAAGTCAAAGCCTTGGGCAAGGGGAAGGTCAGGAGAAGAGATTCAGTAAAATAAACTCCTGAGGAAGATTTTGCTTTCCAATCAAATACAAACAGGTTCTAAAAACAAGGCAGAATGTTTCTTTCAGAAAGTAGATGGTTGTTTTGAATTGGACACACAAAACTGCTGCAGCATACGCCCCTGACTCTAGAGTAGACCAAGCCTGTCCAGGGAGCAAGCATAATTAAACATGCTTTTGGTCCTTTTCCTAAACACTGTAAATATTATTATTAGTTAACAATTACAGGGTGAAACAAAAAATAATTACTTTTTCTTCATTATGAAGTATCTTTAAATGTACTAATAATGGAGGCTGGAGGATGAAGGGGTTGAGAGCAGCCATGCTAAGAAGGACATAACAGTACTAGTGGGTGAAAACCTGGACATGAGCCAGCAATGTGCGCTCGCAGCCCAGAAAGCCAACCGTATCCTGGGCTGCATCAAAAGCAGCACGGCCAGCAGGTTGGGGGAGGTGATTCTGCCACTCTGCTCTGGTCAGACCCCACCTGGAGTGCTGCATCCAGCTCTGGAGCCCTCGGCACAAGGTGGCCATGGAATTGTTGGAGCAGGTCCAGAGGAGGCCACAAGAATGATCTGAGGGCTGGAGCCTCTCTCCTACAAGGACAGGCTGACAGAGTTGGGGCTGTTCAGCCTGGAGAAGAGAAGGCTGCGGGGAGACCTTATTGCGGCCTTTCAGTACTTAAAGGGGGACTATAGGAAGGATGGGGGGATTCTCTTTAGCACGGCCTGTTGTGACAGGACAAGGGGTAATGGCTTTAAGCTAAAGGAGGGTAGATTCAGACTGGATATAAGGAAAAAATGTTTTACAATAAGGGTGGTGAAACACTGGCACAGGCTGCCCAGAGAGGCGGTAGATGCCCCATCCCTGGAAACATTCAAGGCCAGGCTGGACGGGGCTCTGAGCAACCTGGTCGAGTTGAGGATGTCCCTGCTCACTGCAGGGGGGTTGGACTAGATGAGCTCTAAAGGTCCCTTCCAGCCCAAACCATTCTGTGATTCTATGAAAATAAGCACTATAAGCTAGATACCACTAATAACCTTTTTTTTGTCATGCAAATGTTATCTTCCCTTTTTTCCTGTTATTGCAGTAGTAGAACCTAACACTTCCGACACAGGAGACCTGACACAGCATTCTCTGTAAACTGTAACAATGTCCAAGAGCTGCACAAGTTTCATTAATCGGGCAAACAAAGATTAAACTAAATCCATTGTCCTAAATTCTCCAAGTCTAGCCCAATAGAAGCTAAATTACCTTTTATTCTCACTTTTTGACTCATTTTGCTGTCTTTTCTTTTCCATCGTTTTCCCCCATCTACTTTTTGGTAAGTCACGCTGAGGGAGGGGAATGGCATGTTGAATATAGAGATCAGTGAGACCATCTTTGTCCATCTTTACAGCATTTTCAACTAGTATGTTCTTCTGTGAGGAACAGAGAAAAGGTTGTTACTATTATGACAAATTCAAATCACGCGCATTTTACTGGCATAATTTCTTTTTTCAAAAGCCACTTTATGGTACTGTATTGGGCATCAATGCCGGGGTTTCAGAAGTGAGGGAGCTGCAGGGGTGATCAGTGTGGGGAGGCCATGGACTGTCCTGTGCCAAAGACAGCCTAGTCTCCTGCCTTCCTAAAGTCAACTTCCCTCGTTTTCCACGTGGATTATGCTTGGTCCCTCCCTTCAGTGAGGCAACGGGAATTATGGGATGTTTGGATCAGTGCATAGTGGTTTCTTCTTCCACTACCTGCAAGGGCATCTCTTCACATATCTCAAGTGCCTCTTCCTGGGTGTCTTTTTGTGTCTCCTACCCCTGGTGGCTACCACTCTTCACTAACTGCATTTAAGCACAGGCACCAGGAGATCCTCTGCTTGAAATTTTGGCGTGTGATGGGCTGTTTTCATGACTGTCAGACAGCTGGATCCAGCTGCAAACAGTACTGGGCAGTTCATCACTTTTGCCCACACAGATCAACCCTGCAGCCCCTCCCTATTCAAAGCCCTGTAATTTTTCCCAATAGGGAGTGCCAAAAAAAAAGTTATTACAGACATACTGTTGATGACTGATGTTTTCATGCACCCTAGAACACACTTCCCTGAATCCAACTACAATACCAGAGCTTTTCTTCAGGCTCCTAAAAATAAAGACAACTAGAACATAACACAGTTCAAACTTGCAGACATAGAGCTACACTTCCTTCCCCAGTTCCCAAACAGTAAGTTGCAAAGGGAGATCTCAGGTAGGTGTCAATTATAACAGACCACCAGGCTTTTTAATCATGTAGAAGGTTGTGCGAACAAAATTCCTTGGTATCTCCTGCCAAATTTACTAAAAAATAAAAAAAACCACTAATTTTCTACAAACTAGAGGTCACTGAAAGCAGTTCAAGTCTCTGCCACTACTAGTTTTGGCACCACTTCATGACTTATGATGTACGCCTAAAACCTGTCCATTTTTGTCCACATAAACTACATGGACAAGAGCATACAAAACTTCACTGAGCTCACACAAAAACCTAAAACTTTGATTACTGCTGTTTCATGCACCTAAAATTTCCAGGCAAGGCAGTGACAAATATTCCAAATCACATCAACTGATGCTTCATACGGCCCGAAAGTGTTTATAACCCACTTGCAAACTCAATTTTTTTCCCATTATTGATACTTAAGCACCAGCTTGACTGATTACGGAGGATGCAGTTCCTTAGTTCACCGGGTGTGAATGCAGCAACATAACTGAGTAAAAATAATCTTTCCACAGATTATTTCACTGTATGCACTGTCCCACAGAGGTGCTGATTTGGGTAGATTACTCTTCAGCAGCTAGAGCGGCAGTGCTCAAACACAGACCCTCTGCAAACACGGAGACGTCTCTGACGCTACAGGCCTCCTCTACGCAAGTGCCTAGCCTGCACAGCACCGACTTGGGGTTTTTTGGGGGGTTGACTTTTTCCACCCTAACGCTCCCTGCGCACCCGTTAAGGGCCGCAGAAAGACTGGGCACCGCAGGAGGGCAGGGAGGGAGCTTCTCGGCTCGGTGACGGGGGGCCGGAGCTCCCCCGCAGAGCAAAGCGGAGGAACAAACCGGGCGGGTGTGAGGTGGGGCGGCAGGACAGGACCGCAAGCGGGGCCGCGGGCCCAGCAGGCGCCCCCCGCTCCGCCCGCCCCACCCCGCCCCGCCCCGCCCCGCCCCGCCGCAGGGCCCGCCGCGGCGGTGCCGTCTCTCTCCCCGGCGGCGGCCGGGCGCACCTGCTCCAGCGTCAGCAGCAGGAACTCCTCCGACAGCAGCTCCGGGTGCAGCAGCAGCTCCGTCTCCGGCCGCCCCGAACCCCGCGTCTCCTCGCCGCCGCTGCCTGCCCGGCCCCTTCCCTGCGCCGCCATCTTCTCCCCCCAGCGACCCCCGCTCCGGCCTCCCACAATGCCGCGCGCGGGGCGGGGGCTGGCGCGGGGAGTGAGGCGGGACGCGTGACGTCATGGCGCGTCGCGGAGGCGCTGTCCTCGTGTCGCCGTCGGTAAATGCGTGACACGGAGCGGAGGGGCCGCAGGCGGGCAGGCACGGAGGGGCCGGGAACGGGCTCTCCGGGCAGCCGCGCTGCTTCAACCGCGGCTTCCGTATCGTGTGCTAGAGCGGGAAGCGGTGTGTGACGTGAGCAGCCTCACTGGGGGCAGCATAGGGGGCGCGCGCCCTCCCGGGGCGGCTCGGCTCGGCTCCGCCGACAGGCGGGCGGAGAGGAGTGTTCCGCCTTGCCGGTAAGGTGAGGTCATCCCCGCGCCGATGCCGCCGGGCAGGGCAGGCAGATCGTGCTTTATTACAGCTCTGTCAGCGCGCAAAAGTGCCCAACGTTTGTGGCGCTACGCGCAGGAGCTTCGCCACCGAACCGAAGATCTAAAATCCTGCCCGCAAAAGGAACGGCTGCCCCCGAACGCCTCTTCATCCGCAATAACAAAGGTTGCTTTGTAATTCCAAAGTCAAATAACTGCCTGCTCCTTTCGAGTTAGCCATCTGCTTACACGTTTAAAAGCGGGAATTGCAAATAACAACCTCAGCGTATTAACCCCGTCGTTGCAACGTGAAACTGCGATGTTATTTGAAGTACTCCATGCATTTTAGAGAACTAAGCGGCATGGGCGACGGGTAACGTAACACGAGTACCAAAATGCGCGTAGCACAAGTCGCACATACGTGACTGCGTGCAACGTTATTGGTATGTTTATGCAGCGCTTCTAAGAATATGAATTAACATTTTAAAATATTTACAAATCACGTAAGCGTACAAGCAAGCAAACTTTAATTCATATTTCACACGGTGTCCTCAAATCTTGTCACCCGGCAGTTGAGGTAACTTGTTTCCTTGCCCTCCTCCCAAACCACCCGCCGCCACTGCTATTGCTTGGTTGGCCTTGGAACAGCTGCTTTTCCTGCCAACTTTTATCCTTAATACGCCGGGGCAGGACCTGCTCTGTAGCTACTAACTGTGACTGAACTACGGCGTGCGTGTGGAGGTTACAGAGAGCTTCTCCGGCCCCGCCCAGCTGGCGAGCGGCGCGCGCTGCCGGGGCGGCCCGCCGTCGGCTCCCCCGCCGTGTCGATGCACACCTTAGGCGCCATCCCTGACGCTCGCCGCGCCTCTCCCTGAGGCCACGCTGGCCCGGCGAAGGGGCCTCCGCCGCCCTTCCTCGCCTCCCCCTTCGGGGACAGCGCGCCGCGGGGGACGGGACCCAGGGACGCGGCTGGCCCGCCGCCAAAATCCGCCTCCCACGTGTGCCGAGGCGCTGCTCTACGTAGGCGCTGCCCCGATGTAGGCCCCGCCCACTCCCGGCCCCGCCTCGGTGGGCGGAGACAGCCGAGGCTCCACCCCTCCACACCCGTTGGCGACGGGGCGACGGGGCTCTCCCCCGACACGTGACCGGAAGGGTGCGGCGGCCCCTCTGGGCGCAGGCGGCCCGTCTGCCTTGCTCGCCCCTCCCCTCCGGGAAGCGGTGACGCTCGTGCAGGGCGGGGCCCGTGCCACACCGGAAGCGGCGCGTCCCCGCCCGCCCGCCGGCGGACCCCCGCGCGCCGCCAGGCCTGGGCGCTGACAGCGCGCCCTGAGGCGCCGCCCGCCCCGGCCCGGCACCGGCACCGGCACCGCACCGCATCGCACTGCTCGGCCTGAAAGCGGCTGGCCCGGCTCCCGGTGTGGCGGCGGCGGCAGGTGCTGGAGGAGGGCGAGCGGGAGGGCGAGGCGTGGGGGCCGGGCGCTGCCGGGCCTGATTTGCGCCGCCCGGGCCTGTGAGGGGATGGGGGCGAAGTGAGCGGCTGGCGGGCGTGTTACGGTCGCTCCGGCGTTCCCGTCCTCCCCGGGGGCTGGCGCGGGCGGCCCCGGCGCCGGAGCGGGCCGCCGCAAACAAAAGCTGCCCTGAACCTCCGCTGGTGCTGCCTCGGGTCTGCGGAATCGTGCCGGAGGGCTGGGTAGGGCTCGCACGCAGTTAATCGCATGGGGTGAGGGAACGTGGCTGCGTGAGCGAGCGGTGGGGAGGCGGGGCGGGCAGGGTGCGGGTTTGCAGGGCAGCGGCAGGCGAAATGGAAATGCAAAGCAAGGTGTTACTTAACAGAAGTGGGGGAGAGCTGCTTTCCACCTCTCCGCGGAAACGAGTGCCCGCGGGGTTATTAGTGCGCTTCAGAAAATAAAACTTAGTAGGCTGATAACTTGATTGCCTATTGATTATTTTTTGACAGCAGACATCCCCATTATCTGGTTTTCCGGAGTTCTAAACAGCTAAGCAATGGCATGCTGACTTCTGTTCGTAACTCCGGGGTGGCCTCTTGCACTTTAAAGGGACAGCGTGTTCTGCGGGTCCTGTTTCTGTGCAGTGCGCGCAGGCCCCTAAGCTTTTATAAGTGAGAACAAAATAAATGTTAAAAAAAAAAAATCGCATGCAGATTATGCGTGTTGATGCGGGTTGTTTTGAAAAGCTTTTTTGACGGCTTTTTTTTCTAGCATGAATGCTTGGATTTCTTTGCTAACAGACTTACGTAGTACTACGCTATTTTTAGTTCTTTCGGCTCGAGGATTGTAGATCCGTTTTGATTTCTTTTATGCTCTTAATTTTTATCTACTTTGATTTAATAAGTTTTTTGGAGGTTTTTAATGGTCAGGAGCAAAGTTCTATAGCTCTCCCACTGGCATGCATTAACATTTTACCTCGGGCTACAGGAACGTTAAGTTGTCAACAACTTAAGGTGCAAAAACTACCTAACCTCTCTAGAGGATGGTTTATCACTTCAGGCTACACACAGGCTCTTAAAAATGGTTGGGATTTTTTTTTTGGTAGTCAACCTTTGGGCAGCCCTCTTTAACTTCATGTGCTGTGTTTCTCTTGATAACGTTGGAGGGCTGCCTTGCCAGAGACTTGCATTATTTTACCTTAGGCTATTTCTCTGGTACTTCCTGGGTTTGGGTTTTTTTTGTTGAAGGTCAGAACGCTAATTTACACCCCAGGTGAGGATGCAGTTTGAAAATGTCGTGGAAGCTCAAACTAAAATCTCTTTGCCAACTTGCTATTTTTTTCAGAAGTTAAAAAAGATCACTACTGTTTGTGTAATGTGATTTACTTCTGGTTGTATTCTTAGTTTGATCTCGTTTTACCCAGTGGTTCCTTGAGAGTTGTGCACCTTACCTTCTCTCACTCCATTTGGGAAATCTTTGCTGTGGTTTTCAGTGTTTTCTTGCAAAAGCAAAGGGGTTTTTTTACATGTAATAACTTGAAACTAAATTCATTTTGACTATAGTTTCAGGATTGTTCACAAGAGCATCTAGTTGATGTTGGTCTCTCTGTTGGTCCGCAGAAATTTCATTTGATGTTTTATATCTCCACTGTACATGTGGACTAGAAGTAATTGTATGTATTATTAAATCCATTCAAGATTTTCAAGGTTGTGTCTTTCCCTGTGTTGGCTAAGTGGTTGTTACAGACCAGTCATGAGAAATTAAAAGGTGATTAAACAAGGTCAGCCATTTCTCATCTGCTGTTCTTTGGAGTGTTGAGCACAGCTGTCTGCTGGTTTCTTTAAAAATAACACAAGTCTGGAGTACAGCAGAATTACACCGACTGCTATTAAAACACTAATAATTGTTTCATAAATTACATCTGTCCCTTGGCTGTGCTTGGTTGCAAAACAGTAGGTATAGTTTGTAGAATGAATATTAGAAGTGCTGCTTAGCACTTAAAGACAGACTTTTGGAATGGTTGTGATAGTAGAGAAGAGAAACTTTTAATTTCTGTGAAGTTGCATCTGGAGCTTAATGAATTTGTGGACCATGCTTCCAAATTTGCTGTGTGCCATTGCTTTATAATTCCTGGTGCATGTAGTCCAATACAGAGAATGTGTAAGCAGCACTGAATGAAACAGACACTTTGTAGATATTAAAAAAAAAAAAACCACAAACCAACAGCTTTTTTTTGAGTTGGATATTTCTGGATATTTCACTAGGAGAGTATGTACTAATAGACCTAAATTGAGTGTAAAGCAACATGAGTTGTTAACTTGTATCACTGAATGCCTTGTGGCTTCTCAAGAAATGGGAGAGCCGAAGCTTGTTTCTTTTCATATGCAGGTGATATAAGCTTGTACATGACAGGTTTATAAATCACTAAGCACTGGCAGCTTGTAGTGCCAAAGTATCAGAGAGCCAGTAATATGCTGGTCACTTGTGGGGAAAGCATCACTTCAGAACAGCCGAGTGGTGTTGTGAATCTACTTTGGAATAGACTTGAAGGGGAAGTATAGAATTCGGTTCATTTCTGTGGTTGTTATTGTACTCATTCTGGCTTGTGTGATTGGGTCAGAAATATAGACCAGTAAAAATGCAACAGTGAAGTTTTTGTATTGATGACTGTTAAATTGCTAACTCTGATATTTGATTATGTGTGTGGAGGTAAATAGTGGTGTGTTTTGTTGTTGTTTTTTTTTTCTCTTTAATCAGATCACCCAGAAGACACAATGAGTGTTAAAGCTTTCAAGCTCGTTTCTGCTGTTGAGTGGGAGATGTTAATGGGAGACAAAAATTACATCAACATCGAATGCATTGAGTGTTGCGGAAAGAACCTCTATATTGGAACCAATGACTGTTTTATCTATCACTTCCTGTTGGATGAAAAGATCTCAACAGCTGGCAAAACAACTTTTGCTGCCACCAGACAACTGCATAAATACCTGGGCTTGAAGAAGCCTGTGAGTGAGTTGAAAGCAGCCTCTGCCCTCACCAGGCTTCTCGTACTTTGCGACAACACAATAACACTAGTTAACATGATGAACTTGGAACCCGTCCCCACTGGTGCTAGAATCAAAGGAGCTGTGACATTCACGCTGAATGAAAACCCTGTGAGTGGGGATCCTTTCTGTGTCGAAGTCTGCATTATCTCAGTCAAGCGGCGGACCATTCAAATGTTCATGGTGTTTGAAGACAGAGTCCAGATAGTGAAGGAAGTGTTTACTCCAGAGCAACCCTGTGCTGTGGCAGTAGATGGTTATTACTTATGTCTTGCCCTTACTACACAGTATATCATTTTGAATTATAATACCGGCGTCTCCCAGGATCTATTTCCTTATTGCAGTGATGAGAAACGGCCAATTGTGAAAAGGATAGGCAGACAAGAGTTTCTGCTGGCCGGCCCCGGAGGCCTAGGTGAGACTAAGGATTGTAATTTTTTGCCATTTTTTTAACTTCTCTTGCTTAATTTCTTTCAATTTGGGAAGCAAAGCTTAACTAATTAAGTGTTGTGCACAATAATGATAATTTTCTTCACAGGGCTATACTGGAATGTTGAGATAGAAAGCTAGATGGTAAATTTTTGGTACCGAGTATTATTACAACTCTCTTTTTTTTTTTAACGCACAAAAATCTGAGTGTTTGTATTTTAATTGTGTCTGCAGAAAGCTTCATTTCTGTATACACAGCTAACAGTAGTAGTATCTTGCAGCCCAGGGTAAAAAAATTGGTTGGTACCAAGTGAAACTTTGGAGGCTGATGGCCTTTCTGTAGTGACTAGCCAGCCTGGGTTTGAGGAGACCCATGTTGCTATAAAATTGTTAAATTAGTGTAAATGAGTTAATTTTTTCCTCAGTTGCTATTCAGATGAGTTCATACAAAGTCCATTTTTATAGATTGTAACAGATTCATGAATAGGCGTGTTGTACTACAGCGCGAGTAAGAAATGTTAGTGGAAGTAAACTGTATCCTGACTTCTGTAGAAATAAACCCTGTCCTGACTAGATGATATCAGATACTACCCAGCTTTTATGCTCCCATCTGCTTTTTTTTTTTAAATAGTATTTTTTCAGCTTTGTATTACAGAAAATGATAGTTTCAGTATTGCAAAGTCAAAGTTAGATTGTGTGAAATAATGTTCTTTTCTAATAGACAGGTGATTGTACGGACTACTCTTGCTGTAATCTGTTTAAACCAACAATATGCTGTAAAGTCAGTCATCTTGAGCTTTTTTTGGAAAAGCAGCAATATCCTAGAGCTGACAGACCACAGGCAGAATGCTTTCATGCTGTTTGCCATATGACGCTCCACTTAGGAGACTCAGTTTATGTGTCTTCCCTGACACATTAGGAATAGCATGACACAAAGGTCACAACTATTTAGGCCCTTAATTCAGGGATCTGCATGGGCTTTGGTTTTTTAATGTAAATTCCAAGGAGATGCAAGAGTGCAATCAGTTGTTTATGTTGAAGTTTTGTCTTGTGACCAGGATGTGAGATGTACATCAACTCCACAGTTTTTCCTGAAAGAAGTAGACACTCATTAGAATATCAGTGTATGCAAATTAAAGATGTTCCAGGATGAACTTGTTTTTTCAGCTGTAGGGCTTTTCTAAGTCGTCTTGGTTGCCCACTCCTTATTAAAACTGTTAGTTACTTGAAATGTGGGCTTTTATTTGTGGACACTGATAGTTTTAATGGTGCTATGAAAGTCAAAATTTGTGAGTTGACAGTCTGAAAGTATTCCCTTTTGACATGTTTCTAAGGAGATCCCATTCTTACTTTAAACTTTATTTATATTTTTAGGAATGTCAAGCCAGATTCTGTTCAACTGGTTCATTTCTTTTTTGATTTAAGAAGCATAGATACACTTTCAAAAGCATAATTGTATTTAGTCAGAAAGCAGAATTTTATTTAGTCTGACTTTTCCTTTTATCTGGTGTTCTGGAAGAGAGCTATACAGTAAGACCTTTACTCATAAAATCCAACATCCCTGTGTAAGTAGATTGTCCTGGGGTTAAAGTATCATATATGTGGCATCTTAAGCAAATACATTTCTGCAGCTCTAAACGTGCTATAAACTTCCATTTTTCGCATAATCCAAGCAAAGTCTGCCTTGTATTAGCTCAGAAACCTTAAAAAGACTGCTTGCCATGGTTTGTATAGTTTTTTATTGCCTAATTCAGCTTATGGGTTGTTTTTTTTAATAATTTTAAACAATTTTTAATCATTTGTTCTCTGTTCCTCTCCCTGCTATTTTTTTGATTAGTACTATTCATCTTGCTGTTCTTCCTTGGCAATATTCTTAGTGTCTTTGACACTTGTCTCTTTGAAGTTGCGAAGATGGTTGAGCATCTTCATATTATAAAGGCATTGTATACATTAGCGTTTGAGGTAGGCCTCTGCTGTAAAGTGAATGGACTCAAAAAGGCTTGATTTAAGTCTTCAATTCTAATTTTGGTGTGCTTTTGTATGTCTTATTGGTTAAGACGTGTTTGTTTGGCAGTTAGTAGAACGTCTATGCTAAATTCAGCCTCTTTTACTGAGGTGGATGTATTCTGCATTAATAAATTAGGCTTTATAGCATTTGAAGTGACATTTATGTAGATTAATTTGCTTTTGAATTAAGACTGGAATTTAGAATGGCAGAAATCAACTGCTTGAAATGGTAATCATAAAGTAAAACATCTTTGAGTTTCTTGGGTATGTAACCTTTTTCCTTACCTGGACCTTTGTGTTTGAAACTGATTTTTATAATTGTTCATAGCTGATCCATAGACTTAGCCATTTGGTACTTTGGCTCTGCTTGCAGTTAGCATATAGCTCATTCTTTCAAAGGGAGGAGGAACTTAATTTTTGATGCATCTTTATTCTGTCCAGTAATTCATTCAGAATTGAAAACCAATTCTTTCTTATTATGTATGAAACTATGCTTAGCAAAATTCAGTTTTTCATTTCATGAAACTCTTGTTGCATGTTTCTAATCAGATTTCCTGCTGTACAGAGGCTTTAAGCTTTTAAAATTTCAGCAAACAGTCCTTGTGTATTGGCACAGGGCATGCTTCCTAGCACCAGCTGGAGCAACTACCCCAAAACATCAGAGACCTCAACTCAGACTGAGCTCCCAAGGGAGGGTGCAGTTCTTCAGGTCTAGAGCTGAAGGAAGTGCCTGGTGCCTTTTGCTGAGGCTAGGGCAGGGGAAGTTTTGTCCTTGCCTGCAGGAGACACGTGCTTGGTTGAGAATTTGTGTTGCCAAGTAAAGGAGATGCAGGAGGAGGTCAGCAGAGTGCACAGCATCAGAGGTGACAAAAAGGAAACAGAATCTTCTCCAGGACCCAGGTATGAGCCCGAATGCTGAACTGCACTGAGGAAAGGGCAGGCTGAGTCTCTGCCCTTTGAGTCTTTGATGGCAAAGGCAAGAAGCCTGTGACTTCTCATAAAAGGAAGAAATCTCCTTCTCTGCTTGCAGATTTCCATCTATAGAATACGTTTGGTGCTCTGGTAGCCGATGAGAAGCAGGAAGCTCTTCCAACAAATCATCTGAGCCTGTATAATGCAGTAGCACCAGGAGGAATTAGCAAGTAATAATAGCATGAGACTCCCTCATATAGGAGATGGAGGCTTTCTCATCAATCCTGCTGGTGAGGAAGAACAGCTTGAGGAGGAGTGGGTGGATCCATGCAGGTCACCAACTGGTTGCACAGCTTTTGGTGACAAGGGATTTGGCTTTTATGACTGTGGGCCCCTGTTTAAGGAAGAGATGGGATCCACCAGGCCAAGTGAGGCAAAAGTACTCTTGCGAACAAGCTGACCAACCTGATGAGGAGGATTTAAAGTAGGAATGGAGGCTGTCAGACGAGTTTGCAAATGAAGAGTAGGATGATGTGGATGAGAGACTTCGTAATCAACAAACAGGGCTGAAGAGTCCCCGCTTCAGGCATATATAGACAGAGAAACATGTACAAAACAACACGATGGTGAAAGTGCTCTTACTTTTTCTGGGAAACCAGCACAGCTATATGTTAACAGCTGAGGTGTGGGTTACCCATTACATGAGAGCAGCAGAAGGGTGTGGTGTGGTGCCTTGGGACAAAGGAGGAGGCAGGTGAGAGTTTATGGATTAGAGTTAGAGGGCAGACTAACACGGGTGACAATGTGGTGAATGTCTGCTACAGACCACTTCATCAGGAAGAAGATGTAGGTGAGGCCTTCTTCAGATAATAGGAGGAAACGTATATTTGCAGGCCCTGGTTCTTAGGGGGCACTTGAACCATTCCAGTACCTGCTAGAGGGGCAGCACAGCAGGGCACAAGCAGTCCAGAAGATTTCTGGAGTGTATTGGTGTTAACTTTTTGACACAAGTGACTGAGGAGCTGGTGAGGGGATGTGTTCTGTTGGACCTGGTTAGGGATGTGAATGTCAGGGGAGCAACCTTGTTGCAGTGTCCATGTGATGGTGAAGTTCAGGATCCTGAGAGGAGAGAACAAGGCAAAAAGACCACAAGCCTGGACAGCAGACTTTGGTTTGCTTAGGATCCTGTTTAAAAGAATCCCATTGGATGTGGTCCTGGAGAGAAGGACTGTCTCCTCCAAGTTCAAGAGTGGTCCATCCCAATGAGCAGAAAAACAATAGGTGGCAGGAGGCCTGCATTAATGAACAAGCATCTCTTGACTAAACTCAGATATAAAAAGGAAGCAAATGAGGTGAAAGCAGGGCTAGGTGACCTGGGGGGAATATAGAGACACTGTCTAAGAATCTGGGGATGGGGTTAGAGCAGCCAAAGTCCATCTGGCATTGATGCTGCTGAGCACCATGGAGGGCAACAAAAAGAGCATCTACAAGCATACTGGCAGCAAAGGAAGACTAAAGGATGCCCACTGCTGAAGGGGGTGAGAGACCTGGTGCCAAAGGACATGAAAAAGGCTGAGGTGCTTAACGCCTTCTTTACCTCAGTCATTACTGGTATGATCTTCCTTCAGGAATCCTCAGACCCTAGGTGGGAAAATCTGGAGCATCAGAAACCTGCCACCAGTAGAGAAGGATCAGGTTACGGAACATTTAAATAAACTGGACAGACAAATCTATGGGACCTGATGGGGATGCATCCATGAATGCTTGAGAGAAGTGGTCAATGTCATTGTGAGGCCACTCTTTTATTATCTTTGAAAGATCATGATGATCAGGGGACATTCGTCAGGACTGGAAGAAAAGATCCAGGGAACTGCAGACTGGCCAGCCTTACCTTGATCCTCGGAAAGGTGATGGAGAAAATCCCAAAGCCATTTCCAAATGTACAAAGGACAAGAATGTGATTAAGAGTAGTCAACATGGATTTACAAAACGGAAATTGCCTGACCAGCCTGACAGTCTTCTATGGTTGGATGCCTAGCTTGGTGGATGAGGGGAGGACAGTGATACTATGAACTTCAACAAGGCTTTTGACTGTCTCCCCTAACATCCTTGTAGACAAACAGATGAAGAATGAACTAGAGAAACAGTGAGGTGGATTGAAAGCCTAGCTTAAAGGTCTGTAGTCAGCAGCACAAAGTCCAGCTGCAGGCTAGTCGCTAGTCCTGTACACCAGAGGGCTGATAGTGAGCTCTGTACTAACATCTTCCATTAATAACATGGATGGTGGGGCAGAGTGCAGCTTCAGCAAGTTTGTGGATGGTACAAAAGTGGGAAGAGTGGCTGATACGCTAGGGGACTGTGTTGCCATTCAGAGGGACCTTGACAGGCTGGAGAAATGAGCTGACAGGAACCTCATGAAGTTCAGCAAAGGGAAATGTCAAGGCCTGCACCTAGGGAGGGACAGCCCCATGCACCAGTACAGGCTGGCGGCCAACTGGCTGGAAAGCAGCTTTGCAGAGAGGGACCTGGGGGCACTGGTGGGCAAAGTGATCATGAGTCAACGATGTGACCTTGTAGGAAAGAAGTCCAACAGCCTACTGGGCCTCATTTAGTGGTGGGCTTGGTAGTGTTAGGTTAATGGTTGGACTTGATGATGTTAAGGGTCTCTTCCCAACCTAAATGATTCTGTTAGGAAAAGTGCTGCCGGCAGGTTGAGAGAGGCAAATTTTTTTCCCCTCAGTCCTGGTGAGACCATGTT
The DNA here is from genome assembly GCF_963921805.1 of Phalacrocorax carbo. Lineage (NCBI taxonomy): Eukaryota > Metazoa > Chordata > Aves > Suliformes > Phalacrocoracidae > Phalacrocorax > Phalacrocorax carbo. The sequence continues at coordinate 148,977,878 of NC_087513.1, read as the reverse complement.
TGGAGTACTGGGTCCAGTTGTGGGCTCCCTTGAATGGCATGGACATACTGGAGTAAATCCATGGAAGGATCAGAAAGACAGCTACGTCATCAGAGCACCTTGTATGTGGAGAAGCTGAGAATGTTGGGACTGTTCAGTCTGAAGAAAAAAATGTTTGTAGAGATTTTATCAACATGTATGAGGAGGGTGAAGAAAACAGAGCCACGTCTGGCAGTATTGTATCCAATGTAAAGGATGGGAGGCAGTCAGTACAAACTGAAACACAGGAAATTCTGTGTAAACATAAAAAACCAAATTTCTCATTGTGATGGTGGTCAAACCAGGAAACAGGTCTTGAAGAGGATGTGGAGTCTTTGTTCTTAAAGATACTCAAAACCTGACCGGGTGAGGTCTGAGCAACCTGTTCTAGTTGACCCTGGTTTGAGCAGGGAGATTGGACTAGACAGTCTCTGGAGGTCCCTTCCTGCTTTAACTATTCCACCACTTTAATGAGTAAAATAATACAAATCTTAAATACCTGATTTTTAGTTTATTCCTTTTGCTTTTCCAAAATAAACTTCTCAGTGGTGCATGGTTTGAACAGTTGTATAGTGATTGAGTAGACTACAAATGGAGTTGGAGAACTAAGCCTTATGACTTAAAACAAGCACACAGGTACTAAGCAGAGAATGATTCATAGAAGGTTATGCAGTGCCTTTTCTCATAGCTGGTGATGGTGTATAAAGCAGGGTAGTCAACAGTAACCAGCATGTTCCCTTCTTGTTTTCACCCACTCAGTGTTCATGCTGTCAACTTTTACGGTAACTGAAAGTTTTCATATTCCTTTTTAAACAAGTAGTAGTAATAATAATAATAATAATGAAGTTTCACTCCATTTTTTTATAGATATTTTCACTAAAAAGGTTTTTGTTTTAAAATGAATAAAATCTACAGTCTGTTGCAGAAAATGCTGAGTAACCTGATCTAAGTTGGTCCTGCTTCAAGTGTGGTGGGGCTGGACTGCATGTCCTTCAGAAGCCCCTTCTGAGTTAAATTATTCTGTGATTCTGTAAATTTCTGTATCTCTTGGCGCTGAAAACAGTATAACTGTGTTTTGGGTAACTATTGGAACATATTGATAGTGTATGCATTTTTAATAAGGAATTGATTACTGGCTTCATCTCAGTTTCATCAGACTCATTCCTATACTATAAAAAGGCCATAGTTTATGATTGTGGTTGTCATGTTTATTGTACTCTTTAGGTGAGAGCTGGATGAAGACAGAAAATGCATCATTCTATCACAGAAGCCCTAGCTGTTGAGAGCAGAGGGATATAGAGAGATACTGACTTAGAAAAGTCCTGTGCATTGCTCTGCCTACCCTTCTACTTCCATAAACGATTTTTTTTAAACTTACCTAAAAGACAGTTCTGTCATTTAAAAAAAGTTTTTAAAATCAGGTTTTTATAATATTTTTTTGAAAATGTCAGAGAAATAGAAAATTTTCATAATTAATTTTTCAAATATAATTAGCCCTGAATTTACTACTGGTTAGTATGTATTTAACTCAAATTTCCTCCCACTTTTTGAAATGGGATTATAGCACACAGTAACAACTGGAAGGCATTAAAAAATGATAGTGCAGTCTGCCTGCCACTTCTGCTCTGTAATAATATCAAGATCTATAGAGGAAATTGGCAATTGTGTATTACGGCGCAAAAAAAAAAGTATTTTCTGTAAGGTGCTCTGATTGAAAAGCTGATCGTTACAGTGAAAATGCAAAGAGCATTACTTGCTAATAGTCAGATGCAAAATTTTAATTTTGTGTTGCACCCTTAGTCAAGGGAAAGGGCTGATCATTTATTTCAAAGCTGCTATAAAGGATCCAGAAGCTTAGTCTCTACTCTGTAGTTCTGTAAAAGTCTACAACTGTCTGTTGTACTTGCCCCGCCTCCAAGATAGTCCTCCTACCCAGCCACCCTTACCTCATTATCCTCTGTTTGCAAGAGATTTTGTAAATTGAATAATGTAATCGTTTAATCTCCTCTGTTGTTTTGAGCTCAGATTTATTCCACCAGCTGTCAAGTGGCTTGTTCCTGCTGAAGTACAATTTTCATGGTGTGTCTTTTTAATGGCATGAGAATATTGGTTTTAAGGGGTATGCATTCATGTTTAGAGCAGAAGTTTAGTAGTTCTTCAGTGTGGCTCAGCTGGCAAAAGGTTACTGAACTAGGTCTGAAAACTTTTGTCTGGAGTTTTTCTTAAATTAATGGCTCAGGAGGAATTGGGGAATACCAAGTAGCATAAATAGAACCAATGGCGTGTGATCCAAAAGCAAGTCAAACTTCTATTAATCTAGGAGAAGGAAGAACAACAGAAAAGACAGTAGGAAAGATAGAGGCAAAGAAAAACACAAGTTAACTGAATATTTAAGATGGGCATTTTGAAGACAGCATAGGAGGTACCATTGGGATACTAAAAAAACCTTTACACTGTGCTTGGCTTTTGGGAAAATATGCTTTATACGCAGCCTTTGCATTTTTTTCAAATGATTGGAAACACAGATGCCTCGCAGGAAGTGACCTGTCCCAAGGAGCCGCACCCTCATTCTGTGACAATTTTGCTGTAGCAAAAGTGAAGTGTAAGTAAATGACTGTTAACTAAAATGCTTCTTAGACATTTGACACTACAAGCAATAAATATGCCTGTGTTACCAGATAGGTCAGGCAATGCAGGTCTGAGGCTCCGACTAAGGCAGTATTGTTGGAATGCAGGGTCTCACTAAATATTACTGTTTTGAAATGAATTCAAAGTACATGTCATAATTCTTATAAAAAAATCTGACCGTAAACTTGAATAATTCCTCTCTTTTCAGCTTTTGGTGTTTCTGTGGTGAAGGAAAAAGAACAAAAATTTGAACTGAACTAACCAACAGGTCTGTAAGGTCCAGGGAGGTGTGATGCGCTGTCATCACATGCCACCTGATACCACATCTGTACCTTGGTACCTACACTTCATATTGGGAAAACAACAGCGTTCAACTGGCCTGAGCCTCAGGCTTTCTTTTTCCCTTTTTGTAGGCATGTTTGCAACTGTAGACGGCATTTCACAGCGTGCCCCTGTGCACTGGTCAGAGAACGTGATTGGAGCGGCTTTGTGCTTTCCTTACGTGGTTGCTCTCGATGACGAGTTCATTACGGTGCACAGCATGCTGGACCAGCAGCAAAAGCAAACACTGCCTTTTAAAGAAGGTCACATTCTACAGGATTTTGAAGGTATTAAGAATGACGCTTTTTTGCTTCACTAATTCTGGAACAACCGCCGCTATGGGCACAGTCACTTCGGTTTGTTTTTTTAAACAAAATATCTAGCAAGGATGTTGCCTGTTGAAACTTTTCTTGCAAATGCTTTCCTGATTAGATTCCTGCAGACTGTGATAGGAAAACTTTAGTCATCCAAAATTCCACACTTCTGACAAAATATATGCTCTTTATATGTGCTCTAATTGTAAAGTTAATTGTTGGGTAGGAGTCTGTGGGGTTAGAGCTTTTTTTTGTAACTTAATTATTTCTTTCAAAGCAGCAATGTTAATTTAATGCTATGAGTCAATAATTGTGAGCTACAAGTCCATTGGCTATCCTGACAAGGCGCTAACATCTTAAAAATTGTTCCTTTGTATTCCTTTCTAAAATATTTGTGTAAGAGGCTTAAAAGAAGATATTTCATAAAGAACTGTTAAAAAATACAAAAGTTTATTTTGATCTGTTTTTCAACTAAGAACTCGTAAGTGTGGAATACATTGCATTGCTATTTTTTTTTCCAGAAGAGGCACAAGCTCTAGTACTATGAACTGTATGTTACTTGCTGCCTTTGAGGAACAGCTTACAGTTTTCTAATGTAAGCGTGTGAAAATATCTGGCAGCTAAAAAGTCCCTGTTCTCTGGAATCAGGGCAGTAGTTTCAGTGGTGGCCTTTATAGGTTAGCTCATTATGAGAGATTATAGCCAGTTTCATTTACTCAGGGTGGAACAAAATCTCCTGTAAATAAATTTACCATTATGTCTGTATTTCTGAGGTGCAATTTACAGGTAACTATACTGTCTAGTAAATATGGTAACAACAAAGATGAGTTTTGGAACTTTATCACTGTTTAGGTTCTTGTATCCTAAATAGTAAATATTAAAGCTTATTTCTGAAATGTGGGGTTCTTTTCTGTAGAGAATGTAAACTGAATATGTCTGTTTGCTCTGTCCAGGAAAGGTGATTGTTGCTACTAATAAGGGTGTGTATATCTTGGTGCCGCTGCCTTTGGAAAAACAGATTCAGGATCTTCTAGCTAGCCACAGAGTGGAAGAAGCCCTTGTTCTAGCAAAAGGAGCTCGAAGGAATATTCCAAAAGAGAAATTTCAGGTCTGTCCTTCCTTTTAATTTTCATGAAAATATAGATTTCACAGTGGGGCCATGTATACCAATGGTCAAGTGACTAGAGGGGGTGGGTGGGGGAGGAATTTACACTGAAGAGAAACCTAGTACCTTTTATGGTTTCAGCCTGACAAAATAGACATGCTGCTGGATTGGCTTGTGCTTGTAAAGGCTGTGACGTTAGCAGGTTGAATGCTGCTGCTCTGCTGGGGTTTTCGTGGTGTTTTTTTTTCTTTTTAAGTGTGTAACTAAAAACTAGTAACAAAAAACTAGTGATAGAAAATCCACTGCGATTCTTCTGTAGTACTAGGTTCAGTTATTTTTCGTTATTGCTGTTCTAAAAAAGGATACTTTATTTAAAATTAGAATTTTTAGGTTTTACTTTTTCTATGGGAGATTCTCACCATATCCTTAAGGTCCACAGTAGTACCACTTCAAAGCAAAATGATGGGAAGTCTAAAGCAAATGCATCCTAATTCCAAACTCATACAAAAAGTCCTCACACTGGTGTGTACCTGAATATTTAAGATTTTTGTGTGGCAAAGTATCTTAGTAACTTTCTGATTAGAGTGTTGATTAGAGATATGCACTCATTTCCTTCTACCTCTGGTTTATATTACAATACGTATTCTGCTGTATTTGTTCTTATTTGTCATTTAGAGACTGAAACTTGGAAAGTAGCATGAAACCTCTACTCACCAAGTAGGTGAATAAATACTTGACTTGGCTTTGTTCTTTTTGTAAAAGCAAAAATTGGTCTGTAACCTGCAGAAAATCTGGGTTTTTTACTACACTTTGGAGCATTTTGTTGCCATTAAGTTAATATCTGTTGCATTACCGTTGGTTTGTTTAGGAAGATGTAAAAGGGTTTGGGGTTTTTTTTATTTGTTTTGTTTTGTTTTTTATTTCAAGTTTCTAATTCCTTGTCATTTAATTTTGCTGTTGAAAAGCAGTGATTAAATTTAATAACATTTGTATCAGCTCTCATTTTGATCCTTAACTCCTCTGTTGAGTGAATAGCTAGGAGGCTGCTGGAAATAAAAACCTTAGGCCGAGAAGTGTTGCCATCCTTTTGCCTAAGGTGCAACTATATGGAAGCACTTGAAGCTGAAAAGTATTTAGGCAAATACAGAGTTCAGTTTCCAGAATGTTTTGCTTTGCATCTTCGCTTCCAACTTTTCCTTTGCAATCTGTTTGAAGAAGCAAGCTAAAATCCTGCTATGAGGACAGGATGCACGATCTAGGCAAAGTCTTCTATGTATGATGACTTCTAATTCTCCAATTATTTCTTTCTGGTTTATGTAGATGTAGTGTGGGAGATGTATTTCTGTGCTTTGCCACAGGATGAACTACAGTACATTATCTAAAATATGTGATGCAGAATCTCATTCCTCCTAAGTTTTCTCGCATTTAGGATTTTTCTGTCTTTATCCTAAAGTTAATTCTGTTCACACATATCTTATGTGGACAAAGTCTGTCTTCCTGAAATTACTGTTTCCACGAATATTGTAAATTCTTTCAAACTTAACATGCTTTTAAGGATGTTCTGTTACTTTGAGTCAATACTACAGCTGAAAAATAGAAAACACATTACTTGCAAGCAAAATAGCCTGTTCTCGTTCTGGGCTGTATTTGCAAACTGATACTAACCAGCTTAAACTGACAGAGTCTCCCACTGGCTTATATTAAAATGACTCAACTTGGCTTAGTCATTGAGATATTAGTCCAGTTTTTCAGAGCTTATCTGTAGCTGGAAATGTAACATGTTGAGCTTGCTTTCTCATGTGCCTCTGATATATAATGCTGTCATTACGGGTTTGTGACAAGCACATCAGATTTTCTTTTACTGTATAATATAAATAATATAAATCTGATGGAGTTCAACCAAATTACATGCCTTACATACGTCTTTTGTAGCATTTCCGTGGCATACTTTAACTGATCACATAGTCACTCCTTTCTAATTCCTGTCTGAGCAATATCTTCAGATAATAGATATTAGATAGATAGATAATAGATTTCTATTAGATATCTTTTGATAAATATTTTGCAAGCTTTACTGGTTCCTGAGTAGCTGATAGTTCAAGGCCTTATTCTGCCATTTAAATTGAGCTGTGGGAAGGAATGCATAGGTTTGGCAGTAAGGCTCTTATTTATACATTTAGATTATTATTTATTATATTAGTATATTATTTGTTATATTAGTATATTATTTATTATATGTATATTATTTTATATTGTTTTAAATTATACATTTAAATTATAATTTATCTATAAACAAGAGTGATAGTAGTTGTCTGGTACATGTAGGATAGTGCCCCCTTTTCCACATGCTGCTTTTATTTCTGTAGTTTGCAATGGCTGTTGCCATCTTAGGTGTGACTTGAACTCAGTCGTGTTGTAGGACAGTTCTTGACAATGGGGGCTTTTTTCCTACAGTTCAATCCTGCATTGTCATTGCATGCGTACACAGGTGCATGCTCTCTCTCTTTATATCAGCGGTATTATATCAGCATAAATATATATATATATATATATATAAAAAAAGCTGGTAATGCAGAATGCTAGTGGGATTGAAATAGTAGAGTACTGTTCTCTCAGAATTATTTGTACAGCAAATATTTAGTTATCGGAAAGAAGCAGGTCATGCATTAGTATCTCTAATCTGTTATTTAACCTGTGGTCCCTGCAGACTGCAAACTTACCTCTGCCATATTAGATGAAAATTCCTTTGTCGTCAAGCATCAAGAATTACTGCTAGGTAAAAAAGGCTAAGCAAAAGTGTTGCAAGGAGATGGCTTCAACAGATGTCATTTTTTTGGTAGAAGAATACAAAGGCCTTTCTACCATGCTACCATGAAATGACTGAATACTACTTATTAATTTTTCAGGACAGCTGAAGTTTGCAGAAATCATGGTTGATGGTAGTGAAGACCTTGGTTAGATTGACACACATCTTGCATAGGTATCTTTCTTTTTTCTTTTTTTTTTTCTTCTAATTTCTTTCTAGTTTCAAAAAACATGAACTGCACCCAAACCTTACCAGAAGCCGACGGGACTTTTCTAGAAAAAATATTTTTGGCAATCTACTTCGTAATTCTGATCATTTTAGAAAGGATTTTTCTAGCATTTGAGACAATTAAGGGTTCACTATAGCTATCGCTGCTTCACCAGTTGTCTTTCTGTTTTCTAGTGCTTTTTCAGATACGAACTAATACAAACCTTATTTCCTGTTTTTTGTAGCTAGTTTTCAAATGTGAATTCGGCAACAATATATAATTTGCCCAAAGCACTTCGAGTCCTATGGTGGTTCTTCAAAAATGATAGGGCAATAAACAGTGTTGTTGAATTTTGACTGAGTGTTAACTTAGTATCTTTTTAAAAGAAGCTTATTGCGGTATTCTGGCAAACGGGTCTGGCACAACTCAGGATGTTTTTTGTGTCACAAACAAAAGTTAACTGTATGTGGTTGGCATATAGGTCTAGCCCATTTTTAAAAACCTGTGAGAAAGAGAATACTAAATTTTCCACAGGCAGTCTGGTCTGTTGCTTCTATAATCTTTACCACAGGACATCTTAATGTCTAGTGTTTATCTTGTTGACTGAAAATCAACCTGGATATTCCCTATGCCATCACTGCATCTTCAGAAAGTTGGGAGAGCACCTGTCTGTAGACATTCTATAGCTTTTTTTTGTTGCGTGGCTTATTTAAGAGACAAGTGAAGATATGTCAACATTTAAATGAAAGTGAATACCACTTAATCAGTTCAAATTTAAAACTGATTCCTTGGGCCTATACTTAGACTCTGTCAATGAGCTCTTTTCAACTTCTAGTTGAATCTTCTTTTCAACTTCTAGTTGAAAAGATTGCTGTACAGACTAAGCTGTACAATTAAAGCAGTATTTTCAGTGTCTTAGATCAATTCAAACTTAATTCCAAGATCCTAATTCACTAAATATGTACATATTAATGGTCATGCCATTGCAAAGATTGAAAACAGAATTTAAAAAAAAAAAAAAAAAACCATACCAAAAAACCAAGCTAACCTACTTTTGATAGTAGTTAGCAGGGTGAGAAATAATTGTACTTCAACCCTCTCTGGAAAGTCTGAGGCCAGATTTTGAAGTTTTTCTGGTGCTCCAAGATGCAGATAGTTGCAGATTGAAATCCTTTACCAACATCCTTAAGAATGTGCCCAGGCGGGTATTCATCAGTTCACAGATTACTCTTTATTCATTTAATAACACAGTTGTGAATACAAAATATTTTTGATATTTTGTGAATTACTCACCTGAGGTAGCTTTACTTTATTACTGTAATTACGTTCCATTTTAGCTTTATTTAACTGTATTTTGAATTTTAGTACACTTGGATGTAAAGCATATTAACCATAATTAGTATAAACATGTCATGAGGTATTGTTTGTTTATTTTGGTATTGTTATGTCTATCTGAAAAGGTATGCCAGGTAGCCTTTCCCTCTGTTTCCCCTTGTCTCCCCACACTGGGGAGGTAAGAAAAGTCCCACAACCTTACAAATGAATAGCTTTTAATGGCTTGCTAATGATTAAGTATTTCCTTAAGACTTAAGATAGTCCATTAGTAAAGCATACACAGACTAAATGGACATAAGCCAAGCTTTTCTCTTGGTAAATCCACAATCTTTAATCAAGGTGAAAAATCACCAATTAGAATATCAGTCTACCCTGCTTGAGGCCTGACACTCTTTAGCAGTTCCTGCCTAGAATACATTGCTAATGTATTGCAGTTTCTGTAGGTATTTTCATTGAAAATGGGAGTCCATTATTAATAACAGCATTCATGTATTCTGTTAAACATTAGAAGGCTGTATATTTGTGAGAAATTTCAAGGGAAAAACTGAGGCCATGTGGATGTCGCTAGCTGTATTTGCAAAATACCAGTCTTGTCGCAAACGGTGGATGCTTTGCAGAGCGCAGTTTAGGTTCCTTGCTTTTAGTAATTCACTTTTGCTGTGGGAAATATTCTGAGCATGAGGGTTTCATTTAATCTCTTGGTAACTGATTGATCCTTCAAGTTACATAAACACTTAGCATCTAAAGTAGTTTTTTGTTCTTTTTCTAGTGAATTTCTTGTAAATTTTTCTCTGTCTAGGCATGACTTAACAGTAAAACTTCGTAACACATAGGTTTTCCTATGGTTTACTTGTACTCTTCTTTTTAACCATATTTTTATGTACATTGCATAATGTACTGCGTATTGGATAAGTTGAACTGCTTTGGAAGTATTTTTATTTTAAAAAAATAATTTAAATATTTTAAAAACCACACACACAAAAAAAAAAACCAGGATGGCAGGAAGTCTGAAATGTGGTCATCAGCAAGGTTGCTGTAGAAGTGAGGTGAAATGGGGCGGGAGTTGGCTGTGTGTCGTCAAGTGGGATCACCCTTGAGTTTAAGTCTTCCTTTTTTTGTGCCTGCTGAATGACGGGGAACTTCAGAAATGACCATTGGCTTTTATGTTTGCAAATACCAGGAGCAAAAACTTGAGGCAAGTCAGACTGATGTCAGATAAGTCATTATTTGAATAAGAAAACTTAAACTTTCTATTTGTTGACTTTGCTTTTAGTAAGTACTCATGACCAGTGTTGTGTTCACACGCTTTTGTGTAAGAAACTGAGTCTGGGCAGCAGGTTCAGTATATTCAGGTACATACAATTTAGAATTTAGAGGATCAGGGCTTTATTTTGCGTGTAACTTGAGAGGTCTGGTTGAAGATCATGTGTTCAGTGTTTTGGGCAGGTAGTTGTTGCAGCAGTGACTAGCACTATGTAAATAACTCCTTACAAATATAATAAACCTCTTTCCCCCCTTCTCTTTCATAGGTAATGTACAAACGAATCCTGCAGCAAGCAGGTTTTATACAGTTTGCACAGCTTCAGTTCCTTGAAGCAAAAGAACTCTTCAGGTAATTGTGTGACAAGAAACTTATTAATTTATCTTCTTTAAATAAGGAGTTAGTGTTCTTGGTTTTAAAAACTTAGTTGCTTGAATGTTTTTTGATGCAGATGTGAGTTCACTGTGATAAAATGGGGTTTTGGGGGTAAAAGCAGAGTAATGTTGAAACAACTTTATAACTGAAGAGGTAACGCAATTGGGTTTTTTTTTAGTATTCTAACATGCAGTAGCATTAAGGCTATAATCCTGTAATCTGAGTATTGTATGTGTATGAGATTTTTTACTTTATGCCTATGAAGGTCAAGGCTTTGTTATTGAGCCTGTGCTGTGGTGTTCATACATTGCCTGGTTCTCTCGTTGTTGTTGTTGTTTGGGGGGGGATTCTTTGGGTTTTTTAAGAAAAATCTTTTTAAAACATTACAATTTATAAATTAGCCACAACTTAAATATTACTGACAAAATTGCACTAATTTTTTGAGGATGCTGATACTGAATTTAACACTTGGTCTGTTAGGCCTTTTCCAGAAGACTGATTATTTATTCTTGAAGTCTGTACTAACCTTCCCGATTCAGCTGTTTCAGCAGCCACTTGTTTACAAATTGACCTTGGTACTCCAAAAATGCTGCTCATTATCTGTATTTTACCTGACAATTTCATTTCTGCTAGCCATGCCTCATTCTGTGCTGGGACACTGTCTAGAGTTAGTGTAATCCATGCTGACCACATGAAATAATTCTCGTTATCTGCTGTAATTTACTTTAAATGAGTTTAGAGTCTGTGGAATAGGATTAAGGTTAGACAATTTGCTGTATATTTTAAGTGTGCACAGTATAGGAAAAAAGTTGTCCTTGGGTTTATGGAAGCCTATCAAGCAAAGTAAAGCTTTGGGGTGTTACTACTGATGTGGGGCTTCACCGTTTTGCCTCCTGCTTACCAGGATAATGGGAAACACTGGGCTTGAACAGGCAGCGTACACTGAGAGAAGATTAGGTAATGACAGGAAAGGCCTGAACAGCATTAGTGGCAATTTGATTTGGCCACAACCACTTTCTGTATCACCTTGTAATTCTTGACATTAGTAAGCAACTTGCAATCTTCCTCCTCTCTGTAATCTTCCTTCCAAACACTAGACTGGATCGCTGCTGTATTGTGCATCTGAAGAAGAAGTACAAGTTGTACATGGTTAGGAATCCTTTACAACATTCCGACAAAGCCCTTCCATGTGGCTTTCCAATGGCCTTTTTTTCAGTTTTTTTCAGTGTGACCAGCTTTGGTAAAATAACTTGTTGAGGTACTGCTACGAAGTGTCTTCGTTGTCTAGATGTGGTTAGGTGGCCAGGCTTGTACAGCTCTGCAGCTATCTTGACTATGGCTGACACTTCAACTTCTTTTCTATCCCTTTATGGTACCCTGCCTGGCAATATTTCCCTGTGGGGTCTAATCTGAGTGGCCCACCTTGCCGGTAGTGGCCCGAGGATCTTTTAAAAGCAGTGAAAAGGGGGAAATGTATCCTGCGGGGAGCCCCAGCACCTTACGGAAGGAGCCAAGATCAGTTACGCAGCCTCCATCTAACTAGCAGTCTGACAAAGGAGCTTTAATGGGCAGGAGCATGGGTGCTCCTCTATAGAAAGAAACATGCCTCATGAGAAAATGTGCTGTCCAGGCATGAATTTTGGAGTTGAGTCGGCATCCCAGAGAGCTCCCTTCCTCTAAAAGCTGCAACTCCAAAGCAGAACAACTGTTCACAAATAGCTGAAGTCTGCTGCGGGGAGAAAGCAAAGATAAGTTTTCCGTGCTTTTCTTGTGGCCATCCATACATAAGCGATTCAGAATATTTTGCTGACTCTGAAAACCTCCTTATGGAATCCAGGTTCCCTGATTTTCAGACCTGGTGAACACACCCTGTTTGAGTAATACCTGGTTATGCCCTGATATGCGCTCAAAAAATCTTGTTGATTTTAGGGTTACTGATGGTCAGAGGCAAAAATGTGAAAGATAACGGCAGTCTATGCACACACTTCCTCCCATCCTCATCTGTGGCTCTGCAGGTGTTTCAAGCTAGTGTTAGACAGAAATAACTTCAGTCTTAAAATGCCAAAGGGAGCTTGGTATCTGTCTGAGAAAAGATGGATTTAGCAGTGAAACAGAGTGGCAGCAGTAATTCCAAGAACTTGGTGTGACATGGGCCTACTTCTGGCCAGATATGAAGTGAGATTGTCTCACTCCTCAGAAAATATCTGTCAGTTACAAGCTAGCAGGGGAAATTACTATATTGGACTAAAGGTCTCGTTTTCTTGCATCAATAATCCTTCTTGGATAACCTTGTCAAGATACAGTTAGATCTTATGCTTAACTTCATAGTTCTTAAATACTGAAACTTTTAAGAGGAATACTTTCCTGCAAAGTTCCTTTTTGGTTATGCCAATACTTCTGAATAATGAAAAAGGTTGACAAAAAGGAAGGAAGCGGTAGCTTTATTGAAACTCAAATAGTTCAACCAAGGGAGGAGAAATCTCTTCAGCTGCACCCACTAATCTTAAACTGAGTGAGCTGTTGTAGTAGGGCTTCTTTGGTCTGACAAATTCCATTACAGGCAATAATGGAATTGTGTTTGTGTTATGTAGTTGTGATATATATGTTGTATTTTTGCTATTTGATATTGCTGTCATTGGAGGCTCACACACAGTTACAGCAAACAGCGATGCTTAGCAGGCCATTTGCTGAATTCCAGATGTCTTGCAGAGATGTTGGTAGCTGTCGTGAAACCATTTATCTCCAGTGTGGTTGGTTATGTTCTTTCGCTGGTTAGATGTTGCTTACGATCTGACATGCCAGATACTGGAACTTTTCTAAACTTTGTTGCTCTTTTTTCACAAATTAAAATGTTAACTCTTTACACAGTGTTGTCTCACCTGGGAAAGGCTATAGAGAGACTTATAGCTAAAGTCTCTGCTACACTGAAAAGGTTAAAAAATTGCTGGTACTTACACCTGGAGACATAAGTAGGACTCGGTGTGAGATTTGCTTCTTAAATGTGATTCAAGAATATAAGCTTCTATTACAGCCAGTGGGATCTAGGCAAAATAGCTAAATCATGCAGGCTTCTTTGACATCTCTAATATCTGTAAATTTAAGGGTCTGAATTTAGACCTACGTTTCCTGAAAACTTGTAGATTCTGCCTGTTGCATTGTTGGTATATATGAAGCGCCCTAAAAGACCTAATGCAGAATTACTTGAAGGGAAGTTGCCTCTTAACGTTGACAGCTTGACTTGTCTTAAGAGCCTGTTTTCTACTCTGTGATAAGTTGCTAGCTATATTTTGCTAAACCTGAGATGCTAGATGCTGAAGACTCAGATGTGGTTTTGAAGAGACATGAGGCCCTTTGTAGCTGCTCCTAAATTGTTTCTTCCAAATGTGGTGGAAAGAGCCACAAGACATCCACAGATCCCAGAAGCCTTAAGCCTTAAGATCAATGTTAACCATTCACACAGGTGTGGTCATTGCTTAGTATTTGGTATTTTTCTGAAGAAGTTTGTTCTGGATGATACTGTGCTTTTAAGGAGGCTGCTTGATTGCTAATTACCATCCCCATGCTGAGGGGAGAGCAACACTGTACAACGTGAGCTTGAGTCAGACCTGCTGAGAGAACCACTGGTGATTCACAGCCCAGGGTTTGGGCTAGCCTGAGTTGGAAGCTGGTTTTGATTCTGCTTTTGGAAAAGGACGGTCATTAAGGCCAGAGTCCATGAAAATCAGAGGTGAATTAGCTGACTACTCATCTAGGAGAAATTGGATGGTAAGATGAAAGGATGCAGAACCTACTGTAGAAGGTGGAAAATGTTTTAAAACTTATTAAAAGTGGCATGTTAAATACAGCATTTTTAACTTCATCTATCTGCATAGTCGTAGTCTCCATCTCAGCCGTAAGCCATCTCCAAATACTTGACTGCATAGCCAGCAAGGGAATTTCTGCATTGAATTTGTGTGGATTTATCAAGACTCCTTGCTTCTGCACTAATTTTGAGTAACCTGTTGCTGTTATTCAAGTTATGGGTTAGCTTTTGTTCTAAAACAAATCAGTGAAGAACCTTGAAGGGGAAAAAAAATCTTTAAATAGGGTTGATTTTCTGGTGTAATACATATCATGTAATATACTTTATCTGGCGGTACTCAGGTCTTAAACTTACACTAGTAGTTGGACTAGCCAAAGCTGCAGTTAGGTTACTGTAACAAGTTCACACTGAAAGCCCAAACGTTCTGGGTCACTCTGCTGACAGAACTTGCTACTTCTTGGTTATTCTGCCTCTTAAAAAGAAGTCTTCATCTACTTGTGAGTTCCATCGTGATGTAGAACTAAGAATTTCAGAACCAAATATCAAGTCTGAAGAGGGATTAAAAGAAAATTTCAACTGCAGAAATCTGCAAAGTAGACATGGGCACTTTACTCTTGTTTACAGGCTGGCCTTTCTGGTGTAGAGGTGGGTTTTTTAGGCAGTAGGAGCTGTCTATGAATCAGAAGAACTTGTTATTCAAACTTCTCAGAGGAAGGCTTCCAGTGTTCAGATTTTCCTCTGTTGTGGTCCTCTGTTGTTCACATTGCTGTTCCTGCGCTTTGCGGTCTCTAGGTTCTGGAACGGGATACTTGCCTCTCTTAAATTTGCTGTTGCTGCTGTCTCCCAGAATTTTACTTGTCTGGTGTAGCTTTTTTTGTAGCCGAGGGACAGTATGTACTTTTTAAAAAAGTTCTAAATAGGTGTTGACGTGGTGATGCTTCCTACTAATTCATATTTCCTGGATGAGTTTGGAACTGTGTCTCTGGCAAGAAGAGAACAACTCGGGGCATGCACCACTGCTTTAGTTACTTTACAGTAGTAGGGAAAGGATGAGCCTGCTTATGAGGATGTTTCACACTTTATTGCCTGCAGAAATCTCGTTCATCTTCTTCCATGGTTATAACTTGGTTCTTTTTGGAATTCCTTCCAATCAAGGTTGTGAAGGGAAAGTCTTTTTGAGATTGCTGATAGATAAGAAATATATTTTTTAAAAAGTTTTATTTGCAACAAAATAGTAACTAACCAGGGTTTCTTCTAGAGAACTGTCAGTTCATTTTGATTTTTTTTTTCCAGCAACAGTATCTCCTAATTTCAGGAATACTCATCTTTAAAGATGAATTCTGAATGACTTTGACAGTGAAATAAAATATAAATTCTGATTTCTTGCTGTTCTTCTAAAGCAAGACCTAGGAGGAGGAGTCCTTCTAGCTGTGAAAATTGGGGAGTAGTTTGCCATGTGTGAAAAAACTTCTCATTTTATTCTTCTGTCACAACACACATTCTTCAAATACTTGAGGAATTTCTTCAATATAGGCTGAAAGCAAAATCTTTTGTGTAGCATATCCTTATTACAACTTGCTCCTGGATAAAGTATAGATTCCCTTCACATGTGAAGTGGACAAGTTACTCCATAGGATCTGACATAGATGGACACCCAAGACCTGTACTATAGACTGCTACTTACTGGTTAGACAGATGCATAAGCAGTGTTGCGGGTTCGTTTTCAGAACCTCCTTAAGAAGTGAGCCAAAGGAGGAATCTGGTGCAGTTCAGGGTCAGGGAGAACACCTTCATCATCCAAACGTGTTCTGAAAGCTTTAGTTTTTTACAGGAAGTTGCTGTTTCTACAGAATTGCACTTGCACAGGCTTTGTGGCTTGCTGGAAAGGGTTCGCTGTCTCCGGTTTTTTTTTTGCCTCCACCAGAACATTAGCTCCCGTAATGTATGGAGGAAGACTAGGACAGTTTAGGAACTGCACTAAGGCTGTTCAGCTGCTTCTTGTATGTGCCACAGAACAGCTGTGGGATGTCAAAAGCAAAAAGCTGGCCAGTCTCCGAAGTTTCAGAATTTTTAATTTCTAGAGGAGGAAAAAGATTGATAAACAAGTTTGGATAGAAATAGAAAAGAACTCCAAATTTGTTCTGAATAGCTTTTCTCCAGCATAGAAGGCAATTACTTTCAGAAACTGACAACCTGTTAGTGTCGTGACTCTAAGCATATGTGCACACACATTCCCAGTATGTTATTTTTTTGTGCCTATGTATACTTTTTCTTTCTTTTTGCTTCATCTAGTTTGACACTGTAATTGCAGAAGCGGCCAGCTTGATGTCCGGGAGCTGATCTCTCTCTACCCCTTCCTGTTGCCTACTTCCTCTTCATTTATACGGTCTCATCCCCCTCTGCATGAGTACGCGGACCTAAACCAGCTGACCCAAGGGGACCAGGAGAAGATGACAAAATGCAAACGATTCCTCATGAGTTACTTGAATGAAGTCCGCAGCACTGAGGTTGCAAATGGCTACAAGGAAGATATCGACACAGCTTTACTCAAGCTGTATGCAGAGGCAAATCATGAAAGCCTGCTGGATCTGCTGGTTTCGGAGAACTTTTGTCTTTTAACAGATAGTGCTGCCTGGCTGGAAAAACACAAAAAGTGAGTGGATTTTTGGAGTATTGCACCTTTGAGACCAGAGGGAAAACTGTCTTAAATGCCATTGGCTTATAGAGCAACATGTTCAAATGCTTGTAGTTTCTGTGCTCTCAGGTCCAAAAGACAACTTGGCCTGACTTGTCAGCATTTTAAAATGTTGGTGAAATTTTATTAATTGACAGTCTGAGGTAAAGGAAGTGCATTCTGTCTTATGCTGGTAAATATGGAGTTCTCCCTGAAAGATTCTGTCCCCAACACAAAAATAAAGGATCGGCACAAACCTGGAGAGGAGAAAAAAATTTACTTGTTTGCCCTTGTGATAATGTGAGAGTTGAATGGATGCAATAGTGATACTCGGACAGGATGAAAAGGTACCTTAAAGCATGCAGTACCTTAGGTAAAAGCTATTAGTCAGCTAGTGGCTTTAAAATTGTAGTTGCTTATTCAGGGAAAGAGATCTTATTTTCTGTGCTCTCACTGTTTCACCAAAAGGAGGTTGCTTAAGATGACTATAGATGACTTTAAATTGGAAATGCCAGCAGGTGGAGAACTGACTGTCATTAAGCAGAAAACACTAGATAGTAAATGTGTAAAATACAAACTCCAGTTGTACGTAGTGTCTCTGTCTTGGTTTAATTTCTTTAAACCGAGTGGTGCAGTAGTAGCAGCTACAGTGGTGAGGAGGAGTCTTTAATTGTGGTTAGATTTAGCGTAGTTTCATTTATTTCAGGTGTTTTGTTAAATCCTCTTAGTAAGTATGGTTTGCATGGCAAACTTTTGCAAATGTCAATGGTAGAATATAGCCCATGAGAACAGCCGTTACAGAACTTCAGCTGTATTTTTATTACAGCGCACACACAAAAAAACCTTCTGGACAAAGCTCTTCCTTGCCTGACTTGATTTCATGCTGCAGTAAAGAAAAAAACTGTTTCTGATAGGAAAACAGAGTTTTAAGTAAAAGAATAATAAAAAAATTTATTTAATGACAACCGATTAATTATTGGAGGAGTATTTATTATTTGGAGCTGTGTGTTAAGTCTGTATATAAACTTCAAAGAACAGCATGGGAATCATCTCTAGTTTGACACATACTTTAAGTTGGAGCTAGTAACTAGAAACTGCTGTAGAGACAGGAGAGACAGACACATTTCTAGGACAGAACTTCCCTCCTTTGGTTCTGAAAAAGAGCCTACAGATACTTGTTCGAGTGTAGACATGGCTGTGTACAGGTCACTAAGAAATTATTTGTTATATTCTGTGCTAATCAAACCATAATGAAATAGGTATGAAAGTGTAGGGATTTTAATATTTTCTCTCTTTCCTGTACAGGTATTTTGCCCTTGGTCTCTTGTATCACTACAATGGTCAGGACGCTGCAGCGCTTCAGGTTAGAATAAAGCTTTTACTGTCGTCTGTAAACCATTGCAAAATACCAGTTTACCTCTAAGATAAACCCTGAGGTGCTAATTTCTCTGTTTGAAAAGTAGTGATGTGTGTGTATATATATATATGAGAAACTTATGCCAAGACTTCCTTGAATAAATTCATATGCTAGATGTGAAAAACCTGAAAAGCTTACTGAAGGTGACAGCTCTTTAGTTGCATGTATGCTATTTTTTAAGCAGAAACGTACTCTTAAAAGATGGATAGAAGCACTAAAATAATCAAGAGATACTTAAAAAGGTGTTTAAGAGACTTCAGGAACATATCTTGTGCTGTTTAGCCTGTATACACACAGCAGAGCAGTATTGTATTCTCGTGGCATGCACTGACAGCAACTGAGAGTTTATTTCCTTATCTGATGACAGGCAGTGAACACACTCTGCAAGATCTGTGGGTTTCAGCTGGGTTAATAATCCCTTCCGGGACCCCCTTTCTGATGTCCCTACAACTAGCAGTGGTCTGTAGACTAAATTATTTTGTTATTCCTGTCTGCAAAACTTCATCTAAAAAAATTAATATGTTCTTGATCAATAAATAGCATTTATGTCTCAGACCATATCCGATACCTCAAGTAGTTTGCCTTACTGTGTGGCTTTTTGAGTACGTTAACCACAGTAACACTGTCAAATGCATTCAGGTTAGTTGTGTCATTAGTAATTTCCTGAGGAGAAAACCAGTAAGGACAAAAAAAGTATGCACCTTCGTCATGTGCAAGATATTTTTCTTTATGTTTCAAGGAACAAGGTTTCTTGTTAAACTGGTCTGCTAGGTGTGGCAGCTTTTAATTCCAACTATAATGTATATAAAAATAATCTCACGCGGTACTTAAAGTTCTTCAGTCAAAATGAACGAGCAGCAAAAAATCTGGTTTTCTTCTTAATTGGTTGTATCATTTGCTTTTAACCTTATACACACAGAACACATGCGAAGTATACCATGCATTGGAGAAAAGGACTTTTATCAAAAGCTTTCTTTGTGATTAGTGTACCTCCTCCTGAAGTGCTCAGCTAATCTCTCTCAGAATGAGAACCCACATGATATGGGGGTCTGAATTAGTTGAATATGGCAGGTGCAAGAAAAACCTGTGATGGAGAGGAGGCATAAATTTAGCAGCTAGCGAGGTCCCTTGCAATTGGTATTCCTAGGAGCTCTTTCTAATTCCACAAGTACCAGTAGCTAATACTAAGTGTTTTAGTAGCTGGCATAAATTTTGAGTTGGAAGAGCTAGTACATGTTTTAAGCACTCTAATCTGTGTGTGTTTTTGTTGCAGTTATGGGTGAAAATAGTTGATGGAGACATTCAAGATTCTACACGGTCAGATCTCTATGAATATATAGTAGACTTCCTTACATTCTGCTCAGACCAGGATCTAGTGTGGAAATACTCTGAATGGGTTTTACAAAAAAATGAAGAGGTTTGTGTTTGGTGTACTGTTCACAGAACATCAGAAATATGAAGTATTTCCCTGCAGTGGTGTTTGGGTGTTCATTAACGTTGTTCCATCTTGATAGCTAGTTGGGTCAATTTTTCAGAATATTTAATGCCAGTTAAATAGCAATCAATGGAAGAAAACTTCCAGGTTTCACAATTCTAAGTCCCTCTGTTAACAAGTCCTGTGATAATTGCCTCTTTTTCTTCTGAAAACAAAGTTAAGTCATTCTGTGCAATGAAAGATGCAGCATGTCTTCTGGTTTTCTTCATATTAAGCAAGATAATTTTCAGATCTTTAACAAAAAAAGAATAATCACCTAATAGGTTAACTGCTGCTGCTGGGTTTTTTTAAAAGGATTCCAGGGACAGGTGATATCTGTGTGCACTAGGATGTGGAATAAATAGCCTTCATTCAAGATAAAACCTCATTGCTACAAGAATTAACTTAATCCACCAAAATTAAAAAAAATTACTTTGTAACATCCATTAGTGGGGTATGCTGTTAAATGGGATGCTTGATGCTCTAGCAGACAGTCTGCACTGTTGGAACTTGTCACTGCCCAGTTTGCATTAATTTAAAGCTCAGTTATTACCTGCAGCGATAGATTTCTAAACTTTTGGTTTGGTCATCCCAGAAGTGTCTTGCTCTGTGTACATCATCACATTTGATAAGGCTGTAAATACTTGGGTCTCTAACTCAGGCTTTCTTGCTGCAAAGGCTGAAGCCTCTTGTTCTGCTGTGACACAGATCTGTGCTCTGCTACCACAAAAAAGTATTGGTTGTGCACAGCACAAGGTTTATAGGCTGGACAATGTATAGACTATGAATTGAAGTAGCAGAGATAGGAGTGAGATCACAGTAAACACCAAGTGCTATAATCTTGGTGGTGTTGAGCAGGGTTTGGTGTTGCTTATCTTCCTGAATAATGTACTAACTAATCTCACAGTGCTATTTAATAAGTATTTAAAATAAAAAGGTAATAAAATGGTTGCCGCTGAGTTCCTAAATGTGATTAACTCTTTCTAGGTTGGTGTACAGATTTTCACTAAAAGGCCTTTGGAAGAACAGGAGAAAAACAATATTAATCCAGATGATATCGTCAGTTGCCTTAACAAATACCCTAAAGCACGTATTAAATATATAGAACACCTAGTATTGGAAAGAAAAATAGAGGTGAGTTCTACAAGAATACTAAAAATAGGGATAGGATTCAGAATGCAGACTATGACAAAGAACAACTCTGAAAAAAGCCAAAGTATAGAAGAAATAAGCGTAATTTGAAAGCTTTCGGATCTACTCAGAGTAGAGAAGGAGTGTTTTTTTTAAGATTAAAATAGAAGATGAGGAGTGGATATCTGCATTATTTTTAACTCTTCAACAGTCGTGATGGCAAGATAGTTGCTTACTTCACCTCAGAGGTTTTGCGTTTTGTTTGGGTTTTTTTATTATATCTGATTATTGCATACTTTTCAGTTTCACCGATGAGGCCTAAACCTCCATCTGGTAAGATCATAGAAATGTTTGAGCAACTGCTAATCCTACTGCACTGTGGCAGCAATATACTAAAATTGCTAATTCAGTATTTTACAAGTAGGTATGTTTTGTTCTGTCCTTCTGGAGAGATTTGTGCAATGAATGACAGAATTAAACCATGCACCTCTTACTGTAGAATTCCAAACCACTCTAGATGTTGAATGTCCAAAAGGTGTGTTCACAGGTCATTAAGTGACAGTGTATTCTACCTTTAGGTTTTTAAGCACAAGGCAGAAGCGGCCAAACATCATGGTACTTGGATATGAGACGTTTTAAGCACAGGAGAAGTTACTTTAGCCTGAAAATAAAGCAAGGAAATGAACATTGAAAGAATGCTGCAGAATTGTTGATTGGTTCACTAATTTACTTTCTTCAAATACATGTTAGATCAATGTTTTCCCTCTGTTGCTATTGCAAATATGTCAAGATTTGTGACACCTTGACGGATGAATGTACTAGTTTCTGATGTCATGAATATTTTCAAACAAACTTTTTGAGTTAAACATAATGCCTTGTAGAATATTTGTAACAAAAATAGTTTATAATTAAATTTACTCTACCTGCTAGTAAAGGCTGAGTTATAAATTAATTCGGTCTTAGAATGTAATAGATTATTGTGAATGCTTTAGTGAGAATGTTTCAAACAGCCAAATCATCAACTATTTTTGATGAATATTGGGTAGTGGATAACACTCTGTGCCTTCAGAGTCCTTGTCTGCCTCTGGTGGCTTTCTCAAATTTTATTGCAGGAATAGAAAATGTCAAAGAACGTACCTGCATATGAGGAAGACTGAATTAGATCAAAATTACTCATTTTGTAAGGGAAACAAGAGGAGAAGGCACAGTGGAGATCATACTTGTACTCAAAGGAGAGAGATCTGGTTCACTGCATTGGCTTTCATTAGGTGAACTTTTGAAAGGAAATAATTTTGGCATAAGAAAATCTCTATAGAGAGCCTGTTTTGTATAAGGAGAAGAGGGGTTTAGGAATAAGGTGTTTCATATCTACATTTTGGAAATATCTGTATTAAGGAAATAGATAATCCCATACTATAGGTACAGTGTATTTGGTGAAGCTGGTCTGAATAAGTTGTCTATCTGCATGAACAAAAGACTTTCTGATCCATTTGAATTAAATAAATGAAAACACATGTCTGTGTAATTATGTAAATATTCATTACTGTTATTGGTGGGGCTGTCTTTGTAAACTGAGCTTGTTCTTTTCATCTGTAGAAAGAAAAGTACCATACTCATCTAGCTGTCCTGTACTTGGAGGCAATACTTCAGCTGAAGTCTGTGGCCACAGATAATTGTACAGAAAGAAATGAACTGCTGTTTAAGCTACGCAGCCTTCTTCAGAAATCTGATCTTTATAGAATTCACTTTATTTTGGGTAAGATGCACATGGTCTACTACAAATGCTGTATGTCAGTTCCAGCTTTGAGAAATCTGATTACCAAGGATTTGTTTGTTGTCCATAACCCACTCTCACCCTGGAGGCCAGGGTTCATGCTGAAAAAAATACAAGCACCTTTTTTAGTGAAAAGTGGAACATATGTCTTGCTGTTGGTATAAGGCAAGCAACAGTTGAGCTAAAGTTTTTCCTTGGCCAGTGCTTATAAGGGCTAATTTTTAATGTTTAGCTCACTGGAACAGTGGATAAAAGGGAGGTGACTTGTTATTGTACTGAAAGATGTGAAATGTTTTCTTGAAATACAATGGAAAAATCCGGTGGATGTGGAAATAAAAAATAGCTGAGTAGCAACTAAAATAACTTACCAGAGTTTGATACCCCCTCACCTTTCCAGTCAGCAAAACATTATATGACAGATAATGCACAAGTGTAACACAGTCATTGAAACCCTTGCTCTTTTTCATCTTTTAACTTTTCACCAAATTTTAAGGGCAAGAGTTACAAGATGGATTATTCTCTAGAAATCCATGTCCTCTAAAACACAGGATTTCTTACATGACAATTCTTATGTTACGTGAAGATGAGATCAATGCATGCTAGTGTGTTCCTCCTTGATAACCAAAATATTTTGGGGAAAAAAACTTGTATTTCCATACCTCTTACGGAGGGCTATGCTAAATCTTGATCACCTTTACAATAAGTAGAGGATTTTCTACTTTATCTTGAAATGCCAGATGAACTTGCCATTCCCCGGCCTGTCACTGACACTTTAAACTGTCAGACTGAATTAAGGGTTTGTAGTGCCCTTTAAGAAAAGGGAAGTACCATTTGATCTTTATTGTCTTCTGTGGACTTCAAACTGTTCTGTAATTTTCTATAATGTTGAGAGAAGCAGAGATTAAAAATATCGTGGCTTCACCTTACAGTTTATCGTGCACGGTAGCAGTGTGCACAGAAATGCGCAAGACTGACATGCTAGAATTTAAAAGGTGTTGGTGACGCTGGTTTTATCATTTGTTATTTAGTAATTTCTCTTTTCCGTATTTTGTGGCACTCTCTTGTTAGAGGTGTGTTTCCATACATCTAGGCATTCTTGTACTTACAAACAACTGTCCTCTTCATAGCTGCCAGCAACCCTGTGTGCAGAAATAGCAGAAGTTGAGTTCTGTGGGCTTGTTTGCATTGACTCTGGGAGAGGGAGTAGTGATCTTCTCCACTGATCAAATATTGCCTTCTCTCATTTAACAGACAAAATCCAGGGCACAGACCTTCATATGGAAAGTGCAATTTTATATGGAAAACTAGAAGAACACGAGAAGGCTTTGCATATCCTTGTCCACGAGTTGAAGGACTTCCATGCCGCTGAAGAATACTGTATATGGAACTCTGAGAACAGAGATGTGCAGTACAGACGGAGGCTTTTCCATATGCTGCTGTCAGTGTATCTGAATCCAGGCGCTTCGGATTGTGCACTAGTCATGGCTGCTGTGGATCTCCTGAATAGCCACGCTGCTGAATTTGATGCGGCTCTAGTTTTGCAGCTGGTGCCTGACAGCTGGTCAGTGCAGCTCCTCTCCCCGTTCCTGGCTGGAGCAGTGAGGCAAAGCATTCACACAAAAAGAATGACTCAGGCTGCGCTTGGGTTAGCACAAGCCGAAAACTTGATCTACAAACACGAGAAGGTCGGTTGGGTTTTTGTTTTTCGTTTTTCTTTTAAATAGAGGCACATTGAAGCTTTACAGTTAAGTCCTTTGATATATAATAATCAGAAGAAGTTTGAAGAATTAGGACAAAGTTGTCTTCATGTCCTTGGCAGTTGTACTTGCTGCATTTATTAGCTTTTTGCCATGACTACGAGATTCAATCTTATTTTTATGCTTTCCCGGTAAAGCATAAAAGGTGGGGTCCTTGAAATAGGAACAACTTTGGTGAACCTATGGGCTGAATAAAAGTGAATCGGGTTTACAGATTAATGAATTTCTTTCAGAAACTTTAACAAATGTGAGTTAGGGGTTTTTTTTCACTAGATTGAGACTTGTCAGAATTTGCAAAAAAGTTTACCCAGCACTTAGTATTAATTGAAGTTTGTTAGTAACTTTTGTTAGTGGTAAATTCACTTGTGAAGCTGTCTTCTGTTCCTAGCTAGAGATCTTAAATCTGTTTAGTTCTAATGACAGTATATCCAGCAGAATCTGTCCGGAATAAAAATGCGTCAGTGCTCAGTTCGCTGTGGAGGTGTCCTGTGACCTCATGTAGGAAGCTGCATGGGGTTTTTAGTTGCATTAAATGTGTGAGTGCTTTTCTTTATTAAATAAACAAAGAAGAAAAAAAAAAGAAAGATCAGTCCTTAAGAGGAAGCTTGAAAAGGAATGAGTAGGAATGTAGAAATTGACTTCAAGTTAAATAGGTCAAGCTGCTGCCTTTACCTGTTACCTCTGTCATTGACCAGGTTCGTCCATTTGGTACGTTTGAAGTTATATGCCTTGTAATTTCCGTTCCTTTCTTGCTAGGTTCATGTTTGGATTTTTTCCCCTCTCTTTAGGTTAAACAAAAAGGAACCCCAATTCTTCTTTCGGACAAAAAGGTCTGTCAGGCATGCCAAAATCCTTTCTGCGAGCCTGTATTTGTAAGATACCCAAATGGGGGTATGGTCCACACACACTGTGCTGCAAACAGACATCTGAATTCAAACGTGACTCATCACTCTTCCAGCTCCAGCAATCAGACTTGAAATATGTTCTGGTCCCACAGGTTCCCATGACTTATACCCCATTGAAAGCGGGCTGGAAAAAAGAACAAAGTGCAGCTACTTTAGGTATAAATCAAGATGAACAACTAGTCTTTGGGTTAATGGGAAGACTTCCAGTAAATATGAAATATCACCACTTATCTCTTTGATTTCTAATGAATGTAGATAAAAAAGGAAATTCACTACCAGAAATGAAGAGGTGCAGATACAGGCTCTTCTGTACGTAGTAGCAAACAGTTAAAGAAAATGAGCCTTTTCTTAACAATAAGGATGAATGTTACGGAGGCAAGGCAAACAGTTATTTTAAGAAATGTCAATTTGCACTGAATGTGGTGTTGATAAATTTGTAGAGGTGGAGATGGCATCTACTGAAGACGGAACTCTTGGAACGTTACGTGACAAGACTGGCATCGTGCAGCTCACTATCAAGACAAAAATGTGCATTGGTTATAATGTTTGCTGCAGCATGTCCTCTTTTGGGCTGGATTCTCTCCCCCAGGATCACATCATGAATTTGATTATTGCTCTACAAATTGTTGGCTTTTGATGCACTTTTTAGTACTTCCCCCACTTCCCCCCCGCTATACAGAATTTAAATGTAAGCACTGGTCCTTTGGTTTCTACTCCTACAGCTACTGTAATAAACGGAGTGGAAACTGATAGCCTCAGTCACACAGATGCGCTTGGAAGAGAAAAAAGTCAGATTGTCTGGTCAGACTGTAGTCACTTTTATATGGGGGAGGAGACCTTAACTTTAATATTGATTGATTTATTTATTAATATGCAAATATACTGTACATACAGTTGAATAAATTGATCTTATTCTAGAGTTTTTTGGAGGATAAAGATGTAGCTGATACACAAGTGTACAGGTTGTGTGCTAAATGTTTGCTATAACGTAACTTAGGCAGATTGGAACTCCACAAGAATAGGTTTTTTTACTTTGTGCAATCAAAATCACAGAAAGAAGTTATAATTGGGAAGAAATCTACAAAGGTGCACTACAGGGGTACTGGATTTGTTATACTCTACCAAACATTCTGTGAACTAAGGTTTTTCAAATGACAACACAACCCCTTTACTTAACTGTCCTGATAAGTATTCACATTGCTATTTAACCATTTTAAAGCAATCAGTTTAAAAGAAGCAGCTCCCCACAAGAGATGTTAAAAAATGATGACTTTAAATAAAAGTATTTCAAAGTCAAAGCATTTCTTTTAATTCTGTAAAGCTCTAATAAAGACCAAGCTTCCTGACCAGCATGAGTTGAGTTAGTATGGCTGCTCGCTGTTTCAGCATTCCAAATCAGAGCAGAGACTTTCAGCGAAATGTGGTATGTGCACAGTGTCTTCTAGGTGCAGTCTCGGCAGAGGTCTCCTGTTACGGAAAGGCTGGCCTATGGAACAGCCATGTAAGCATAGCGCTGCCCCGAGGAAGGGACAACCAGACTACATCTGGGGGAAAAAAGTATCCCTTTCTTTGTCTTTGAGGCAAAAGACCTTTGGATCTTTCTCTGTCCTGAGTTTGAAATTAGAAAAGTATAGCTGTTGTGTTGGTTTTTAAAAAAATAAATAAAATCCAAGTAAGGAATTTTGTATCACTTTCTACTGGGACATGAAAGGCACCTTCAAAAAAGACAAATGTGGGCATTTCTGACTTAATTCTGGCACGAGTGCTTTCCCATGCTGCACTGGTATGAGCAGATTCTTCTGTATTTATACTCATGGTTTACAAAACATTGTGTAGACGACTGGCGATGGTGACATAGACAAATTTGTAGTCCCCTGGTCTCAAAAGTCTTGCTGATAGAGAGGAAGTGACTTTACAAAGATCTGATGAGCCTTTTGCATACAGTAGCATGCAGCTCATAAGAAATACCTTCTTTTGTTGCAAGCATCCTCAGCGTGCTTTGTTCCTATCTAATAAGGAGCTACTAAAACAAGTATCATCCTCCACGATTAAGACTAATTCTAGCCGCTTGGTAGTGATGGACTTAGTCTTGTCAACTAGTGTTGCAATGGAATAGAGATCATATCATTCCAGACCACCAGGAAGTTCTTAATCGTTCCTACATGAAAAGGTATGGCTGCAAAAGACTAAACAATTTTTAATTAATATTCAATACTTGTGTCAGATCTGTACATTGCCTAAATTGCAGCAGTAACAGTAATTGTATATACAGAACAAATACAGAAATCAGAGTAACAAGAAGTAGCGTATTTGCAATCATAGATGACCAAAAGGGTGTTAGATACTTAACTTGGGGGTTCTAATTCTTTTAGCTCCCTGGAAATGTGGACTGGAAAAACATTGACATTTGATTGATACATTGTTACCTCTTTCTTTGTTAAATTTTATACTAGAACTCATTTGGATGAATTAATATGGAAGCCCCTCAGTAACAAAAAGAAAAAGCAGAACAAACCCGTGTGAGGCTGAGGTAGGGCAAGAGCTCAGCAGGGAGGTGGCAGGTGGAGGACGCTTTCCAGTGTGCGTACAGCGCTGGAGCAATTGGGATAATGCTCGACCAGAGGAGATGGCAGCCTACGTCTGAGTGGTGCCTGTTATTCTGCACTTCATCACCAGGAAATGTGTGAAAGGTCTGCATTCAAGTCCCCTTAGGCAGGACAACTACAACGCCCCTGGGGTAAGAGGAGTTCACATTGGAGAACCTGAGTTCATTCCTCCTTTGGCTTTGGCACTGTCAGTTTGCTCATTCTTGTTTCGTGTACCTGAGCTCCTGGGACGGCATTGCTACTGTGGGTAAGTTGTTCTGGTATGGCTGCAGCAGCAAGGAGGGAGTGATGGTAGTCTGGTTGTTAATTGCTGACCAGATACGTGAAGGAGGAGAGGCAGGAAACGGGAGTATTTCTTTAGCCGTCCTTTAGTTTGGAAATTAAATGGGTTCTGTGAGTTTAAGCTTGACACAATCTTTTTTTCTCTCCAGTTAGGGAATCCTAGTGTCTTAGACCTACCCTTGGAGAGAGGAGATTCTGTCAGAATATTTCTTCTTAATTTATTTGTGTTTGTAGCTTATCTCTCTCACTTTTTTCTTCTAATTAGTCTTCTCCAATTTTGTATGTTTGAAAACCAAAACAGTAGTGCAGATTTCTTGGGGTTTTTTTAATGTGACTGTCTGTGATTCAGGACATAATAAATGAGTTTCATCTCTCACACAGATGCTTTTGCAGATACTGAGGCACGTTTGCTTAACATGTAGCTTCTAATTACAGAAATATTGCAGCTCCAACTTTTTTAGCCATCCTCCATTACAGTCACCGATAGGTACAAAAAGCACTCGTTAAACCCTTTTCTACTCTTTCGTATCTCCACGCTTCCTCACCTAAAAATTACCTATGATGTCTGTATGTCATCATATGCAGTTTTTCCCTTAAGTCAAAAAGAGAGAAAAATACTAATGAGAAAAAATTGTCCAGAATCTGTCACTCTGCTCAAAATAAGATTAATGGCTGTACATTTATGAGAAAGAATTCAGTTAGGTCTTCATTTCTATGCTTTAAAGGGATAAGTTATCACACTGATGATAATACAAGAATACTGATCTCAAAGTCTGGAGAAAATAAGCGATTGGCTTTTGTTACACAGAGCATGCTGCGGGTCCCTGTGAATGCCCTCTTCGGGCGGCCGCTCTGCGGTGTGCACGGGAGTCCGGGTTACAAGGAGAGCTGCTCTCCTTGCCACCCCCGTGCCCGGCCTCAAAAAACTTCCCAGCCTTTGTTACCTGATTGATGTCACTCTTCTAGCACTTAATTGACATAGGGGTAAATCTTGAGTTCTGGGTGGACTCCTGAGCACATCTGTCCTCGTTCAATAAAATGTCACGTGAGCCACGTGAAACCCTAATAATGTCAGCTGTGGGAAGGTGGCGGCAGGGATGGAGCGTGCGTATGTTTTCCGAGACCTTTATTACGTGTTTGAACATACAAGCATTATCGGGACTCTGCTGAATCTTTATAACAAGGTCTGTCCTTTGCATTTTGTACAGTGTTTAAAGAGGTAACTTTCTTTTATTACTCTTCCCTATTTGCTGCAGTCTCTATTCAGCGTAGCTCTGGGTGCTTCATTAACACACTGCTGTTTGCAATAGGCAGCTACTAATGCATTTTCATTGTGAGCTCTCCTTCTATTGCCTATATTTACTAATTAATTTTTTCTCTTGCTGTACAACACTTGGGGGCTTATGCCTTGTGAACACTGATAATTAAATGTGCTGCTACTTTTAAAGGGAAAAAGAAGAAAAGAAGTTAATGACGTTCTGTAATGTGTGATTGATTACAAAACTGAAGTACCCCTGCAGTAAATTTGCTCAGATGGAAATCTGTACCGTTAATGCTTTCTGATTTAATGGTTATGTTGGTGAACATAAACAGAGGTATGTGGAATGTACAAATGTATAAATAGGTTGATTTTTAATAAAAAAACCCTTTTAATTATGTTTCTGTCATTCATTCCTAGATGCATATAAATGCTGGGATGTGAGTGGCCAAGTGAACAAGAAAGGTTCTTCAGTGGTGGGTAGAGGATTCATCTGGGTGACTGACAGAGGTGGTCACGTGAAAAAGGCTGAATTAAGCAAGTGCAGGGTGTTAATGGAGATAAACAAGTGTTCTTAAGCTAGCGAGTTTTGCTTTGGGGAAGAAGTTTTACTTTGGTTTTACCTCTCCCTTGACTGAATCCGGGTTTTTACAGATTCAGGTGAAAGCAGCTACTGCCATCACAGAATGGGAAGATCTTGGTCTGCCTCTGTGTAGCCAAAGCGATCCCTTCCGTGATTAAAGCTGGTGGTTGCACGGCGGGTCTGGTCGTTGACGGGTACGTGGACATTTTGGAGCAATACAAACAGAAGTACTGAAATATTTTGGGGGGAAGACCTCAGCAGGGCTGATGTTGATCTGGGAGCATAGGCTGGTAGTCGGGAGCAGTTAAAGCAGATGCTGTTTGCAGAGATGCCTCTGGCACCAGGTAGAAAGTGAGTTTAACCTGCAGCTTCTCTACTGGGGCACACTCTTCCTAAATTTTTGGTTTTACTAAAACTAAGATGCAAGTGCTACCAAGGTAGGATTTATTTATTTTTTTACTAGAGCTCCCTAATTCAACCTTAAGAGGCCAAAAGCAAAGTTACTGCCAGAGCCTAGCCCATGCCTGCAGGAAAAAGGGATTATTGTAGCCCTGCAATGTGGAAATGAGGCTGGCACCTCTATACTCTACAGCAGGGAGCTGGCGTTCCTCACCTTTCTCCTTGCTGCTCAGGAGTAATGGCCTTGGCTCAGACCAAGCTTCAGGGCTGAAGGGCCGGGCGTCCCCCTCTCCCCACTTCCAGCAGACGGGGCCAGGGCCACCACAGTGGCGCTATAGGACCCACTGATCGGGGAACCCTAGGAAAGGGAGGGTGGTACGGGCTGGTACGGAGGGAGGCTGTGGTAAGCCAAGAAAACCGGTGTTACCTCTGAGGGGAGGCAGCAAGGAAGGGAAGCAAAGGACACCCCTCTCTCTTTCTCCCTCATGTGCTGTTTATGGATGGTGGTGGTTATCCTCGTAAACTATAAAATGGGCAGACCTCACTGAAACCATGGTTTAACTGTGGTATGAATGAATCTGTCACCTCAATATTTTACTGCTTTTGTGCTAAAAATCACTTGGTTCTTTGCATATGCTGTTTAATCATCAGGACTTGCTGCTTGTTTCAAGTTTGTGCAAACAATGTTTTCACCTGTCTTTTTGTTGCTGCATTTTTTAGCTGAAAGTAATATGTAAAGAAACAATATCAAAAAGACCATTGAGCAGTAGCTACATGCCATTCAGTCAACCTGGGTTTAGTTGCAAGCATGGTTTTGAACTTATGACACTGTTGTCATTTTTATTGATGTCTCAAAGCCAAATAACAAATGGGAATGTGCTCATTCTCCAGTTTGGTTTGCACATTAAAAGCCCATGGGGTTTTTTGCTGAAGCAAAACCTGTGCAGTTTGGCTAATTCTTCCCTGATTTTCAGCTACTTGTTTGAAACCGCTGCTTAGACGGTTGAGTGACTCTCATCAGAAGCATAGGTTGGATTATTTTTCCTCATTCAGGCACTTTGGGGACAGTCCTGGATGTCTTATGCCTGAGCTCAGCTCAGACCTCTTGAAGCATCTTGGTGCTCAGGCAGCAGAGGAAGGGGTGAGCCCTCAGCCCTGGAAGGCAGGTGCCGGTAACGCTGCAGGCATCTGCTGCATGCCGAAGGCAGGTTGTGCGCTGCATACCTGGGGAGCCAGCAGGGTGAAAATCCAGCAGAGTGGGAATGGTAGTGAAGGGCTCTAGTTTTGAAGTTCAGGTCTCCATTCACCTGGCAAGGTTTCTACAGCCCTACCAGGTCAAGTTTGTTCCTTTGGCTGAAGCAAAGGCTGTGGGCATGTTGGTGGGCGCTCAGGAGGCTCTTAGAGGGTGTTTGGGATGCAAAGGTTGGAGTGCAGCATGATGCTGAAAGGAATGGAAAACGTTACTGCAACAAGCATCACTTCATTAACTCAGCCAGCAGGAAATACACCCTGGAGAGCCCTGGTTTGCATTTCCCTATCCATCCATCCATCCAGTCAGTGGAGGAAAGACAACGCAGAAAGCATCAAAAAAAGCAGTTGTGGCTTTGGCACCGTGGGGTTTCAGCTAGTAGTGCCTCTAGACAGTGGTTAGAAAATGGTCCATGCTAATTATCCATATGGCAACTCCTTCCAAAACAAATAACCAATAGAGCATAGCTGAGTTTTGGCAGAAATGAGCCCCAAAGGTCCAGTTCAGTGCAGCACCATAGCTGCAGGACAGCATAGGGTCAAAGAGTCCGGGGTTGCCAACAGAAAGCTGATGGCTGAACACACAGCAGGTTTTCAATAGGTTAACGAGGCTGATAATAGCACCTGAAAATCGAATAGCAGTCATGAACAGCATTACCATTGTCTGTAGCTGCCAATAACCTCCTGAAGATACTGCCTTGTCATTGTGGTACTTGCATGGGGTGGGAGCTGACCATCCCCAGTGTGTGTTAAAATCCTAGATAAATTTAGGCTGGCTGGGTTCTCTGAGGGCCGTGTTGTCCCAGCCCAACTCAAAACAGGGTCAACCTGTGTCAGGTTGGTTGTGTTGTTTTAGACCAGTGCTGACAAGCTTGAAACCAGATTGGGAAGGGTCCAAATGTCTTCTGTCTTGGAGGGATTTGTTTGGGCTTCTTTTCAGATACTGCAGAAGGGCTGAATAAAAAGGAAATTTCTAGAAAATAACAGCGACTGATGAGAGCTTCAGGAGTGCTTGCTTCTCTGATCTGAGGAAGTATATTCAAATAAAATGCAAGCTCTTTATATCTGTTTGAAAGTCACAGATTGCGTGCAAAGATGATTCAATCCCTTTAGTCCCTGTAACATACAAGGTTACTCTGCAGTGTCAGGCAAGAAAGCTGCCAGGGTGTGACAGAAGCAAGGGTTTGTGTTTTTTTTCTACTTGAACCACGAGCAGTTGAAGATGGGGAGGGAGGAGCACAGGATGGATTTGTATCTGCTTTTTAAAACAATGTAGTGCACTGGGGATTTACATTTGCAAAGAAGAAAGGAGGTTTTCATTTCTGTACTCATCCATCTTTAGGTTTTAACGTGTCCTATCTTATTCCAAAGCATCTCGGTGCCCTGTTGTGACACGCTCTTTTGTCAAGCAGGAGGTTTAGTGTTCCTCCTTCAAAACCTTCCTGAAAGCTCTTGTTCAGGATAGCAGCTGCTCAGTGCATCGCCCCTAGGTACTCCAGTGATCATGCCAGGAGTGGAAATATTTCTGACAGTGGTTGCTCATTCTGTAATGCTGAATGGCCATAGAAATATGATGGTCAAAACTAAAAACTACAAACTAAAGGAATCACAATCCTGGAGGAGGGAGGAAGTCTCTCGTTAAGTTGCAATTCATTATTGGGACCTTGATACCCTACGCTTTTGGTTTTCCCACCTGCCTGACACCAAGTCACAAGTGTGTGTAGTGTTTCGTACAAATAATCACCTGTTCTGACAACTTACCTCCCTGTGGGAGGAAAAAGGGAAAGACACGTTTGATTGAAGCCGGGCTGTGACAGGATTTGAAGGCAGTCAAAAAGATCTGCCAGGGCTTTTTTTTTTTCAAAGTGAATACCCCACAAAACACCAAGAGAGCTCAGAATGCAAAATCCAGGCTTCAGGCAATCATGAGCTAGAATAATTTTAAAATGGAAAACCTCATGAATTGAGTTAAAATGGAAAATCTCATGAGATCTTATCAATACTTATAAATATCTGAAGGGTGGGTGTCAGGAAGATGGGGCCAGACTCTTTCCAGTGGTGCCCAAGGACAGGCCAAGGGGCAATGGGCACAAGTTGGAACACAGGAAGTTCCACCTGAACATGAGAAAAAAACCCTTCCCTGTGCGGGTGCCAGCGCAGTGGCACAGGCTGCCCAGGGAGGCTGTGGAGTCTCCTTCCCTGGAGACATTCAAACCCCACCTGGACGCGTTCCTGAGCCCCCTGCTCTGGGTGTCCCTGCTCAAGCAGGGGGGGTTGGATGAGATGATCTCCAGAGGTCCCTTCCAACCCCTGCCATTCTGTGGGTAGGGAGGAAGTTTTTTTGGCAAGCAAATTCCCTCCCCACCCCCTGCCTTGTGTCTTGCCAGATGAGGCTTTAACTTCGTGTTAGGCTTCAGAACAGACTTTGGTGGCTTCCTAAATTGCAAAGCCCCCTCCACCCAGCCCTTTCTTGCTCCCCTGGGGATAAGCCCCGCTGCTCCTGCTCTCAGGGGCTGCCAGTCTCCGCTGTGCCCACTGGCTCCCGCCGGTCCCTGGCTGGATTGCTCGCCTGCTTCCCTTGCTTGGCTGCACCTTGTTCTCCAGGCATTTTCCCTGGCGGAAGAGCTGCGTGGCTCTCGAGGCAGTGCAGGTTGTGCCCTGCCTGGGGGGGCTTCCTCTGCCTGGGTTCGTCCACTTTCTCCCCCAGACTTGAATCAAAACTTTGTGCAGTATGATATTAAGCTTTAGTAAAATGCTAGAAAATAAAAATAAAGTAAAAATAAACACAGGTTCCTGACTTCGTTAAACAGTGTCGCTTTAAAGAAAGAGCAAAGCTGTGCTCTAACATGAGAATTCAAGGTCTCTTAAATTGGCAGCAATATCTTTTCTTTTTGTGTGGAAACGTTTTCATACACCCACTATTTTAATGAAGTATCTATGCAGAAATGTAATCTTTCATGGTTTTTCTAGGGAAACCAATGGCTATGAAGTCAACTTAAGTGTTTAATATTGACAGGAGTCTGAAGGTATTTGTAATCAGCCCTGCCAAATTCTGCCCAGCTGTATCTGCAGGATTCTGAGGAAGCTAAGGGGACGACAGCCTTGCTGCATGCAGACTTATATCATACAATAAATAGCAAGTACTGATTTCATGCAAAATGAAAGTCTCAGACACATCTCTTGAATCAAAAATTGTGAATCCTGAAGATATGAATCCTGAAGATATCCCTGTCTTCTGAACTGAAGGAAACGGACTTGCACCTGCTATAAGTTTTGCTTCGTTTTACTCTCTCATAGCAAGACTTGGGCTGAGAGGAATGTGCTGAGGACTGACAGTGCTTAACTGCTGAACAGTTTTTACAGGAATAATGTTTGTGAGATATCTTCAACTTGATTTTCATTCTTCCTCATCTCCACCACCCCAAACCAATGACCCCTCCCCACCAGAGCATGACGGGTGTTTGGCAAGTGCGCAGGGAGCTGGGCTGTTCCTCGTTTCATATGTCCAAGCCCCTCCAGATCTAGCCTGAGACCCTGGCAGCGGGGTGACAGCGTAGCCAATAATATCTGGTAACAGAGGTGACGACTACACCTGAACTTTCTCATTTCTTTCATGCCACCAACATAACATTGAAACATTAAAGCCACCCAGCCTGTTTGGGCAGTTCTCTTTTTATTCCATAGCATTTTCCTAAAGAAGAAAACCTTTTTTTTTTGGCCTGTGTCCTGATTTCAGCTGGGATAGAGTTAAATTTCTTCGTAGTAGCTAGTACGGGGCTATATTTTGGATTTTTGCTGGAAACAGTGGTGATAACATGGACATGTTTTAGTTGTTGCTAAGTAGCACTTATACTGGTCAAGGACTTTTCCAGCTCCCCGTGCTCTGCCGGGTGCACAAGGAGTTGGGAGGGGGCACAGCTGGGACAGCTGACCCCAACTGACCGAAGGGATATCCCACACCATATGACGTCATGCTCAGCATGTAAAGCTGGGGGAAGAAGGAGGAAGGGGGGGATGTTCAGAGTGATGGTGTTTGTCTTCCCAAGTAACTTACGCATGATGAAGCCCTGCTTTCCTGGGGATGGCCGAGCACCTGCCTGCTAGTGGGGAGTAGTGAATGAATTCCTTGGTTTGCTTTGCTTCTGCGCGCAGCTTTTGCTTTACCTATTAAACCGTCTTTGTCTCAACCCACGAGTTCTCACTTTTATTCTTCTGATTCTCTCCCCCATCCCACTGGGGGGGAGTGAGCAAGCGGCTGCGTGGTGCTTGGTTGCTGACTGAGGCTAAACCACATTTTGAGGGTGAACTACATGCCAGTTTTGGGCAGCAAATTTTGTGGGCTGCGGGTTTCTTGGCCCATCTGGGCTGACCTCCATCACTGGTGGAGGTAAGCTGAGGGAGGTGGAAGAAAAGCTAAATGCTATCCACGTTTTTCCATCATGTCATCACATCTTATCTATATACTTTAGTTCTGGTATAACATGGCACCCAAGTGTTGTGTGCTCCCTGCAGCGTCAGGTCAGACCCAACACAGAAAACTTATAAAATGTCTTGTTCAGGTAGTCCCGGCAATGGGAATCATAAGAAATACCAGCAACTTTGATATGCTCATTTTATGCATCATTACCTGCTGTTGCTTTACACAACTGTCAGGGTGCTGGCAACACTCTGGCATACAAAGAGCTTTTTTCCCTGTTCTTTTTAACATTTGAGGGGCAGAAAACTGTAACAAAGGCAAAAGAGGACCTCATTTGTCCTTGTATATCGGCATGCTCTACCGGCAAATTGATGGCAGTGGTGTTAAAACTGTGCTCATGCTGACTGTACTTTCCAGTAGGTAATATAACCACACTGTAACGAAAGCAGGCGGCATCAGCACAAGTGCAAGTCCTCACCAGTATAACTCTGCCCGCTGCAGGACCCCGGTGCTGCGGAGAGAGAGAACCAGCACCGGCACGGCAGTGGGCACGTAAGTCGGAGGCAACCGTACCACATCCTCAGCTGCGCAGCAAGACGTGCTGTTTACAAGGCTGTCCTTTGCGTGGCTTCTTCTGGCCAAGTCCCAGCAGCTGGTGGGAGGCAGGGCACCCAAGGGAACACCCGTACAACAAATAGGCTGAGACTGATGCACTGAAAACCAACATAGACCCAACATAGACCAACATAGTCCCATGTGCTCTACAGCAGAACAATAACAATAGTATATAAAATATAAAGATTGACTCGCAGCATCCAGCCCACTTGGCGATGCCCGCAGACAGGTGCTCTTGTACTTGACCTGTTTACTCCATCAAATTACCCAGCCTGGTCTCAGGAGCAACACATTTCTGCTTGTTCTGATGGCACTGGAGAAGGTCACCACAAAAATCCACACAATCCAGAGAAGACTGGCAGCATAGAGAGAGCATAGGGAGCATAGAGACTTCAGCATGGAGAGATGTGTACCACATGGAGGCAACATTTATTCAGGTCCATGCTTTTCACTCTACGTGCTTTCTTACAAGAAAATTTTAAAACCTGTGTATGTGCCTTCCAAAAGATGGGTACATTTCTCCTCTAGTATAATAATGGAGAATAAATTTCTCGCCTTAGCTAGTGCTGAAAAGAGCACTAACACTGTGGAGTTATGCTACTAAGAAGCCCCTCTTCTTCCTCCCTGCTCCTCACCCTAGTTCACCTTTGGGACATTTCTATTATGTTTGCTGTCTCCCATTACAGTATTTTAAAGTGTGAGGTCTGTATTCATGCAAGGTCCATTCCCGCACAGCCAACACATAAAGCCGATTAATTCACCCTTTCTGAAATTATGCACACTGCATCAATATGGTACCTAGTGTTCCACCACTTAAATAGTGTTTAAAAATTATCGCATTATATTCTTCCATTAACAGTACTTTAGAAACACTGAAAAAACCCCAAACCCACAGAAGATATCAGGGATCTCAGCCAAGTGGCCTGAGCTCACAAGCCTGAGTTTAAAAACACACTCATCCCTGAATAACTTCAGTGTTTTAAGTATCCATATTTATTATTTAACATTCAGCACAAGTCAGATTGGCTTTTACAGAGAGAATGCAAGACAACAGCTGCAACAGACCAAGAGTCCCTGGAGCGTCGGTGCCTGGTCAGTGTGCACAAGCAGTCAGAAAGGCAGGGAGAGGGAGAAGCAATCCAAAGGAAAACTAAGGAAGGAACCAGCACAACATGCCTTATCAGATAAATTATAGAAATGGCATGAAAAAATCCAGAGAAAAGGCTGGAGGGAGCTGAAAGAACTGGGAAAAGAACAAAAGCCAAGGTGAAAGAAAAGGAAAGGCAGAGGAAAAATAAGATTATGCAAGTATCCCCCAGTGCCCACTCAGCTCTTAGGACTACCTTTCTGGCTGGAGGCACCCACGTGCCTCTGGGGCTTTGAAAATATTGCCCCTAAGAGTCAAGTGGAATCTCTGCCCTGCTGCTCTCCTCCCAGCCTCCCCTCCTCCCCTCAGCTCATCCCACCTACAAGGCTTATGCTTGTCTTTTCACCCTGACCTCTCTGTGCTGGTTGCTGGAAAAGGCCAGGGTCTACACCTAACTCAAGACATTTCTTCATACAGCCACAGCATCACTACCTCAATGATATGTCAAAGTTTTATCAGGTGGATTCATTAGAAAGGTGACTTCTTATTTACAACTTCAAATATATACAAAAAGGACAATAATGAGCCTACTTAATAATCGTGAAACAGACTTAATGTCATTTAATTACTGCACCTGTACCAAAAGGCAGAAAGAAAAATATAATTAATCTCCAGAATTAGAAAGAGGGGGAAAAACAGTCTAATAATAGCTACTTCACCAATAAACATAAAGGTTATAAGTGGAATCCCCAGAATTTCAAAGTCAAAATAAATTTGTAAAAGTGAAAAGGTTAGAGGCAGAAAAAATAATAATCAGGCAGCAAAAGGTAAATAATCCATTAATCATGCACATCTGCTGAAGCGACTGAGTGAGCAGGGTGCTCGTCTGGCTGCAGAGCAGCGAAGGCGATACGCCCCGTGGGCGCCAGGTAGCACCTTTGCCTACGGCAGGCTGGTCCATCGCCTGCTACCAGAAAATACCACTGAAACAGAGTAATTAGAAATAGGCACTAGACACAGGTCCTATAGGAAACGCTGTGCTTAAAGGGGAGAAGCATATGGTAAGAGACAAAACTCAGCCGGTTACGGCTAGACATATGCCTGTGGAAAATCAAGCATGACTGCAGTGGTGAAAACTGGACGCAAAGGAATGTAAGCCAGCCTCGTAACCACTGACACGGCAGCTTCGCTTCATCACTGACCTTTTTCAGTTTGCTTCTGGCAAAAACGATTGGCAGGGCCCTGACGTGCATGAAAAAGAAGGATGTTGTCTTTACACTGAGGCTACCAGTTGTGCTGCATTTACTTTGGAGAAGTTCCGGGTTTAGGTCTGTACAGCCAATTAATGACCAAAATGCTATTAGTTCTTCAGCATGTGGCTGAGGCTTGACCTGCTGTGGGTGTGCAGTTTTAGCCCGCCAATGCATCACCCTGATTGTCGGAGAGATGGGGGTCCACCACGTGCAAGCCTCTTGGCCTTGCGAGGTGCTGCCAGGCAGCTCGCGCTGTGGTTGCGTCAGAGAATGGGGTGGAGACACCGGCAGTTCCTGTGAGCTTCTACACAGGTAAGGATGAGGCTTCCGTATTCACACCATTAAAACTTATGACCCCAACACACACCGGAGCAAAACAAAACTGGGGCAGCAGTCCCCACAGGACAGCTCTAATACCTTGAAAATGCACAGTATCCACCACATAAAATGCCTATTGCATCTCTGCAGTAATTGAAGATAAGAAAGGAAACATGAGTGGACCTGGAGCTGTAGCGCTTTGCTGGCAGAGGAGTTAAGGCCTTGCAAGTTTAGCACTGGAGAAGCCAAAATCCACCCCAGGCTACCACTGAGGCCTATTTTGATTCACACAGAAGGTATGTATCCCAGTATTGTCTATAGACCACGTTTTGCCCGATAATAACTCACATTAGGACACTTTCCCCACTGTTCTTTGAGGGTTACTTATAAGCTGAAGGGTTTCCCGATGAGCACATTTTGTCTGTCTTGGAAGAGGTGATACACATATCTCTAGCCGTGTCTGTCCCAGACATTCACTCCTTTCACACTCTTCGTTAGAAACCTCTCTTGTCACAGTTATTCAAGCAGTCCATTTAGTTTATTTTTAAAACCTAATTGCACTGGCACATTAGTCCTTTCAACTTTCTTTTTAAAATTTTGAGTTTAGTATATTAACATCCAAGGTGTGGAAACAGCCAAAATTAAGAGAGACTTAGCAAACTTCAGGTACACCCAGGAATGGCAGAAAACAACATCTACAATGAGACATAAGTAGGGAACTTTCAAACCAGAAGGACTCTGGGAAGATCATTACATTGATTCAGATCCTAGAGAGGTACATTTATGGAAATACATTATAGTAAGTAACTATATATAGCTACTCAGCACTGCAAAATTCCCTATTTTCAGTGAGTGTAAGGTCAAGGAATGGATCACATTGCAAGGCTCAGAGAGTCTGCTTTCACATAAGAGAAGCATTAGTGGCTTCTGAGGTCTCCTTCAACCTTCTGGGCTTTTCACAGTTTAAAAGACAAGAAAAGGTTAAAAAAAAATTACTAATCTGAGAAAACCTGTTTCAGAAAATGAGACACTACACAGAAACTTATTTTTTCTGCAGGGTACATGGAGCTGAGCATTGCAAGGACCTGCAGAAGCATGAAAGTATTGGCTTTTGACACAAATTTAGCAACTCTAAAGTGCCAATGGGCAAACATTTTCAGCTCCGTGGAGCAAACAGACTCCCGCACTGCTTCAGGCTTCAGTGCAGCATTGTCTGGCCTCAGACGGCACAGGGAGTGATAAGCACGTTAAGAGAAGCTCTCTCACACCTCACTGCCTGCATCCGGGCACAGCTGCTGCCCGGCGCGGGTGCCGCTGCATCCCTGAGCGATAACGGCTGGGAGGCAGACATTGAAATGTGAGGTGTCTATTGAAATGAGACATTATATTTTACGTTGCTCTGTGGCAGAGGAGGTGTGTGCTCCGCTGTGGGTGTACCTTTTGGTCACCCTTTCCTTGGTGTCTCTCCTGAAGCAGTCCTGAGGGTGTGAACAAATATTTGTTCCTTGGTCTTTTAAATAGGGCACAGTGTCTTGGCTCTAAGTACGCACTCACCGTGATGCTCAATACAGGCTGCTTCGGTTTGTATCATGTACTTTGCCTGGCAGCCTAACCCTGTTCTGAGAAGGCTTTCTAAAATATGTGCTTTGCTTTTTAACGTCAGAGGTGACAAGATACCACCAGAAACAGGGATCTAGTGATGTAATAAGGCAGGAAATACTGTTACAAAAAAAAAAAAAAAAAAAAAAAAAAAAAAGGACCGTATTGAAAAAGGAGTGAAATCAAGCCAATCCCGTAAGATCTTGTTCACTAGGTCTTAGAGAATAATGCCTTTGGATGAATTAGAGCACATTTACAGAAGTACTTCCTCATGCCTACT
Organism: Phalacrocorax carbo; assembly: GCF_963921805.1. Taxonomy (NCBI): domain Eukaryota; kingdom Metazoa; phylum Chordata; class Aves; order Suliformes; family Phalacrocoracidae; genus Phalacrocorax; species Phalacrocorax carbo. The sequence continues at coordinate 148,936,628 of NC_087513.1, read as the reverse complement.
TTTGGTCTAAACTCATAATAAGAGGGCTGATCCCTTTGTAGGATCTCGATGCTGAGATGTACAGAGAACCCTGAATAAGCAAAGCACACAGAAAAGCAGTACATTATCGTGCTTTGTTAAGAGTCATGGAGATTTTGCCCTAAGGGAGGTAAAGATCTGGGCTTGGGAAGGGCAGGTCTTTGGCATGACAGCAGTCAGGTTTTTTTCCTGCAGACAGTAGTCCCTTCAAGTACTTTGAGCTAAAATATTTTTACCTCAAAATTCTCCAGGCTCCTGAAACATCGAAAAAAGTGAGGCTGAATTTTAAGCTAGTTACTGTGCTTAAGAGACACATAGGGAGCCATTGAGAACTGTCTAAGGAAACATTTCCAGCTTTGGACTGCAAAGTAAACAAAAAGAAAATCAGGATTGTTTCTGGGGGAAGAAGGAGTTCAATAATTCTCCTGTAACTGTAACACTGCAGAGATGCGTTCCTGGACAGAAGCATCACCCCGCCGCAGGAACACCTAAATAGCTACTTGGAAGACCACGAAAGGACTTCAAACTACTTTGTACTAGGGCTAAGAAGTCTGCAGGTGTGTCAAATGAATTGATGATGGTTAATTTAGATCCCCTATACTAGTGCACAGACGTAGTTGTTCTCAGGCTGACTCCTGGATACCCTCCCTACCAATGCTTGAGGGAGATCAGACTGTTCAAATTGAAAGCTGTAAAGAAGTTTCATTTCTGTCTTACATATTGAACAAGTATATGTAACCAGGAGGTACCTGAATTTATCAACATTTCAGGTTCGGTTGCAAGCAAGTCTTATTTAAACAGTCATCTTATTTTACATGGCTTTAGAAAAAATATTTAGAAAAAAAAAATCGTTTAGATTATTTAGAAAAAAGAAGCTTGCCCAGTTTAAAGAGTTGATATAGAAACTGTAATAATGAACTAGTTAAAAAAAGAAAACCCATGCACACGATCTCAAAATCAAAGCCCCCCTGATTGCTTTTTTCTTGGTATTAGCATTGGTGTACTAAGCTAGAGCTCTTTTCCAGAGAGGTAAATCTATAGGGGGCTATCATTAACCAGAAGCAAAACAATTTTTGAATTGAAGGTTCTGAATGAAAAGTATCCAAATCTATTCGAAAGACAACCGGACGCAGAGACCTGAGAAGAACTTATGCTAAAAATGCCGGTGCTGCAAAGCCACAGGCGAACATTTAGCGTTACACTCTGCCGTAGGGTGGCAAAGTCACTACAGTGACTACGGAAGAAAAAAAGCTGATTAATTGCAACAGCCATGTTTTTCCTGCACGGTTCAGAAGCCAGCTTCATAAACTGCTCCTGTGCAGGAAAGCAGCAAAGCGGGACTGTGTGGGTTTGATGTGTGTTCCCCTTCTCAACAAACTAGACTGAAAAAGACATGGTGAACCCCTCTGCTAGAAATACGCTTTTCACTGAAAAAATTCATTCAAAGAACTGAGAGTTCAGCATAAACAAAGCAACATGGCAGCTTTTTATCACCATATGTCACAAGCAGCTTATATCATTAATGTTGTTGTAGAAAAACTTGTTTCCGTAGTGCTTTACTAGTAGCATTCAACCACTAGAATTTTATATTTAACAATAATTCCTAAGCCTACTCCCCTACCTGTGTGAATGCATAGCAAGTCTCTTCTGGTAGCTCTGGTAACCTCTTCTAGCTCCATTAACTTTGCCCGGTTTTCTACCACTTCCCCTCAAGCCCTTTGCCTCTGATGCAAATAATTCCCAGCGGAAGATGGCCTATGCTCAGAACAGTCCTTTCATCCCTGAATAAGGGTCCATGCAAATTAGATGTTCAGCTGAGTAAAATCTAACTTGCTAAATACCAGTAAAATTATGTCATGGAAACAGAACCCCATAACCTGCCTTTGCTTTTACCCACCACTTGTCAGACTTGATCACAACAATAGCAAATTAACTTTAGGGGAAAAAAAAAATCCTGACAAGGCAAAGCTGCTCGGGCGATATTCAAATGAACCACTTAACCTTTTGGTACTAAAAGCTTCCTGCAATAATGAAACATTAGTCATTAACTCAATGTGCTTTGTTAAATATTAGACAAGAGCGCACATTCAATTTAGCACTCACGTATACTTAGCGACAAAGAGCCATCTGTGCTGACTACAATCTCCAGGGCGGGAAGTGTGCTGTGAATGGCACTCCAGCCTAGTAAGGCTCTGATGTATGGGGAAAAATACGCAACAGCCAGTATATCACGGGGAAAGATCATGCAGAAAGGAGAATGATCCTGTTTATGCGGTTATTTCTTCACTGAAAGGGTTACCAAGCGCTGGAACGGGCTGCCGAGGGAAGTGGTTGGGTCACCATCCCTGGAGGTACTTAAAAGACATGTAGATGTGGCACTTAGCAGCATGGTTTAGTGGGACTTGGCAGTGCTAGGTTTATGGCTGGACTCAATGATCTTAAAGGTCCTTTCCAACCTAGATGATTCTATGACTCTGTGATTCCCCCTGCTCAGTGCTATCCGTCCTGTGCAAGCACAGAGGAGAACTGAAGTAAAGGAGCTCCACCTAGCTAGTGGGCAGACAAGAACTCTGCCCAGAGCAGGGTATTGCCCACGCTGTCTGCATGTTTTCATGAATGGGTTGCAGCATCTTTCTCTTTAGCTCAACAGTTACAATACCCTGGCCAGCCCGAGGCTGGCCACCGGTCCCTGGGTGGCACAAGCATCGTAACAGAAGCAGTGCTTGCATAAGCCCCTGAAGCATTGACTGAGGGGTGCCGGGGAGAAGGAGGTGAAGAGAACTATGACATTAAAATATTTGCCCAATTAAGCAAGTGGACAGAAAGACTGCATGAACGGGACCTACAATGTGCCGGATTCCTTCCCAAGTAAAGGAAAAAAAGGAAGACTAGATTTATTGTCTGTCAAAAATTAATTCTTGTCTTCTTGTGTTCAATCCAGAGAACTGCTGTGTACCCCCCCTTCCCCTCTGGCCTCTGTTAGCCCTCCCTGGCCCCTCGTTGACTGAAATGCTGTTGACAGTAGCTAATGCCAGTGGGGCTCCCTCTATTCTCCAACATGATATCCAACATGAGGGATAAAACATCCTGACAGACCTCCACTGGTCACCAGAAAAGCACAGATGTTAACCAAAAGCGCGTCAGTAGATTCTCAAACAGAGGTTCTTCAAAATATCCAGTCCAAGTATTAATTCAATATACTGTATGATACATAAATATTTCAAGATGAGCTTCTGAGCTGTAAACCACTCAATTTCTTCATTTCAAACAAGTGTACTAATATACCCATAAATTTATGTTAAAACAAGAAACATGATTTGGTTAGCATCACATGCATTTCAATTGCCTGAAAGTTTTTCTTCCTGTTCCACAGAATTCAGAAAGTGCTTTAGACAGCTCCAGACCAAGACACAGTACAAAAGTGTCATCTTGTTTAGCTTTAATGATATATTGCTCTGGGCAAGGTCAACTATTTCATATTGTTCTGTCAAGAAAAGAAAGTGTATAAGCAATAAGATTGGAAAGGTTTCAGGCCCTCTGGGAATCCTCCCTGTAAGGAGGATCACTGCAGCAGAAAGTCTCAACAGGAACAGCAGAGAAAACATGTGGTGAGAGGAACAAGCTTCTCCAGCATAAATTTATTTTTTCAGCTGTTTTCAAGTCCTTTAGACTTAGAGAACAGCTTTTACAACTTCTACCGAGCCCTATAGAGGGCGTCTCATCAGCACTTGAAAATTCCGGGTGTTTTTTAGCTTTACAATTTCCTTATTTGTGACATATAATCCAAGCCCATGACGAAGCAGTTCATATTCAGACAACAATGCAATTAAGTTTCTGGAAGCGAACTACGTTTTACCAACAAAATCCCTCTACTGAGAGCCACGATTTCCGTGTCTTTTGGGTTTCTACGTGAGCTAGTTGCTCCCTTCTTTCCAAGGACAGGCACAATCTCTACTAAATCTTGGAAAGTCTACAGAAGCTTTGCAAAGGTGAATTGTAAGAGTCTCCAGCTGGTGCCATCTGCTTCTGCTGGAAGTTATCAGACAGAAAACATGCGTGTTAAAAACAATTTAAAAACAGCAAGAGAAGATATGCTACAATTTGTCCTGAATCTCTTACTACAAAAAAATGTATCAAGTACTTCTCTACAGTATTGGTTGCTTAAAGTCACCTTTGCCAGACACAGTGAAGAGCTGACAATACATTAAACGCCAAAACGTAAAGCTGAACAGTCCTTGTCACGGTACATTATGATATGATGATAGTGCGTCTTCTGAATTGTTCCATTAGAAAAGCTATTCTTAGAGGAAAAAAGACTGGTTAGCAGTCAAAATATTAGGAAGGCTTCTTAGTAAATTCCGCCTTTAAAAGCCTACCAGAATAGCTATGGAGATTGCAAGTATATAGAATAAAAATACCCAAACAAACAGTTTTATGTTAATATCTACATTTAGCTGGGTTTAACTGAAAAATTCAGACATCTCCCTTAGTAATCTAAAGGCCAATAAAGCAAAAGGGGAAAAAAGATACATTTTTTTAGAAGTATTCATGGCTTTGGCCAATAATAAATAGTTGTGTTAAAGGTAACTAGCAAAAAAGCATCGGTAACTGAGGATACATGCTTATACTGAGAAATATGAACAGACACTAACCTGAAGAATGAGCAGCTGCGGAAGCATCAATCCTACTTCAGCTGTAGCAGTAGAGTTACATGATGTGGAGACAGGACTTCTGACCTCAAACAAACTTTAATCCTAAAGGTTGCACTCCAGGTGAGGAATGAGCACAGCAGTTTTTAAGGACTCACACCACATCATACCCACCACTTAACTGGGTTATGGTAACTGGTTTTATAGATGCACAAGTCTCTGCACTCTGTGACAGTAGCACACAGCATCGAGTTCAGAAACCCAGATATTGAAGTTCAGTAAGACAGCTCAGATTCATGCAGATTTCTCCGCTACCTGCAGATATCCTGTCCTTTCTGGAGAAAAAAAAAGGAGAACAAAGCTGTACAGGATGGTTCTTGCATGCAGGCATCCTGCAGAGGCTACAGGGAGTCTACAGGCAACGTCCTGCGTCATTACCAATGATTTAATCCCTTGGCAAGCTCCCAGGGGCACTGCCAGTCTAAAAGTTAAGGTCTTGTCAGGGAGCTTCAGCAGTGTAAAATAACTGAGACTTGGAAGCTAAGCGTGGCACTATCGTGGCAGAGCACTGTTACCAACACTGCTGTGTGACATTGCTGGTTAGCAAACACGGCTGGCATCCTACCATCGAACCTCTTCAGAAGTATGTTATTTCAAGCGAGGGGAGTTCACCAGGATTCTGGTTCATTACTTAGGTGCTGGGTATTTTCCCCATTTAACAAACACACACCCTCTCCACCCTCCTCAAACCTGTTGGTTTAATGCAAGATCAAGAAGCAGACTGTAACTCGGGCGTGCTTCCCTTCACGCTCTGCCTCGCTCCAGGGCACGCTCCCTCCAAGCCTCCCTTAGAGGCTCCAAAACCAAGTTTTTAAAGCCCACTGGCAGCTGCATAGTTAGTTACTTTTCTCACCGACTTGCAGAGCATAATTTCTGTTATTAATTCATATTCATGTATAATATTTGCAGAAGGGCCTCCCTTTATCTGCTCTTACTTAATCCACAGCTCAGTGCTGTTTCCCCGTCCCACTGTACCTGCCGTGTAGACTGCGCTACATATCGTTTCTGAGAACCAGTTTGGGCGCTGAGCTGATATTCTACGGGGACTCTCTGTCCAGTACTTACCACCTCCTTCCCGAAATTCCTGTTAAAAACTGCAGGCTGATATTAGATTACAGCAGTCATCACCAACAGATGCTTTAAATGTTGCTGTGGGGAACAGCAGACTTCAAAGAAACCAGGAGAGCTGGGCAAGCGGGGCCAGCCTTTCTCCTCAGAAGTGAAGAGCACAGGCTGTGTATTCGTCATCCAAGAATGAGCAGAGGGCAAGAACCAGCTCCTGTGGCTCTTCTTTTCTCAGCGAGATCTCAACTGGGGACTGATGGGAATGCTGATGGAGTGGGGCACTGCTCCCACTGAGCCTGGGAGGACGACTGGCCCTAAAGGACAAGTGAGACCTAATATCCCAAACAGGGGTCATGCTTCAATAGCCGTAGTCACTAAGTAATAAATACTTTTAAAAACCTGGCCTAAGATACTGTATTTAGGTGTTTGTCAAGAGGACACTGAAGCCTCTGCACATGGTTGGGAGCCTCAGAAACTTCAGAAATCAGGAATGGTATTGCCGGTTGCCTTTAGGGGTACAGGCAGTGCCGTGGTTGGTACATCACTGCAGCTCAGGTGTGCCGAATGCCGGGATCCAAAATTCACTGCTGTAAACGCAAACAGGCCCAGAAGAGGATTTTGAGCAAGGTTTTCCACAGCTTTCATTTGAGTTTGTTGCTCATTTCTGAGATGCTTGCAGGTGGCATCCAGCACCAGCTGCCCCACCGGGGACCTGCCTACCTCCCCTCCCTGCACCCGCACCTCTGAGACACCTGGCTGGGGTCAGACCCCGGGGAGCACCGGTGGCCTGCTCCATTGCCATGGGGTTTGGTGGGCACCTTCCACAACCCTCCACCGGAGGAAAGCAAGCTTGACTATGTACATACATGCATATAGCTGCACGGGACATTGGCAAAGGCTTTAGCACCTAACTCATGACACTCCTGCCAGTCTTCAATCAAACAAGTTGTTCAACTCTTTAAAGCAGTGGGTTTCAAGTGCACTATGTGTTTTATCAGTCATATACAATCCACGCATATGATTTTGTGTTTGCTTTTATATAATATATGTATACATATAAACCTATATATAACTATATAATTGTCATTCTTAATGACCTATTTCTATAGAGCAGTGAAATAGGCATCACGTGGTTGTCTTTGTTTTAACAAAGTTCTTCCAGATTTGGGGGAGAGCAGGGGAAAGAGGAGAGGGAAGGCAGAGAGAAACTGCATGTGAACATTTTTGTTTGGGGGGATTGAAGGCATTTAAGGGACCTTTACAAAAACCACATTTAAGAGACCTCTCGTTCGTCTTGCAAATAGTACAACAACAGCTTGCAGGAAATGATAATTATCTCCTACTACCACTTGCTGGTACCCTATAAAATATTCTTTTAAAATATCTAATGTGTTGAGGTGTGTCAAGTAGCTTTTTCACCACATGATGTGTGATAAACAGGATATCTCTCGTAATCAGAAATCTAAAGCATGCGGAATGTAAAGATTAAAAGAGCAGTGTTTTTCTTTAAATGAATGTAATCAATGCGCTTATTAGTTTGCTGCAGCAGAAGGAGGGAGTGGGTGGGTGTTTCAGAGTTGGCACATGTCTATTTGGCAACAGTGAATAGCCTGAGTGTTTATAGAGAGAGCTCTGTGGAATCCCTAGATTCTGCAGATTTCCTTACCAATTTTGTCTCGGATAATTAAGGATTTTAAATAATAAAAGAAAAAGTTAAAGAGGAAGTACAAGCTCCAGCTGGATCAAATAAAAAATAAATTAAAAAAAAATAAAAAAGAAGGGTTTTTAAATTCTCAATATTGCCTTAAAACTAAAAATCAGCACTAAAGCACAACTTGGCTCTTAAAAGTAACTATGGAAAACCGGCACCTGCTTCCTCAACAGATCTACTCCCTGGATGTATCCAGAGATATATCTTCTTAAACTAGTGATTAAAAATGGTTTCTACAGCTGTTGGACCTCCAAGAGACAACCCATAACGGGACGGGATGGAGCTGGAGTCTTTCTGGTCTATACGTGGCCAGACCGCATCACGGCACTGACCTAAGTCCCCAGCCACGGGTTCGGATAAAGCTGTTGTCAGCCGTGGTGATATGCAAGCAACAACCCCAGTGTCCCACTCTCTTCTTCAAGTAAGGCTAAAATGTTATGGCAGCCCTCCTTGTCTAAATGTATGTAGGTTTGCATAAATGCAGCCTAGTCGCTTTTTGGTCGTGCCTGGCTACGACCGTGGTGGATGTTCAGGTTGGACAAAGACACTCTCTCCCGCCTGGTGAGCAGGGCAGCTTAGGCCCAGACACAGCGAGTGCATCGCCTGTGGGAAAAAGCTTCTGGATGCAACAAACTGGCCGTAGCGCTGCTGCCTCTTTCACACACACGGGGCTCCTGGAGAGCCAGCGTGGCTGCTGCCGCCGCCATCAAAGGGGAGGTGAGGACACAGAGAAAGAATAACACTCGTTTTTGAGGAAGGGCTGCTGCCACCCCAAAGAAATGGTCTTTCATCATACCTCTCCAGCATTGCTAATAGCAGCAGAAGCAAAGGGTCTGAGCCGCTGTCCTGCTGGAGGCCAAATCTAGAATCCTGAATCCTAGAAACATAATTCTTTTTCATCTGAAATTCCAAAAATCCATAGGCCAGTTTTGACCACCAGCTCAAATCTGTGCAGCCATATTAAGTTCAAAAAGTCCCAAAAGACTGTTGAACTGAGCCCTTGGAGGGCTGGTGGCCAACTCGGAGCAGATGAGGAGGCAGCGCTGCTGTTCTCTGAGAGCAGCACCTCTGGTGCTGTCGGACATGAGGGCTTGACTCAGGACACAGTACGAGGGCAGCAGCACGAGCTGCAGGCTGCCTGCAAGCAGCCGTCAGGATGGGCAGACAAGGTCAGGGTGCCAAGCATTAGCGCTCTCTTATTTGGACTCTCTACTGAAAGCTCGGACTCTGTCAGAAAGACCAAGAGCTTAACAGACTTCCAGTGCCATTCCCACTCTTCGAGTGTCACCACATTCCTGCAGCTCGTGGTCAGGCAGTAAGCAACTTCTCTGTAGTCACACACAAGCTCTGGAAAGGAGAAGGAGCTGAACTATTTCCCACGTCCTAGCCCAGTACCATAAGAACTTCTTAACTGCAATATTATTCTGAATCGTTCCAGTCTTTATGGCTATATGACTTCCCTAAGTCACAACTGTAGCATAGCTATCAAATTAGCTCAAGAAATCATTTTCTTTTTTTAATCAGAAAGAATAAACTATCTTCCCTTCTTCTAATACACATAATATGTGTGTATAATGCCTGGATGCATATGTGTATGTATATGCATATAATACACTGATCAAATACTACTTTATTATTAAGTGGCAATGTCTGGTTGACTGGATCTGTTTCCTGCTTTTACCATGACTAAAAGAGACTGATACTCTTGGGCGATGTATTATTTTGCCAGTTAAATGTAATTAAAAGCTAAGTAAAACCAGCAGCAATTCAGAATGGGGGAAAATCTGTATATTGGAGAGATGTTATATCTGTTTTTGTCCAGTCAGTGGCTAAAGGAATTAGATCAAATAGTATTTAGAGAAAAAAAAAATTCTTTTTAAATGCATACCTACTAGGTGCACTTTGCTCTTTTTTCTTTTTAAAATTTAATAGTCATAAAATTACAGTGAGCCACTAAACCACAGAACACTGTGCACTGTGTGCAATAATAATTCCCATATCACAGCTCTGCCAGACCCCCATTAAGGAGGCTCCTTCTTTCCTGTGAAGCCAGCTCCTCCTCAGACACTGGCACCCTCCTACCCCGCCCCCCCCCCCCAAAAAAAAAAAAAAAAAAAAAGATTATGTGCTTTTATAATCTCTCCAAGAGTCACTTCCACACACTTACATCAGACCCAACATCCAATGCCCTTTTAAAGTAATCTTTGCATTAAGGCCATGGCACTGAGGCCTCTCCCATCTTAGAGGGATCCTGTTGCCTGGGGAAACACTGGTAGGGGTGCAACAAGGGGCGCTGACCTTGGTGGCAGTGCCTCCAAAAGGCACAGCAAAGCTCGTAGCGCTCTCAAGGCATTCAGCGTTTAATGCCGCGCTGAAAGGGGCAGCCACAGCTCCGGAGGCTTTGCCAGCTTTAGGAGCCTCGCCAGACCTTTCTGGTCACAAACCTCAGAGAGTGGAGGAGCCCCTTGGCTCGGGACATTTTTATCTGGTGGGAGGGAGAGGGAGAAGGGACGAACCTCCACCCTGTTCGCCCTCCCCCAGAATGGCAAATCTAAAGAAGCCATGGCGGGAGCGCCGCCCATAAACCGCTCGGTGCCGTATGCGTTGCTAGGATTTCACAGAGGATAAGGGTCAGATCTTAAACCCTCAAAAACATATGGGCCTGATGTAAAGGGCCATGAAGTCTATAAGATTTCCATTGACTTCAGATCAGATCCTGAGTGTATCAGGCAGCGGGGTATTATCCTTGGGCAAGACCAGAACAAATGTTTCTGGAAGAGTCAGGCTGAGGAAAGAGGCATTTGCTTGGTCTGAGCTGAAGCCCCATGCTGCATCCTTTCTCAGTACACATAGTATCTGTGTAGAACATTTTAAATCATATCCTTCAAAGCACTTTCCCAACTATTCAGCTTTGGCAGTGACCATTTTCTCATGCGATGCTGATTACCCCTACCATTTCCATGACCATGTATAAGTAATGGCTGTGCACAGCGCTGTGTAGGTGAAGCACATTAATGTTGATACCGCTCTGCAGCAGGGGCTTGCTAAGCTGCTTCTATGGGAAGGTCCCTCCCCCCTCCTATTTTGATTTTTCTGCTGCTATACTTGATGACTAGCAATAAAAATGGGTAAACAGAGATCCAAGGGAAATGAAACTACATCTGCGGAACATTCAGAGCCAAAATACACAAGGTGGATAATTTGCATGCTGCATGTAAAAAGTAGTCACGCAGCTTTCTTCCTACTCTTTATATCTCCATAAAACATAATAATGGATTTCTAATTATACATCCAAATAATAGACAAGCTGCAAGATGCTGGGAGAAAATTGGAAAGGGGGAAAGAAACCAACCAAAGGTACAGATGTAACGAGGGTAGTGACATTTCTATAAAGATGCTTTGATGGTTGTTAAATAGTCATTTTGAAACAGAATTTTTTTAAGTGTCCTAATAGGAGTTTTCATTTTCAGATAATTTGCTACGCAGTTAAGTGATGTCAGACTACAAGCTGTAATCTACTACAATGACCAAAGAGGAGCTGTTTTCATGCCCATTAAAACATAGAATTGATTCCTAAATTGGCTTTCTGCAAAAGAAACCAGTCAGATTTATACCAAATTCAGCTGCAGGGTGAAGTCTTGACTTTTGATGATAAACGTTTGATAAACTTTATGCTAAAGTAATGCATTTTGTTTGTGAATTATAAACTCCTTAAGGTAAAAACAAATTCACAGTGGATTATGAAATTCAGCCTGTGTCCCCTTTTTATTGGTAAACGACAAAATTCGAATCGGCTGCGTTGCTGTGGGGAAGGGGCACATCCCCTGCCCGCACAAAGCGTGAGAGCAGCGGCCAGCGGTTCCTCCTTCCCTCGGCGATGCCCTTCCCCACCTCTGTCCCGCCTAGCTGAGGGCAGCCCCGCTGCCTGCCTCCTACTCACCTGCTGGCAGGGGTGTCGGTAGGGGGGATCCGGGATGCCAACCCTCATGAATGAAGGGTGAGTTCCCAAATGGTCGAAGTCATCACTGCATCACTCGATGCCACAGCTTCCACACCGAGCAGCGATTAACTGCCTGAGCTGCCTCCTCTCCTCGGACCTCCCCAGCCTTCAGCAGCTGGCAGGGCTGCCTTGGTGCTCTAGCAAGTTCAGTTGCCCCTGACTCTCTGCTACTGCTCTGAGCTGTCCTGCCTCCTGCCTAGTTTTTGTTTTGTACCTTGGGATACCGTTATGGGGCAGCTGTTTTGCAAGTTCCTGGTCTGAGGCATCTTACAAGCCTTCCGGAGGGGAATGCGTATGCTTTGCATGCTCGGCCCATCAATATTAGCTCCATCAGCATACCTGATGCAACCAGCTATCCCCAATCAGTTACAGCAGAGATTACCCAGTAATCTTTCTGTTACAGAAACAAAGAAGCAAATGTTTTTCTAATGAAATTGCCTAAATATCGTTTTCCTTTCTCATTTTGCCTTAGTGAAACAAAATCATTAAGTGTTCTCCGCAACTCGAGTACAAACGAGTCCTTCAACCTTGGAAGCATGCATGTAGAGGAGAAAATAATCTGCCTGTTTGCTTAACCTTTGAAATGAAAGAGAGTTCAGAGGCACTGTTGGGGAGGGGACGCAGAATAGGTCTCAAAGTGACTTTCTCACAGGGAAAGAACCTCTGTGAGGGAAGCTGACTGTTACAGCCTGTTTATCTCCTCAGTTCTCCTAGCAGAAGCAATAACTACCAGAGAGCTGTCTCAGCTGAAGGACACAGGAGGGACCCCTGTGGCCTTGGCTAATAAACATCCAGGAGATATCAGTGCTCATGTCAAGGTCTCACTAAAGAACAAGTTTTTAATTCTTAGGAATTTAACGGCAGCTGGGTGAGAAAAACAAATTCCTCTCCACCTTGCAGATGATATAATCTGTGGGTGAACATACACTAAATTACAGGGGCAAATAACAAGGGGCAGCCCTGGCTCTAGCACTGCTGCAGTCCATTCCCACAAGAACCATACAGCCTCAGCGAGATCTTTTCCGTCTCGTTTCCCGCTTGCAGTAAACGCAGGCAGCCGGCATGGCAGCACCAAACGTGGCTCTGCAACACACCACCGCAGCAGTTGCTGGTGGGGGCTTCCTCAGCTACCCCCAAAGTTACTTAGTGAGGTGGGAACGTCCAACTCGGGTTGAACATGAAAGGCGGCATGCAGCAGAAAGTCAGAAGATCCTGACAACCCAGCTGCCCTGTGATTTTGCACGAAAGCTGAGGGGGGAGGACATTGTGTAACGGTGTGCTTGCGTTCTCCCCTTTTGCAATGGAGTTGAATGAAGCAGACGGTTTGTCTCACAGTAAGTTCGGTATGCACATCATAGCCTTCTCAGGCATCCGTGTTCCTGCGTAAGAGCCCTCTGTGGGGATTTTCCTGGTGAACACCACGCTCGTGGAGATGGGTATGTGGTGTTCAGCCCAAGTATGAAAAGTGGTATATAAGATAAAGCCACAGAGTCCTTTACAACACAATGACCTCTTCTTTCTCCGTTATGCAGTGTGTAACAATAATCTTATGGTTTTATTGTTAACAGTGAATAATCTGTACCACTCTTGCTTTGCACAGTATTTTCCTCTAAAACCTCTGTTACATTACACAAACACAAGTTTAAACAAAAAAAATACTGCGGATACCTCCACCAGCTAAAAGGCGTTACAGCTGCCACTGCCTATATGTCATCCAGCACTCAAGGTATAAGATATATAAGGTCAAAGTTTTAGAGGCACCACCAAACCAAATCCTGCAGGGCTGCTCTGGGACTTGAAATAAGGACTGTACCAAAGCATGCTGGAGTTTTTGAACCACTTCTGCAGTCACGTTTATCTTGGCATCATCACGTCATATGAGAAACAGCAGTTACTACGGGCAAGTGTGACCAGGGAAGCAGGAAGGTATCGGGGAGCAGCCCTGGAACAGAGCAGGATTTGCTTTTTTTGGTCACGGAGGCAAACGGCACTTTCGGAATGAAGCGTTACTGTATCACCACATATCTCCTGCTCATCGCCTGTTAGTCTGAAATTGCTTCCATGACGTAGCAGTCCATGCAGGACCTGTGGCAAGCGCACACCACTCTGCTTACATTATTTGTTACGTCAGTATTTTCAGCACCTGACTACGACATTTCTTCAAATGATGAAGAAATGGGCGGCACACATTTCGAATGCCATAGAGACTTTGCGCGTTGAAATACAGGCCTCCTCTGTGGAGCACACAAGGCTTTTTTCTTTCAAAATGAGCACCTTGCCAGCCGAGCAGAAGAGCACCCATTACTGCTGATGTGGCTGGTAACTAGAAGAGAAATGGCAGATGGGATTGGTACCGCCTGACAGAAAGACTTCAATATTCAGTTGTTTAGTACTGGAAAGTAACAGTGAAGGTGATGGCTGACAGAGTGGTTGAGGGTGGATGCTAAGCAATATGAGGCCTAAAACCATTATTGCCCATTTTTTTGACAGGTTTTTTTCCTCCCATACTGGTCTCTTTTCATGGGCAGGTACACAGGCACCAATTCACGTTCATGTCTTTGCAGGACATTTAGTAAGCTGCTACAGCTGACGCCCGCTGGCTGCTATCTGAGCATAAATAATACATTTGCTTCCAATTCCAGCCCATGAGTTCTTATCTATATATCACAGAATATAATGAAAATTAATTTCTATATGCACAAGGATTTTATGGCACTGTACAATAAAATGCAGCTTCAATAGCGCAGCCTGCTACCCTTAGCCAAAACCAGTTTCTGGCACTTTATCTAAGTATTTATATTTATTAGTTACGTATGTGATTAATATGAGATTGCCAAGGGTAGGTTTAGGTTGGACATAAGGCAGAAGTTCTTCACTATAACAGCAGTGAGACACTGGAGCACGTTGCCCAGAGAAGCTGCGGATGCCCCGTGCCTAGAAGTGTTCAAGGTCAGGCTGGATGGAGTTTTGAGCAACCCGATCTAGTGAAAGGTGTCCCAGCCCATGGCAGAGGGGTTGAGCTAGATGATCTTCAAAAGGTCCCTTCCAACCTGAACTATTCTGTGATTCTGACAATTGGCACGGTGTTACTGTACCATTTCCAAGCTTCACACACCAGCTGGCATTTCTTAGCATAACACTGTCATATTAATTTGAAGGTATTACTTATACATTGCAATGAGATTGCTGAACACTAGCATTAACTGACATTTATTATTTCTCACTAAAATTTGCTTTTCAAAAATCTGTTTTTCACTAAAAGTTTTGTCAGGAGAAAAAAATCCTGGAAAGAATCTGAATTTACCATTTTGAAACCCAATCACTTACTTTCATATTAGTATGTTACAAAATCACTATTTATAAGGAAGATTCATCATCATTTCTTTCCCAAGTATCTACTTACCACTTCTGAAAACAGCTCATTTCATTCGATTGCAAACTGCTCCATCTTGTGGTAACAGAGCAGCATTAATACGGAACAGAAACATCCTTACAGCTTTACCTTCTGACTGACTGGTTTCCAGTCATTTCCAGAAATGTGACCACTACCACAGATCGATGCCACAGATATATTCCATTTGTCTTAGAGACAATTATGGTATCTTAACTCAAAGCAAAACGTCAATGTGGTGGAAAAAACCATAAAAGTCTGGATGAATCACTACATACGTTGATCAGAAAGCACAGAACGCTTATTTATTTTGCCACATTCAGAAAATACTTTAACCATTAAACTATGAGCACCTGTCACACTCAGGATGCTTTTCTGAAATCCTGTGGCAAGAGAAGCTGGTCAGCGCTGTGAGTGGTTCAAACCTGAGACGCCTGGCTCAGACGCAGCAGGCAGGCGTCCAGGACTGCTTCCATCAATAACCTTGGGAATGCAAGGGAATGAGAGGAACGGGAAGTGAAAACTGATCATTCAAACTGATAATCTGATCCTACTACTCTGCTGCTGTCACAAAAGAAAATTCATAACCCCAATGAAATTTCCTTATTTCTCCCATAAGATACTTCAGTTTTAATGAATCTGTAAAAATGGGTGGAAAAAATGCTAGTCTCACCTTTCGATCCACTTTAACACTACAGAAATAGTCAGTCCTCCTTTAACAGAATTTCTTCATCTCCTCTCTCCTGAATGCTGACACGTATTCTAGATGATTGAGAGGAACTTCATACACGTGAAAAATGTAGAAAATATGTACATTTTTTTTTTCTTTTGAAAATGCTTCTGTCTTTTGACTGAGTTTCAGAATTATAGTTGGAATTCTGAGCAAGCAGCTATGAAGCAAGCGACCTGGTGGCACAGCATTAACTATAGTATTTCTAGGGAATTCCCTAAAAGGTTGTGATAAATTCTGAAGCTTTACCCTATCTAAAATTTTTGCTGGGTCTAAACACCAAAGGCCATGCCCATGCTTTTTTGGAAGGTAAAGTGTCAGGAAATCCTTTAAAACATGTTAAAAGACTTTGTATGTTGTAAGTTGTTGTGCTCTTTTAGCTTCATTGCCCAATAATGACATAGAAAAATTAATATAGTCAAACTGACCAATCTTCATTTGTCTGAAGATAAAAATTCTACTATTTAATCTCCTCCAAGCACCTTCATTTAAGTCCACGTGCTTACATAGCTTTGATTACATAGGCATGTCAAAAGAATCCTTAGGTACCTGTCCCAGCATGGATATTTACTGAATGCTTTTATTACAAGCCACAGCTTTTACTGAAACATGATATAGAGTTATTTTGCTATGCGTAAACAATTCAGAGTTAAATCAGCAGAAATGCTAATTAAGCCATTTTGTATTTACCTTAGTGTAAAACATGTCTCATGTAATCCCCACTTTTTTTTCAAAGAGTTAGGTGAATTGCCTTAGCTGTTGAATTCAACTTGACAAATCACAGAATCATTTAGATTGGAAAAGACCCTTAAGACCATCGAGTCCAACTATTAACCTACCACTGCCAAGTCCACCACTAAACCATGTCCCTAAGTACCACATCTACACGTCCTTTAAATACCTCCAGGGATGGTGACTCCACCACTTCCCTGGGCAGCCTGTTCCAATGATTGACAACCCTTTTGGTGAAGAGATTTTTTCAAAATATCCAATCTAAACATCCCCTGGCACAACTTGAAGCCATTTCCTCTCATCCTATCGCTTGTTACCTGGGAAAAGAGACCAACCTCCACCTCGATACAACCTCCTTTCAGGTAGTTGTAGAGTCACATGTTTTGACTGAGACAAACTACTTTATCAATGAGAAATCTTGCTCAAGTTTACTGAGTACTTTCATTAAAAAAAGAGTTAAAAAGAAGCAGAGGGGCTTTGGGGAGCAAGGAATCAGAAACACATCAGTCAAGGATGCATACCAAGTTTCAGACCTTCTCTGTTTTACTCAGTTCGAGACATCTATTTACTTGCTGCCCCCTCTTGAATGGTGCTCAAGAAAATAATGACCCATACACATCAATCAGTTGTTTATCACTTGCGGTGACCTGCTAGCATTTTCTGTTACCCCTGAGGTATGATATTTTTTGTATGATCTACAGCAAATAAGCAGCAGGGCAGGTACTCTAGCACTTAGAAAATCTGGCTGGGGAGGAAGAATTCCAAGTACTGAAATCTAAATTAAAAGAAAGTTGTAGGGAGCCCTGTTATTAAAACTACTGAGTTGAATATTTTTTTCTGCTTTCTCCTGGTGAGATGAACCTTATACTCTTTCTTTGCTGCAGCCCCGTTCCTATGGGAAAGACGAAGGGTATACTCTTCCTTGAAAGCTCTATGTATTTGACCTCTGACCCAGGAAAGAAGCTGGCAATAAACCAAAACCTTGCGCTTTTGGGTGACTACTGTAACCACTAATCTATTTTGGAAGGCTACAATTATAGACAGGAGGTGGGCAGCACTGTCATCACCTCCTGCTTCTGATTTTAAAAAAGAAAGTTATGACTGTATTTGGCAAAGAGTCCAATGCTATCTTTGTGCATTAGCCATATTTGGAACACGCCTCCTTGATCAAGCCCCTTGAGATTTAAGGGGTGGAGAAGAGTATTCTGAAAGATTAACTTCAGCCTAATCCCTCCAGCTCTTTCTGCATTTGGGGGAAGAAGAGAAAAACTGACTCCTCCAGAGGGTGATTCAGAGCACCTAAATTTAGGTACTTGCTCTGAATCACTCCCTACTTAACCCAGGGAGGCATCCTGAAGACAACGGATTCCACAGGCAAAGGTTACCCTCTGTGACTGTTCCTCTCTCAACATCCCCTCAATTGTCAGTACCATTCTCGCTAGTTTCTCAACTCCATAGTTTAAGTGGGAAGTTGTCACTTATCCTCCAATACCTGTGAGGCAAAAAGGGAGGCATGTCAAAGTTGTCCAAATACCAGTTTAGGAGCTGCCTAATTCCAGAGTTTAGACAGTCAAGTCACTAAACAAATAGACTGCTTTTAAAAAGTTATAATTCACCAACAGTTTCATAACTCACTATTGACTTCAATGGAGCCAAGATGAAAAGCTGGCACTCAAGCTACTATTTTAGATTTAGCATGCTGGCAAATCACACCACCATTTTCCACAATTTTAAATAAATTTAAAGAAAGTTGTTTGTTGCTTTTTAAACAGAAGGCATAAGACTTGTAATGGAAAAGGTCTTT
This sequence comes from Phalacrocorax carbo, assembly GCF_963921805.1. Taxonomy (NCBI): domain Eukaryota; kingdom Metazoa; phylum Chordata; class Aves; order Suliformes; family Phalacrocoracidae; genus Phalacrocorax; species Phalacrocorax carbo. Next base: position 148,918,468 of record NC_087513.1, on the reverse strand, counting down.
ATTAGTAAATATATTTATAAAATAGTTTTAAATCATAATTCAGTACGTTTTGAAATCCTGGTAGCATTCTGTCGTTCTTTAATCAGACTTATCGCTTTTTCCAGGTGAATTTCCGTCTGGCTCCCTCTTGACCAGGCTTTTTTCGTTCCTTCACACGTGGGTCATATGTTAGTAATCCAGCTACGAAACACAGAAAAGCGCCCATTTGTTTACAGTTATTAGTTAACACTACAGATATACTACATGTGGGGGATTCAAGGCAGCCCATAACTTTGCATATGAATTGTAATATCTAGCAGGATAAGGGTTCAATATAAAACACACAAAAAGTAATTTCATCAGATCCTCTAACATTTTAACTTTTCTTTAGTAACTGAACATTCTTCACATCTTACTTTGCAAACCACTAAAAAATCCTGCATTGTTTTATATCTATGTTGCTTAAGCCTTTAGAGCAATGGTCTCCAAACTTTACTATCAGTAAAATATTTTTGAGCATGCACCCCCGATATATGTGTATTTATTGATTTATAAATTAGATGCACCCCAATGGATCATCTTGCACAACACCAGGGTGCATACACCTCACTCTGGAGACCACTGCTTTAAAGTACACTTAGCGTTTCCAAAGTATACTTGGCAATGTCCAAAACATGTTCAGAATTATGTCGATCTCATTACAGATACCCAACTCATGACAATGTCAGCTTACAGGGGTACCCCCAACAAATAATACTTGTCTGTACTGGAAAACTATAGTCAAAGAAACTTGTTGATAAGATACTAGCATGAAGATAGCTTTACTTCCATGGATGGCCATAGAGTGAAAAAAAAAAATCACAGCTGTTGTGCCACTAATACACACAGGCATTCTCCCTACTAACCCAGAAAGAACATAGTTGAAAGCTCACTGTCTCACTGTTCATAATTCTGTATGTGCTTAAAACAGTATCTAATCACTGAGAAGCATCAAATGCTGTGGTTATCCAAATAAGTTCTATCTTATCCTAGGTAACTTTTAAACTCTAAATAACCCAAGTGAGGAAAGAAGCTCCTTCAGCCTGGCTAGTTGCATGTAATATGCTTATGCTCATTACTCTCCCTTCAAAGCTAACCCTCTAGTGTTTTAAGGTAACTTTTTTAAACGTGAACGAGACGTGACTACCCAAGTAAACTGAAATACAATCTTAGTACCTTACAGCTCACTAATGACCGATCCAGATTTATTTGTTAGTGAATATACATTCGTGTTTTGCGATTCTATGTTGAGGCAATAGTAGCTGGTTAATAGACCTAAGAGAGGTCACAAACAGATGGAAAAGTGCTCAAGAAGTCATCCAAAATGTACACAAAAGGATGCTAGGAAACAAGTGAAAACAATTTATAACTAAATGTAGATCCCTTTCATACAATATACAACGTTTCACTGGGATTATTTATTCAAATTTGCACTATCTGATCCTTAATGAGCCTTGTATTAATTCCGTTAATTACCAGAAATACATTAAGAAACACTGAAATTATTTCAATTCCTACCTTGCCTCATGAATTCCACCTCCTTTTCTGTCACAAAACTCCTTAAGGCGTTTGCAGATGCTAAGCGTATTGCTCCAGCCTGTGCAGATCTTCCTCCACCAGAGACTGTGCAAACCATGTCATGTTTTCCAACTCTGCCAAGAAACTGGAAAGGGAATAACAACTGTTCTCTAAAAATAAAAAAAAATAATAAAAAATAAATATATACATATAACAATTAAGTTACATGCTATGTACACTTCTTATCATAGCATATACAAAAACATAGTTAACTTTCAGGTAAATATTTACAAAGGCATTCACATCCCTGATTTCCTACCAATATCAACTAAATACATGGAGATAAGCAGCTAGGAGCATATTCAAACTGCCAATGGCAAGTATTTTAAATCTAGTTTTACAATTACTTTTGTTTCACTAATTATCTATACATGCCAAGATCCGTCAGCTCTGGATATTCAAACTGAGAAATCTCTCACTCTATTCTTGAGCTCAAAAAACAGAATATAAAATAAAAATCACATAAGGGAGAGAAACCTTATGTCAGCCTTATGAGAAGTCTTTGCTGTGTCAGACTGTGCACATCCTCCAAAATCCAAAGCTTTTAATGAAGTGTCTCACCTTGTTTGCTTCCACTATGTTACTGTATGCCAGAGTAATTACACATGCATACCATTTGCAAATCTCTCAGGAAACACTTAAAGACACTTTTTGTTATTTATTTTAAAAATAAACTGTAACCCCTTTCTAAGTGGACCAAAATTTGAACTATCCAAATAGTCCAGGCTCTTGGTTTTTACATCCCTTCAGAAAGGGAGAGACAAGAAAAACAGAGCAAGGTTTACCTATCAGTTCTTACATTACTGACTCCTGAAAACTAGGAGGAAAAGCAAGACTGATTTTCATAAAACAGATAGTTACACAGAAACAAGAGCATAGCATCAACTCTGTGGAACACCACAGCAAAAAATATTTGCGCGCCATGACTTCTGGTGGAATAATTTAAGTACAGTAAGAACACAGCACTTCACAGTGCTCTCACCTGTCCTGCAGCACTGGGAAGTAATGTAAAATGTCTATTCCATTCACTGTAATTTTTCCAGTCCCATTGTCATGAACTACTGCAGTAGCTCTTGCAGTTTTTCTTGTACCTTAAAGAAATTAAAACCAATCTGTTATGCGGCTTCAATATTAAGCAGAACTTCAAGTGCTCAAGAAATTAAGCAAATATCAACACTTTCACACAGTACCAGCTGTTTCTTTTTGGAGGGTGACGTAACAAAAAAATCAAAAAGAGCAGCAAATAAATACAAACAATGAACTACTTGCTTTCAATATCTTTTAATCAATGTCTATTAAGGAGGAGCGGGGATGGGGGGAATGTGTATTGGGAGGAGGTAGAGGTAACACTCTACACCCCCTAACTTCAGTGGATCTGGATGCTTTCTTGACCTGGTGATGTCACAGTATACAAAAACAGTCTGTTGAACACCTGTGTTTGCCATAAGTACAGTTTCTAGTAATATTAAAACACTTCATAAAAATCTGTCAAAGGTACAGAAGTTTAGGAATATTCACATGGAAAAGGTAACACTTTAATTATACTGGTATAAGCAACGCCTGTGCATCATTTAGCATAGTTTCCTGAGAAATTACTACTTAAAGTTAGTTCTAAGTGCATTAGGTGCAAGTTAGCACAGAGGGTTTGCCATGGTTTAAAGCCTAAGAGCAATCTTCTGAGCACAAAGGAAGCAATAATTCTGATAAAGGAATTATGAAACAAATTAGACATTTTTCTTAATTTAGGGGGGTGATGGGACACAAAAAAGACACTTTGAACTTATAAAATCTGCTGCTTTTCTTAAATAACATGGCTTGCATGTTTATCAAATGTCAATAACTACTGTTCTAAAGACACTGATGGAAACAAGTGTGGATTAAATCCCAGTTTGGTGCACTCACATCTCCTTGCTGTCACATCATCTTGAAGCCAACACAGCTAGAACAGAGCTTTCTAGCCATTTTGCCCCTCAAATTCTCTGCAACCTTTATTATCATTTACTTGCTTACTTAAGAACAAATGTCATCGCTGACTAGAATTCCTCTTCAACGTGCAGCACAGATATAAAGTGTGTGCATGCGCATATGCTTTGCCCAGAAAGTTGTCAGACTTTCCTATCCGTGTTGTTGCTACATTCGTTTTTTTCTAGCCAGTCACTCATATCATATATCATGTGTTCTTCCACCGAAAATATAAGCGGCCTGTGTTTAGAAGAATCTGATACATTCATGGCTTCTCTCTAATATCCCCCTTGTCTCAGTGCGAATGACTGATTCCCATCTCTGTCCCATAATGCTGGCTGTGGTTTGTCCACATGTTTAAGAAATTTAGGAATTCCCTCTTTGAATTTTCCTAGACTGTTTGCAAATACCCGAATATCTTGCTATTTATTCTTCGCAACTTTGAAATTCTCCTTTCCTGGACTGCCTGTGAAAGTCATGATAAAGGTTACTTAGCTGTCTAAGCATGCCACTTATATATTAAACAACACTCTTACATCCATGGAATTCTCCATACGTGTTTGTGCTCCCCCAGTCTCCTGCTCTTTATGTACAAGTAAACTCTTGCCAGCAGCGAAAGTCCTTTTGTATCCTACAACATGGAGCACAACAGGGTCCTTTCTACAGAGGTACTATTGCACAGAGATACAGATAAAAACTAACAGTTGATCGACTCTGCGCCAGAAACTTCCACTTTGTTAGCAGGGCATGTCATAACGTAGTATGCCATAACATAATGAACAATTATACACGCAATGTACACATAGGCATATAAAATGAAATAGCGACGCATTCAGCAGTGTTGTACATATGATAAAGTAGGGTGAAGAAGAAAAAATTCTGCATCATTACCAATTAACTTGAAATTATTACCTTCACCGGTGCTGAAGGCCACTCCTCGCTCATCATACTTCAAGGGCTCAATAACTGCTTTCTGTAATTGCACAGGAACTTCTATGGAAAACTTTTGTATATACTTCTCCTCGATGTCACCACATGGCAACGTCACAATTTTTTCTAAGAGTTGAATAAATCTTGAATACTGTAGACAACAAGACTTCATTAAAGGATGGAAGTATAATTGCATTTGCTAAAACTCTCTATTTTTATATAATTGATCTTTCCTACCTCACTTTTATTGATGATTTCTGACAAGATGACACTTTTGCACCTACATGCTGATTTAAGAACAGCATGCAGATGCATCATTTTCTGTGTGACTAAAGATACCTAGTTCATTCTTCAGGCAACAATGACACTTTAATTCAAAGCACAACCAACCTCTTTGTAATACAGGATTATTGTATTCGAATGAAGTAAATTTCACTTTTAAAAATAAAACATTGAGGGGTGGTCTTCATTCTTTTATTATTGTTTTATTAAAATGGCAAAAGGAAACAATTTTCACCTCATTTTCAGTAAGTCAGCATGTTCATTGACTTGGAAATAATTTTATTTCACTAAACTGAACCTCTTAAATGATTATATTTCATAATATATACAGGAAATACCTATCTATCTATCTTTGGCTGTTCAAGCTGAGTTACTTTAATGTTTATGATTTCCTTTAAAACCGAACAATCAAGCTATTTAAAAATTCAAGAGATACTTGACTTAAAGGGCAACCTCTTGAAATAAATTATCCTTTGCTACTGTGTGGTTCTCCTTCCCCCTTACACCCCCCTCCAAAGTTCTTCAACATGTGATTAAAGAGTAAACACCACTGTGTTAACCCATTCACAGGGTGCTAAAAGCTGGGATGTCCGGTAATGAAGTATTATTGGCAAGAGCACTAAACAGCTGGTCACTGCATATAAAGGTGGTATGTTATTATATCTATATGAAAAATCTGTTTCAGACAACCTTATTTTTGAAGTTTTCTTTACTTGCAAGCTGTTATTAAAAGTATTTTTTTCTTCTCTCTGTTACCAGAGTCTTCCACACAGAATTAATACTTTTCTTGTAATCTAGCAGTAGCCCCTGGAACTCTGACATCACTTAGAAAGCTACTTCTGTCTATCAATATGACACAGACATGTGGTAAAGCCTTTGAAGAGCAGAAATATAAGAATATAAAAACTTAAAAATTATAGAGAGTTTACATGAAGAAAGCTTCCAACAGTTTTCACTTGCAGAGTGCAAAGGGAAAAAATATCAACAGCGCTGATTTTATTTAATAATGCAAAGACCAGAGAAAATTTTGTTGCAATGGCAAAGTGTAAGAATTTGATCAGCTAAGAATGGTAGCTTATAACAAGACATTTCAAATACATTTAAACAATGTTTGTTCCTATAGGCTGAGGCTTTGTGGTTCTACATGCAAGAGGCCAGTATGTAAAAGGTTTTGGGGTTGTTTTTTATTTAGTTGGTTTTTTTGGTGTGTGGGCTTTTTTTGGGGGGTGGGGGGGTGGGTTGCATTGCAAATGCAGGACCTACTGAAAACACTGAAGTCATAACTGCTTCTACTGCGAGCAAGACAGAGGAAGTCTCCTGGATATACCAGGATGGAGAATTTACAACAGCGATTTCTAACACGCTTACGGACTACAACCTGCTCGAGACCTTTTCACATTGCCCATAGACAACGAAACCATCACGTCACTGTTCTGGATGACAAGTGAGCAAAGGGCATGCTTGTTGCTGCTATGCTATTTTTGCAATGATTCTGTCCACAGGACAGAAAAGATCGAAGAACACTGTTTCTAGGTGAGAAAATACTTGGCATGCTCACACAAATAGTGTTATATTCTCTGGTACTATCATGTTCAAAAGCTTAAACTTCCAAAAGGAAGCTGAAGCTGGCCACATAGACTGAACCTGCTGTTACAAAATCTAATGCTATTTAGGGGACTGTAGGAAAAAGCTCTAAGTGAGAAAAAAAGCGTGTGACATCAGGATGAATAGTCTTATACCCAGAGATGTATGTAAAGGACTCAAAATCTAGACAGTGACAGTTTGCGGACACTGGGTAAACTGTAAAACCCTCCTCTCTTCCACCATATTCATATCATGGAGAATATAACAAGAGATATCTCTATCAGACCACAGATCTACATAGCTTTGTACCTTGTTTCTGATATTTGATTCTGTAGCCAATCACTAAGAAAAAGGACTCCTTCCTTCTGATCAGCCTGCTCAGTGATTTTTCTATCATTATCATGTCCTCCTTAAGATTAAATAATCAGAAACCCTCTGCAGGTTTACCATTACACAAATCCATGTGTTTCCTATCTTGAACATTCACCCCTTCTCTACAGTAAGCAACAGAGATTCTAGCCGTGTCCATTTTTCATCTGTAATTAGAATAAATGACTATTTATTTCTATTATGAAGTGTTGCTATACTCCATTGCTGACTACATAATTAGATGACAAGGAACAAGTGCTCTAGGCCTCATAAAGTTTAGTTTCTCTCCTGGTAACAATGTTAGTGATAATGGAAAACCCGTAATAGCTCTGTACTGTGCTAGATAAAACAAAGTGACACAGGTCACTGTTGAAGACAACAGGAATGTGAGAGTGCTGTGAGCATACCAACTTTACGAGAAGGAAGAAAATCTTTTTGAAGAGCACCTGCTTCTACATAGTACGTTTTCAGTATCCAAAAACACACCCAGAGTCCATATTTTTAAGACACAAGCCTCCTTAAGATTAGAAAGATTAATTACTTACATCATCATCTGACAGTTTTTCTAACAACATTTCTTCCAATTCAATCTTAGTCAGCCATCTGCCGCCAGCCAGGTTTCTGTTTAAAATATCACATATATTCTCCCTTTAATTAACCATGCAATTAGAGTTACATCACAAAGGACCACACATTCAGTCAGTCTTCGTTCAGAAATACATTTTCCATGACAAATGAATACAGATCACATTCCTACAGTAAACATGAGAAGGCCTACATCGATTTTAGAAGATGTGCCTTTTGAAAGGGATGGTAACTCTACATATTGCATTAACCACATGAAAACTATGAGTATCAATTACGCATTATTCATATTATTGAAGTCCAAGATTGAGCTAGAGTAATATTGTGACAGTAAGCAATCTTCCACACAGTTCCTTCAGACTTAGTTTGAAAAGCCTGCTGCTAGGAAAAATTTGGTTTACAAGCAGCAAAGAACAAAATCAAAGGCAGAATTCCAAGGTAACAGAGTTTTGCCTCTGGTCTTTACTTTTCTGATCAATACAAAGAACTCCACTAGCAGTAAGCATAGTCAAAGTACTAATGCAGCCATGACACACTATATTCTATCTGCTGTGTAATCTTGACCTGCTCAGCACAGAAACTGCACTGATGACAGAAAAAGCAGGAATTTCTAAGAAACCAGACTCATACAGAGATGCTAACAAAGAAAAACCAATGTTTGAAATAAATCTTTGTGAAATATGTATGATATGAAGTGACCAACTGAACAGAATGCCACCATAAATATACATGCCAACATTATCAGGTAAATTTAAGGCAAAGCTGTAACTACTTTCTTACCTCTTCAGGTGTTTCTGAAACAATCTTAATGAATGTTTCCCAGCAGCACTAAGGAAGCTGTGATTCAGAAAAGCACTCCTTCTGAAGGTGATTTTAAGTAGTACTTCTTCTTAAGTATGTATTTTAATGCTTTTCTGAGTCAGGGCATGAGGAACATTTATTTAGAAACAATGCTGGTTTTAACAGCAATTTTAAAAAGTCTCCAATTCTGACAGACTCAAGTATATACTTACATTTACATATTGCTACTTCCAGTGAAGTCAATGAATTTTTTTACATGTGAAAAGCTATAAACTTGAAGTAGTTCAAGATCAGGTCCTAACCCTACAGTTAATATTACAGAATGCGTCCACAATAGGTTATTTTCTGGATGGGAAAAAAAAACCAAACCGCAAACCAACCAGCCCTTCCCACTCAGCCTCTACCTACACCTCAGAGATAAATTATCCAGGCTAATCTCAGAGGAAGTACCATATCCAGTGTGGAAAATATGTCTCAAAAATCCTTTAACTTCTCTGAGCTTTTACAAACCTAACAGGGAAAAAAACCTTTCAACTCTCACTAGCTTTACGTCATTTTTCACATCAGTAAATCCACTGGCTGGGCTCTGTAAAGAGTCAGGTTATTTTTCAGCAGCATGCACCAAGAAACTAAATTCATTTGTTCTCTTGTCTGCTCAGAAGCTAACATGAATCTGTGATAAAACACTCTGTGGGTCATAGGACACTACCTATATCATGAAGAAACATGAACTTCTGTTATTTAAGAAATTGAAATAATCTCAGCAAATTAATCCATTCTCTTTCTAACATAAATAACAAATGGCTGAAATTAAGAAATGACAAACCAACATGATGTGCAACTGGAACAGCACATAAATCTGGCTAGAAAATACACAGCAAGAACAAAGATAAAAACAACTTGGACAGTGAAAAGTAACTATACAGAAAAAGCAGTAAACACCAAAATCAAAACTTCCTCTCTGTATACATGCCTTTAAAAAAAGACTTGCTTAATTTAACATTCTAGTATCATAAACTCCTTGCAAAAAAAAACTCAAAATAGAAAAATCAAGAATATGGCCTAAGAGAAGCAAACAGTTCTTAAAGCACTACGAAAGTAACTGTAGCATTTCCCATAGCTTCTTCTGGTTCTGTACCTTTTCTGTCCAGTGGCTAACTAGCTGAAGAGCTTACTGTGCACACCAGAGAAGTTAAAGAGGAAAAAGAAGAGAAACTAAACTCAATTAGTAATAATGGTGATGTTTAAACAAATCCAACCAAAAAATTTTCTAAAATTACTATAGTTTTTGATGATTTAGCTGTTCAAAGCCATTAGAATAAAAATAGTGAAATTAAGTATTTTAATACTCTTCAGGTTAATATTGGTAAACAAAAACATTCAAGAATTGTAATTAATGAAAGACGCTGAAAGAGCTCAGCTTTAGGCCTTCAGATTTTTTCAACAGATAAGCAACTTGGTACTTTAAAAGGCCTTGTTTTCTTATAAAGAGCTTATCTCTCCTTCTTCAGAAACCTTTAATAGAGAAATAATTAGAAAACTTCATATACAGAAAACACAGAATCCTGGATATTCTCTACTTATTTTCAAAACACACTTCAGAACTTTTATATAGGAAAGAATATTAAAAAGAACAGGGAAAGATTAAAGAGCAAGAGAAACAGGTGGGGTTTCCCTATTTGAGCAGTGATAAGTGAGCACTCCGCACATACACACTACAGATAAGGCTTTTCAACCTGAAATTACCATAAAAATATTAGACAAGGAAGAGGTGAGAAGTATGCAAATGTGGTTGTGGAATAAAAGGCAGGTAGGGTGCTAAAACAACATATTGAAGCATTTTAAGAAAACTAGTATCAATGTTCATTCCAACTGGAAGATTACCTTTTTTCCTTCTGAGAAGGAAGGCCTTGAGCTGTCAGTTGGTCTTGATATTTCTGAACATTCAGCAATTTTTCATATGTTTCCTAAAATGTATAAAGTATTTAAATGCATTTTTTCCATTTAATATTTAAATTTCGTTGTTTAAAACATGTTTATGTGGTTTTACTCTCCAAACACTTAAAATGCAGAGGTGTCAAAACAAGCACAGCTCTGACAACTAAAAAAAGGCAAGTTAAATCTAAACCAACAAACATTTAGACAATATATATTGTCATATACAGTTCAAAGGAATTAATTCTGAATTCTGTTGGCTTTCTTCAGTGTTTCTTGCCTTCTTACATATGCCTGAAAAAAATTCTCAACCTGTATGGAAGGCAACTACATTTGCATAACACATGTACTCCGAAACATACTGCACAATAATTTTATCAGTGCATCCACACTTCAGTTTGACTTCCTCGAAATAGGGACAAGGTTTAAGATTGTAAATAATTTCATTCAGTTAGATTTTTGTACATTTAGAGCATCAGCTTTATTGGTGGTCTGTATCAGTCAGAACTCTCTTACCCAGGAATGTCTATAGGGACACACATGAAATTGTACATTTACCATAATCAGAATCTGTTCTTTCAAACATTACAGATGTATTTAGTCTGAATTTTCAGTTTGTTTGGGTTTTTTTTAACAGTTCTCAAAATTCTTAGCTATGCTATTACTTTCAAACAATGGTGTGACAGTAATTTACCACCTCAGAAAATCAAAAGGAAAAAATGTTCCAGAAAGTCACACTGAAAATATTACAGAAGAAACACACTTTTAATAAAGTACTTCCAGGGTTTTTTTCAGTTCAGAAACTTTGAGCTGAAATTTGGTTCTAAAATGTAATATATAATACTCTGAATTACACAGCAATTCATATCACAAGTTAAATAGAAGTATTTGGAGAAATAATTATAAATGATACTGAAACAAAACAGCATTGTTGTACTACAACAAAGTACTTATACAGCGAATAATTTATTTCCATTAACAAGTGAAAATACAAAGCTTGTAGTCACTATCATATACCTTATTAATGAGTTTTAGCAAATACCAGAGAGAAACTGCAGTGTAAGAATTACTAGGTACAAGGAACAATGGTTGGGGTTTTTTCCCTTTATATTATTTACAATAAACAGTAAAAGAAGAAATGCGAGACAGCTCTGTATTGCCAGAAATTAACCAATTAAATACTAGTTCTTAACGTAATACTGAGATTTGCAACAGGATGCAATGAAATTTCTGCAAGAGTTTACATTTAAAAGAACAAAACAAAACCCCCCACTTAGTTATAAACACCTACTGTTCAAGCTGATTTATGCACTAATACAAAAATACACCCGCACATATACTAAAAATATTTGTACTTAAAGTGTATGAACTAAGAACAGATTGTTATGCGAGCTGCACTCAAAGCATTTAAATAGGGACAATTCACTGAAGTCTTTGATGCAGGTCACGGGGGACATTTTTAACAGCACAGTGGAATAGAAGTATTTTTGGAATAACTGCACAGTATAAAATCCTGAAGTACAAAATCATCTACTTTTGAGGCAGCATAAGAATTCATATATTACAGTAGCATCCCTTTCAGAAATCCTTTATTTTTGAGAGATAACTACCAGGTAAGAAATAGGAAAATTTTTCACATTTAAAAAATTAACTTCAAGCACAGGAAACATCATATAGAAAAAAGCACAATAATTATATTTTTCAAATGCTTCCAAACCTCACATATGTATCTGGAGATCTCTAAGATAACAAGACACGGTAGCACTACTTTGGGCAAAATTCATGTCACATCACTAATAATCTTAACAGCTCCATTCAGAGCTAACTATTAGTCTGCAAAAATTATTGGCTATATATTAAAAGCACAGACATCATTTAGGTTAGAGGGCATGAGGCGTGCCTGACACCAAGCCATTTTTAGGCATCTGTAGTTAGACATGAAAAAGAATCGGAGCTTCCACTCTAGACTAGGAGGGAGGAGAGGGAAGGGCTGTGGCTGCCCCTCCACTATATGGGGAGAGCTCCGTTGAAACAGGTTTAAAGATTCCTGGGAGCTCCGTGAGTTTCTGCATTTAGAAGTAGTTGAACAGGCATGAAGAAGATATTTTGGTGTTAGATGATCAGAAGAGGTACTGGGGTACTAGGTCTTATAAATCTATAAGGAATGTTTTTCACTTTACTGCTGCCCTCTTGGCTTACCTTTTGCCCACATAAAGCATTGAGTGTCACCTTCCTATCTGGAAAAAAGCAGCCTCCAGTCTGCCTCCTCACAAATACCCATCATTTTCACTACACTCTGGCATACACATACATGTATTGGAATGGCCAGCAACAAATACATGAACAAGGAGCTCAGTAAAAACACAGCTGTATCACAGTTCTCTAAAAAAGGGTAGGGGAGCAAATCACAGTTGTTACCTTAGGACAGGCTGACTATAGTCAGAATTGCTTCTGAAGAGCAACTGAAGTATTTTCAGGTAACATGACACAAGTTAAAGGAAGACTTAAGGATTGTCATCATATTCAGAAACTACTGATAAACACTGGGCAAATAAAATGAGATATGGGTTGCCACCCACTAGTTTTTAGCCTCAGAAAGTAATTGTTAACAATGACAAAGAAAGCTTTACAACAGCTGGAACAGTAAGGTTTTCTTGAAGACCCTCCCCAGCTACTCCCAAGGAACACCAACGCTCCACAGCCTGTTTAAGTTCTAAGAATGTGCACTTCCCAGAATTAAAATGATCTCTTTAAATTGTTCTGCTTAAATTACAGTAATCACATCCATTCATATAAAGAACCCTTTACACAGGAGATGAAGTCAAACAACACTAAAAAGTAGTATTTTAAAATACTTCCAAGTGCAAGAGAAATGCTAAATATAATTTCCTGCATATTTCTGGCAAGGAAAGTGGACTTGCATCTCTTATGAAATAAAATTTTGGTCTGAGGTATCAAAAAAAATTTACGCATGTATTTAAGCTCTAGAGATGAAGTCAACAGACTAAAAGAACCACTCACATGTGAAGTGAAGTACGCGGATGAGCCTTTGCAAAATCAGGAATCACATGTAATGCCCAATAATTTATCTGACAAATCTTCACTCCCTAACGGCTAAAGAAAGCTTCTGAAGACACACTTGCTTTTTCAAAGCTGGCAGGTGAAGATTTTACTAACCACTTCAGGATTCAATAGTCCAATTCATGAATGTACACATCTGTGTGTCTTGTAAACTCAGCTATTACACAATCAAACTAGCTGATTTTACAAGATTGGCTACATACTGAAATGCTTCCATTTCTAATAGACAGATCAAATTTCAGATCTCTACAAGGATGCTCTCTTAAAATAAAAAAATAATATTCTTATTTTACCCTGCATAAAAAACTTAGGGAAGAAATTAGCAAATTGAACCCTAGAAAAAAGATTTTTAAGGGGAAAAAATGTTAACATTTTGGTTAAAATACGCTGCAGAGCCCAGATTTTATATCACAGTTTGCATTTTTCTTTGCTTCTTATGTGGTTTTGACTTCAGCATATACTTTGGGGTTTTTTTTAGCTTTTGGGTTTTTCAAGAGTTAAAATGCTCTTCTGTTAGAGCATTTACCTCTGATATTTCTAAAAAAGTACCAGAAGTACAGTTACATAAAATTACTATTTTGCTAGACGGAACGATCTGAAGAGACCATTTCATCTTGTTCTACACATTACAAAAATATATTACTCTGAAAAAGTTAAGTTAAATGATGATCAACTATAGTATCAAACATTTGTGAAATGGTGTTTCATGCAATAAACGTTCTTTTGTGTATTGGAAGAAAAATAAATTGTCCTTTTCCCTACAGCTAAACTTTATTCAACAGGCAGAACAAAGACAACAATGGAGTATAAAGCAAATATTCTATATGAAAGTTCATTCAATATTCAAGTCATAACATACATATTGGCAGCTGTAATACATCCAAATCTACACAGTTTATTTTAAGTAAGTGGAGAATATTGTTTATTAGCATTAAGTACACAAATAATGCTGTGACCGGCTATATTACTAGCAATTAATAAAATTCAAGTTCCACATGAGTCTATGCAGTAATTAATGGAATCCAAGTTTAAGATAAATATTATGTTTATCCAATTTTTTAGACTTAATGGAGCAATTTAAAGGACATCCTCAAATGGGACTGATTACTCACACTAGACTGTATTAACATACAACCCTTTTTTCCCTGCTAGCTGAATTAATTAGCTTTGAAACTTAAAAATACATTTTCTTAAATACACATTAGTCTAATAAGAGGTTAAAAAAATGTTGGAAATTTCATGCAGATTGTGGCTTTCAAATTGGCTGACTAAAAACCCTGTTAAACCTCACTTAAGGGATTTAGGTTTAGAGAAGCCTACTTCATGAAAAAATTTGGAAACAGTCAAAGAACACTCAAGTATCCTATGCTAAAGAAAAATGCATTTGTCAAACCGATTTCTTTGAAGGTGGTTGCCACGCTGTTAGAAACAAGATCCACACTATTCTTTTTGAAATTTCCAAGGAAAGCTTGCATATTCTTTCTAACTGCTACAAAGAGCTAAAAATAAACTTGTGCTCCTTGTAAAATTTGTAATTTCTTCATTATGATGGAATGCAACAAAACATCTTGCCCTTGGGTTGCTCTGTTTCAGCCAAAACAAATGCAAATGGCTTGTCAGATGACAGCTGTTTGATAAGGCTCCTCTACAAGACCTGCATGCTTTACTTTTTTCCGTGAAACTTGGGATGAAAGGCAGAAGGCAGGAAGAGAATTAATGTAGCATACAGTCTAAAGGCAATGCTACAACCGTGATTAAGTAGAAAAGTTAAAAGGCACAGATTTTCCACAGCCTCGCTGCGTGCAACCCATCCGTGTAACAAGTTGACAGGCCTAGCGCATCAGCTCCATCATCCTCTCCGACAGCTAAAACGCAGCATTGCATCCCTTTTCAGAGAAAATTTGCGTCTGCACCATGAAGCGTTGTACATTATTTCTTAGCACTGCAGGGGGCTCAAGTCCATATGGAACCTTCACAAATATTACCACAGATCAAACCAGCGGCGTTTCGAGGCAGATTTGACATACCTATTTAAATGAACAGCAGGGGTCCTCGGGCTGCCTCAGGCTGTGCAGGAGAAAACCTCTGTAGAAAGCCTATGCTGCAGCTCCATTACTCAGCAAAGACACACTCTACATTTATCATTCATTTCATTTCTGCCAGGGCAAGAAGCTCATTTGCCCAAGGTCAACAACAACAAAAAAAAAAAAAAGAAGGGGGGTTTATTCTCCCAAAGAAATAAATGTACCTGACAAGTGGGGATTTTGTCCTTTGGGTACACAGAACGCAAATAAATATCAGATAATTCTAATAAAAACACTCCACTCTGTAAAGCTGTGCACCGAATTTGATAGCAATTTTTTTTTTGACAACAGACTAACCATAGTACTAACTTTTTAAGACTATCTAATGAGGAAACAAAATCTGAAATTATTGTCCAACTAAGTATTTCTGCATGTGTTATTAATGTTTTTGCCATCTGTAAGTACACATAAGAAACACTGATCTTTATATAAACTCTTCTAAAGCAGTAGATAATGTTTGTGCCATTGATGGTCATAGATATGAAATGTCTTTTCATAATCCATATTAAGACCTAGGGTCTAGTGATGTTCTGTTAGACACAGCTTTTTTCATAAAGGTAAACAGATGCAGATCTTTTACTCCTGGAACCATACTGATCAGAAAAAGCCTTAAGTTTGCATGAATGGAACAGTCTTTGAAAAATCAATTAAGCAGTTTAAATGCAAATTTTCTTCACACTAAATGTCAGCACAAATAACATTTCCTATAGCTTTGCCCTTCAAGGGGGAAGAAAAACAACCCAAAAGCTATTTTTTATTCTACAATGAGTTTTCCTAGAGCTAGCTGGTTTTGTTGTATATGCATTCTCCACTACTAACCTTATGCTAGTAACCTGATACAGCCTACAAGAAAGCATTCAGACTATTCAAACCCCGTACATAGCCAAAACTATAAAACAAACCAAAAATAACGCAAGAACTATTATGTACTGTGTTCTCTTAAATGTGACAAAATGCCCCAATAATGGATACTGTGACATAAAAATATACATTGAATTTAGTTATGGCCTACTGTGAAAACATGAGTAAATTCAGGAGCTCCGGACACGCATCTGTAGAACAACATGTACTTGCCTGGGAGCTAACATTATTTATTACAGATTATAACATACTTACATGCATTAATGAATAATATGACTGCTTGCCAGTATAAAAGAGAAAGTGAAATGGTCGGCCATCTTCTCCCCACTGGATTTCTAATGAAAAGCAAGATTAGACAAGAAAGCAATACACACTCACTAAAAAAAGTTTATATTTAATTGCAGTTATAAACCTCTTTCATAACACTGATTACCTTTTTAAATATCAGAGAACAAAGACATTTTACTGGTATTCAACCTCTCTGGAAATGTCATGATTTAGATTACCTTGTTAATAAACAAATCTTCACCTGCAATTATAACTAAATATTTAATATTATATCTCCAAATATTGTTTAACATGAGGGAACCCCTCATGTACATCTTAAATAAACTTTCAAAGACTGTATAGTTGGTATTACAGATAGAAGCATCTATCTAAGAATAGAAAGAAGTACAAATTAAGAGGAAACTGAGATCTAACGATCTAAATCATAATGATTGTGAAAGATGAAAGATTAACAGCTCTGGAAAACAGTGCTTTAAACCCAGGGCAAACTTTTTATTAATACAATATGACTAAACTACACTAATTATTCTTACAATTGTTTTTTGCGAGTAACAAGTGTATTCAGTACTTGGGTGATTTTAGGACTTGTTCATGTTGACATTATTTGATATTTGAACACAAAGACCTATGCTACAGTTTACATTATTAGTTCAGCAAGAAAATATATGTTCCATATGGGTCAGCACATCCCGTTTGTTTTTTGGTTCCCCCCCCCACTAAAAAATGTTAAGGACAAATCAATTTCAACTTCAGAAAAAAAGATCAACTATAACATGACACATATCTTTTCCAAATGAAGTAACAAAAATAAAAACCTGAGAACTTTCTACAAATTGAACTGTGGAGAAACTCACAGCCATTTTATCCAGTGAAGTTCAAATGAAGCTATCTATAAGCTATAGACAAAGATAAGACTCCAAGAATCTGTCTGATAAGCACAAATGTACTGCATTGGAGGATTCAAGACAGAAGTGGAATGGAAAGATACAAAACTTTCTATTCTAATAGGAATACAGGGGGCTTTTACTCACACATACTACTGGTAGAATGTGTGAATTTCCACGCATGCAGCTGTGAAAGCATGTTTTGTTGAAATTACTGTTCAGGGAACACTCTGAAGTATAAATTTACATTTTTGTACTTCAAAGTTATCAAAGACATAATGCATAGACAAGACAAAGTGCCTTAAGAGAGACACGAACTGCAAGTGTTATTTTTAGATGTAAATACAAAGATATACACTTTAACTAATTAGTTTTTACACTCCTCGGGACACAGCTAGCATTTCAAAGAATTCTTTAGTCCTGAAATTATATAGAATAGTAGCTTAGTTCTGCCATAAAACAGCCCTTGGATTTTAAAAATTGCATAATGATTAACTCTCACCCTTTCACTTTCTAATTTTTACTTCACAATACCATGAAGTTAGAAAATAATGCATACCATTTGGAAGCTGAAATTCCAAAATTTCAGATAATTTGACAGCTTTCTAAAAGACACATAAAGCCCCAAAAACATCAAGTATCAATTCCAGGAACAGGAAATTGAAGAAAGGAAGGAAAAGATTTTGCTGATAAGCAGAAGTGTCCATCGGGGACTTGATAGCTCAGCGAATGTAGAATTTCACACCCAAGCTACTAGCTCATACCAAATGTGGGTCAAAAGCAGACAACAGGTTTTGTCATATCTTTTATGTATTCTACATAAAATTAATTTTGCGATTTCAGTGAAGTTCTCACTGACCAACTGACCAACATACTGGCGTATCACTGACAACTGGCATTTCATACGGTGTCTCAGGAGCAAGACCAAAGACAGTATAGACATAAGCACAGAGTTAGGACTTTCAGGCCAAAACAAACACGACTGGGAGAGTTTTCACTCACCCTATTCTCTCAACTTATAAATTCAGAGCTGCAATTTCTAAGCTTTTAGAGCTCTGAAGTTGCCAGGAAAACTTTTGGTTTAAAATAGTATTAATGAATATTTTATGGCTGTGATAGACAGCTCTGACAAAAAGCTACTGAATTCAACAAAAGGTTTTCCCGTGACTTCAATAGATTCTGCACATCATCCTACCTATTGTTTATTTTTAAGCAATAAGAAACATTTATCTATAGTCAGTTAACAAGATGTCTGAAAAGACCACCAGTATTCCAGAACCCAGCAGTATTTTTTTTGTCCTAAAAACCGGAATATCAGATCAAGCTTTTACTGCTTACGTCTTAGAAGTTAATAGGAACATGAGGAAAAAAGTCAATCTGTGAAAATAAGGAATTCTACATATGCAAAAATTCTAATACTTAGAAATAATTTTTTAAAAACTGAACACTTACTCCTTTGCTCTGGAAAAATTTCAGTAGGATGCTGTAAATAAATAAATAAAGATCAGCAACAGGAAAAAGTTACTTAAAATATTATGCTACAGTTATTCAGAAATGCAACAAAAAAATCCTACCTTCATCATGGGCCTGGCTTGTTTGTCAAATAAGCCAGAAGGAAACAGATAGGCAATACATCTCTGAAAACAAAAACAGAGATTATATATGTAACTTTTCCACAAAAGCATCATCAAAACATTTCTTAGGTACCTTCTTGTAGAGAAAAATTGCGTAACTTTTGTACAGTATTAACCAAACCAGGAAGAAGGAGTGCCACATATATGCTGTGCTGAAAAGAAAAGCAGATCATTTCCTCAGGAATCCTCAGGAAAAGGAAAACCTCATTCTGAAGGCTGTACTATACTGCATCAGATTGAGTGAACTTTATTCTGCAAAGTTTAGTTTTTATGGTGTGCATCATAACTTACCAGAACTACTCAAGTGCAAAGACCACTTTTATACACAGTGATTTTCCCCTAAAATTTCAAGGACTGTGAGTTTAATTTATCTTTCTGAAAATATCAGTGCTTGTTAACAGTACCTACTGACAGACCAAGCATGTAAAAATTTTTAAAGCACCTGGACAAAGCAGAAGTTTTGCACATTTAGAATCCCAGTTTCTACAGACATAGTTTCCTCAAGTCTAAAAAGCCATGTTTGTTGTGGCAGGAGAAGATATTTTACATAGCCTAAATAAGCATTTCATTGATGGCTGCATTTGGAAACAACTGTGAATCACTACAATCTTTGCTGAACTTGAACTAATTTTTCAGAGAAGAAAAACTTAAATGCCATCTTTCTTCTCCTTAGATACCTAAGGGTTTGCTAAAACAATTTAGAAAAACACGTGACATTCATTACACACACATTGCTTACCACTGTTTTCACTAAGTACAAGGTACATAATTTGCTTTTACTTAACCAATACGTACCACTATTCACGTGATGTATAAAGTTAGTATTATTTGACTCCAACAAATAAAGTAATTAGCAATATTCCCAATCATTCTGGCAAGACGTAAGGCAAAGCTCCTTACAAGGTGCCCAATGACATGCATTTCTGTTCAACATCATCTTACTCTCCCTCTTCAATGTAATTAAAACATAATTTAATAAAGAAAAAATATGCATTTATGAGCACTGTTTATTTTTATTTGTTCTTAACAACAAAAAAGCAAAAGCTACCCATCAAAAATACCCAGATCTCGGGGTCTGGCAAGTGTAGCCAACTTCAGATGGTGGGTAGTAAAATTTGAGATAGAAAACTTGTGCTTGTACAGTAACATGGACTACCCAAATAAACCCCTCTGGCAGTGGTCTCATTTATACTTCCATTAGACAGTACAGAAAAATAGAATTACAATAAAATCAGAGTTTAAAATCTTCTCGTAAGAAGAATGGCTCTTTGTTGGTTAGGCTACCTCAGGGCTATTACATGCTGATAATTTTTTCCATGGACATGGAGTGGTTTCTCAGTGCCTCAACTGATTTAATATGCATGGAGTGTAAAAAGACCTAACCTATTACTTTCATTAATCCCCTACTGGCATTCTGAACAGAAATTTTGAGAATTCTGAAGCAAACAAAAGGCTTAACTTGATTTTATGAAATGGTAATTTTGTTTCTCTTAGTGACTACTGTATTCCCATTTGTTAGTCAATGGGCATTTTATGCATACACACAGTAGGCGAACACCTATTTATGAACAAATGGGGATTAATTATGATGACAATAGAGAAATCTGCTGTGAGCCAAATGATGTTAAACAAACACCTTATATAAGATATTAAAAGAATTTATTACAGGATACTGAGACTGACTGCGTGTGTACTTAAGACAGTCTTTTATACAAGCATTTCCAGAGTCTCAGTCAAAACAGTTACTGTAACTATGACACCTTATTAAATGCCAAATATAACAATTCAACATTTATAACCGAGAGTGGCTGCCATTTTAGACCTTCTACTTCCAAAAAGTTTACTTTATATTGCTTGAGTGTATACTCATGTTTTTCATGCTAAAGCATAAGCAAACCCTGCATTAAGAAATCCTAACATCTACTTTCAGCTCTCCTCACAACAACTAGCCAAAGAGTAATAATTCACTGTATAAGTTCATTTTTCTGTTGTTCCAAAATTGAAAGAAGTAGAGCCTTGCCGCCTTCTCCCTTTTTATGAAAATGTAATCAAGGATGAGGTATTTGTCTTTACATCCCATTAGGATCTATCCTGGGATGCAAGAGACTCCAGTTCAACTTTATTTGGAATTTTTTTCTGAATTTTAAATAGCTGTGTACTCAGGCTGTACTTTTAGCAGCTACACAGCAAGTCAGTCTGCCTCTGAGAAACTTCATTTTTAGAAGCTGATTTTGTCTATGCAAGTGTTTCGGTTTTATAGAAGAGGGGTATTTCAGAAAAACTGTAATTCTCAACACCCATATCTACTAGCAATAAAATAAGATGGTGGATCAACCTTAGGAATGACATCAGAATTAGTCTCTCCAAACCGCAACTGGAGCGCATAAATAACCATGACATGTTTTCCTGAAATCTTCTGACAATGTCTTCAGATCTGGAAGAGAGGCTTCCTTTCAGGAATCTCCATGTCTCAAGTCAAAATTCTGTAGAAAATTAACTGCCCATTCTGCATTTTCCTGAACATACAAAAATCAGGTGAACATCCCTCTTAAAATATTATAATCAAGGTTTAAAAGCTAGCAGTAAAGTTCCCAAGAAACTTTTAGATCCCTTTTAGATTTAACTGCAGTTTTCCACTCCAGGAGTGGTTTTCAGCCTAAGGGTCATGGCCTATATCCTTCTTCTAGTGCTTAATTTGACTTGAACTCTAGCTGAGAAAGGAAACATGCTGAATATGACCAAGAACTACTTTCTTCAGGTCATCATTTCAGCCATACGAGATCCCTTCACCCCACTCTAGCCTCCACAGGTTCTGGGCTGCTATTTCACAATTCTATTTGTTAAATCACACTGTTGCCATTGTCTTTGGAAGTAAAGCACAACTTTCTAAATATGAAATATTCTAATTATTTTCAGCAGAAACGTGATTAAAAATCGTGGTACCTAGTAACACAATGGTGTTTCCAAAAATAATTACATGAACTACTGGAAAAAAGTAGAATGGGTACAGCCTGCTTCTACTATGTTACTAAAAAAAATTTAGCCATTTCCTTACAGGACTTGAAAGTGTTTGTTTTCAAACTCTAATGTTGATCCGTGCAGGAACAAGAAAAAGACCCAGTAGTCACACCTTTAAAAACAGTAGATCATAATGAATACACATTAGTAACAAGATGGTTTACATCAGACACTTCGTAAACTGCGTTGGTAAACTTAACATTCCTGTTAAACTAAAAGGAATACTGTTACATCACGTGATGAGGATCTGGATGATTCAATATACTGCCCACAGGACCACAGTGTCTTTCACTTGCAGCTATAGCTTTGAATTCAAGCCAGCTGGAATAATGAGAACAAGCTTCCATCCCCATTCCTGCCCTATCTGGCAGTCCTTCAAACATGCAAACCAATTCATTAAATAATCTGTTCAGCACTGTATGTGGCACGTTGTGCAAATTCAGTATACCTGCCACACTCTCATTCTTGCTCTTCCTTGTGCATGTTGCACATGCTGACTTTTGAACCTACTTCCTTTTCTATCTACAAGCCAAGAAGTTTTGTCCCCTCACTTTCTCAAACATCAGAGACTGAGTCAAACAAGTTCCGCTGAGTCAGTAAGGGTTCTTTTTTAATGTCTTCAGAAATTAAGAATTCAATACTTTAAATAGAGTTGAGACATACTGGGATAAGTGAAGGAGCCTGAGACAGTTTAGTCCTTAAATAACCTGCCATAAGTGAGTGAGTTTTGGGCAGGGCAAACATCTTGCCCAAGTGTCTTCTCACACTTTTGTTAAATCTACTGCTCAAACACAAAACATTCCACCAATTTGCACCACTCAAAATATGTGCAAAGATAGTTATCTAAGTAACATCCAGTGAGAAAAGGTATTTTGTAGAAAACAAATAGAAAGGAAAAAAAAAACACTCCACCCTGGGGTTCCCTTGCAGCAGCATCCTATTTGGCAGAGGGCTCAAGAATCCAGCTCATTCCTTTTTAAATATACACGAAACTTCAGTCATCCAAACACTGAAGTCAGAAGTGATACTTTATACCATAACATTTTAACGAAACACCTGAGCGATAGCTGTTTCAGCTTCTTCCACTCCTTAACTTGATCACACAAGAGCCACTTCCCTTCTTAAACCTTGCCTCTTGAATCACATTATTTAGCCATTGAAATGTTTGCTGGAACAGCTGTTTTTCCTGCTAACCACATTGGTAGTATTCTTTAAGTTTTCAGCGTCCAGAATTCCAGAATATTTGGGGTAGAATCAGGAATGAATGAAACATTTCATGTCCCATTTTTGTTAACTCTGAAATAGCTTTTTTATTTAAGAAGACAGAAAAGATTAAAAAAAAAACCACACAAAAATCAGTGACACGCCTAAGTTTACCTTCTAAAACAAATTCCTCTAACTACTACTGAAATTTATTGAAACCACCTCACAATCATTTGTCACTGTTTATTTAAAGCTGAATTCTAGCTTGGACAGAAAGAAATTTCAAGTTCACAGTGATATATCATTTTAACCCCATCACTTAAAAAAAACAACCACCAACAAGTAGCATTATATGAAAAAACCCACATTCTTTTAAACATTACATTATTTTTATGCTAACTAATCATTTTCAAACAAAAATTAATGTCTTGTCCAGAGCTTGCAGAGAGGAAAAAACAGCTAAAGCCTGTTGATAGAAACAGTCACTATTTCTATCTTCATTTCAACTTTTCAAACCACCGAACAGTATTTAAAAAAAAGAGTAAATAAAAAAAAATACAGCAGTCATCAGTTCAGACAGACTTTGATGAAGAAGAAAGAAATTACTGATGCAGTGTCTGGCTCCACTGGAGAAAAAAAAAGAGTTGAAAAGAAGCATTCTAGCATCAACTATTTTAAAAACAACACAAACTCCAATATTCCTTGTAAGGACAATGCTGGACAACACACTCTTCTTGCAGACAACAGAAAGTTCAGAAATTCATTTTGTTCTGAATAACATTTCTGACACTTCACATATGCCAATATTCTCTCATTTCTAACACTTCGTATTGCGAAAATTTAATGTTATTTAGAAATCAGATGTGCTGAGCCACTTTAAAAAAACTGGATACAACCTATTTTTTCATTAAAGAAGTCTTAATTCAATGAAACAAACTATACCCTTTGAGGAAGGAAGTTTTTCCACATTTAACATTTTCATAGTTAACCTTACTGGTACTTCTGCAACAATGTATATGCTAGTGAAGATAAACGTATATTCTAGATTCAAATTATTCCATCTGCTTGACAACAATCTATTAGGTCATAAGGCAGACAACAAGAGAAAACGAACATAGACCTCTAGCTTTTGAGTTTTACTAACTCCTACAGGGAAAGAGGATTGCTTTATGATGAGCTCCTATCTGGGAGAGCATTTAGTGACTGAATAAAAATGAGTAATAAAAATACTGGCATATAAATAGGTCTTGAAGATTAAGACGCTTTTCTTGTATTAATCTTACTTAGATTTCTAGGCTTTAAAGTAGAATATCACAGAACTGACAGTGGGAAATGAAGGTGGGCTGTTTACTACAATCATAAGTTAAAGTTAAGGCACAAAATAAAAGGATTACAGGCTCAACCAGGGAAAAGCACTAGGTCAGGACTGCAATCTCTATTAATTAGGTATCCCAGCTGGGCAGTGGGTATGCAGCTGTTAACTTGATCAATGACTTACCTAAATGTCATCTCTACTGATTCGCTTATAAATTACCAGCAAGTGAGACTAATGTACAGGTGCTAATTTATTTAAACTGTTCTCTGCAGTTCTACATAGCTTTATAAACTGCATCTGGCACCTAATGTTAGCTGTCAGTTGTACTTAGACATGCCTGTCCTAACGACTCTGTTCATTAGAAATGAGCACAAATTATGAAATATTGTGAAAAATGATACATCAAATGGAATGGGCAAAGCAAATCAATTAGAGAAACTTCACAGCACATATTCACACATAGGAGAATAAAACATCCTAGCTTCAGAGTAAGGTCTATAATACCAATTAAAAAGCAATTGGTAGACTTCTGCAGAGTTATATATCAATTTGCTGGATTTTTTTTTTCTCCTCCAGAAATACAGTTGTAATGCACAGCTTAACTTTTCATTCCTAAATAAAAGTATCAGCAAGAAGCAATTCTGCTTCCACAACATCCAGAAGGATTAGCAAGTAAGTCAACTTATTTTCCTGTTTAAAACTTCACAAGGTTTAGCTTTTATTAAACTATACCTAAAACTCCAGTGAGGGACAGAATCCTATGATGTCTACTTTTGAAATACACTGCACAGACTGATTAATAGTAGAAGACGTGTAGGTATATATGCACTCATCAGAAAGAATTATTACTGTTCAAAATGTAAAGCTTGATAATTCTCCTGGCAGTGCTTAAGCAGCTTTTATATTTTTATAACAGAAATTTAATTATGCATAGCAGACACTATTACACACTCTAAGTATCTTCCAACACCTGATGGAATATGAAGAAATCAAACATGTACCACAGATACTTGGTATCACCAAACAAAACACTACACTTTTGGCTCCGCTCCTCCATCTTTTCTGAAACAGTCTGCAAAATGGTCCCATACTTGTCACCTGCACTGCATTTGTACAAGCTAATTTCCAGAATGAATCTGCTTTTACTAATGATGGACCTCAGTTAATTTTGTGCAAATGATCACAGTGCTGTGGATTCATGAAGAAGAAACCACTACTTCAATACAGTCATTTTCCATTTCCTGCAGTCTTGCTTTCCGTAAACCTTCCCCGTAGACCCTATCAGGGAAGGAAGCCAGACTGCAGATTAATGCATCCTCCTACCACTAACCTTTTGGGCAAACAAACTGAACTATTAGCATCATCATCATACTGTACTAACATGGGAGGTATTCTGGTGGCAGATGCGTGTATGAGTACTTTACAAGAAAGTAACTCAAAGAGATAAAAGTCATTAAAGGTAAGAAAAAACATGAAAAATACAAGAAAAGGAAATTCTACAGTCTGTACAGAAATAAGAAAGCCAACGTAAAGAAGCGGGCTGCTATTACTGCTGACCCAAATGCGTCAATGAATACTTTCACTGTTGACAGGACCTTACTCACTCTACACTGAGACTGGAAGGGCCTCTGCATTGGCACTTGCCTGTGGAAGATAGCTAGAGTTCTGAATGAAAGTAGTCGCTGTATCGGTGCATAGCTTTGTACTCATAAAGCTTGATTTCCTACAGATTTGTGACTTGAAGTCAAGCTTCCCTTATGGATTTTCTGATACACGATGAGACTCTAGTCTCATTTCAGCCATTTTCTCAGCAGACCATTAACTGTGTGTCTCTTCTCTTCTTTGCTGTCTATTTTCAGAGAAGTTTTCAGAACTTAGTTCTGAAGCTTGCAAATGTGTTTGAAATCAGCCTGTATCACAACCTACAGATGTAGTTCTCTTTCCTGGCATAAGCATGCTGTCAAGACCTTTTATGTGGACACAGCTATGCTGACAGAATTTTGCCACAGAGAGGCAACAAACAACCTTCTCCCCCTGAAAAAACTAAACCACGCACACCTCTCTTCTGGCACATACCACATTACTTCATCTACCCTAAGGGACCTGCTGATATACTGTGCTGCCACAGCTATAGTAATAGTGCTGCTGCTGCGCAGAGAAAGCTTCCGCCATGAGACTTCACACAGTTTCACGTAAGAGTGAATGTCACCAAATGACATTTCTCCTCCCTACCTCTGATGTGTGATAAAGACAGACAGGAATGACAAAAGTGAAGACCAGGTGGGACATTAAAAAAATCCATACAACAAAACACCCTTCTGAGTGAAAGGCAGACTATCTATACACGAGCCTAAATGACACAGAGAAAGAGCGGGCCACCCATCTGTCAGTTGTCAGAGGGAATGGCAATAAAATAGTATGTTTGGAGCTACTGATACAAACTTAAATTTGTGTCTATATTAAAATCTCTAAGTTAAACCAGAGTGTTAGTTGTAAAACATCCTATAAAACTTAATTTGCATTACCAGCAACCACAGTAGCATAGAAGAAAACCTGACCTAAATATACACAGCAGGTCAAATTGCGGGTAAACATTTTGAAGCGCTACATAAACCTTTACAATGCCTCTTATAACCTCAGATCAAGGGGATTATCCATTAGGACTTTTAAAAAGAACCTACTGTGCTTTAGCAAGATATGGTATACAGTTCTATACTGTGATGTCTGACCTCATACAGTAGCAGGGGTAGAATCTCTATTCACAGTCACAGTTGCAATGTTTGCAATGTACAGTAGCATTCTTTCTTATTCTGACAGTTTGATTAAAATTCACAGAGAGCTGAGGGGCTCATGCTGAAGTAAAGTGCTTTCAATATCTGAAACTCTACAGTAAATTACTTCTCCAACAGAGCAACTGTACTTACATCAATATCCTCTTGGGTAAAAGTTTCTGGATCTTCTCCCATCATGTTGGCTAAATGTCTCTTTCCTAGGTTGAACTCTTCAATCTGTTTTTTAATAAATGCCTCTGTGTACTTTTCAGGTCCTGAGGCTCCTACATTTTTCCTCTGCGCTGCTGTAGTAGTATAGATTAGCCTTAACACCTAACAAAAACAAAAAAAAAAAAAAGTGGAAAATTTGGTTTATACTTCTGGCATAGTGAGCTCTAAATAAAATGAATAGTATAACAAGCCATTCATACCTATAACAAGATTCAACACCTTATTACAGTAAGTCAGAAAAGGCAGTATTACTCATGAAACCATTTTCTTCCAATTGTTTAATGCCCATAAACAGATAAACACATTCTAAAAGTTAGTCATTTTCACACATTACAATTAATTCAGAAGGTTTTTCTGTCAGAAAGAAATGTAATATAATGTGTCAGGAACATCCAGGAAAAGCAAAACACAGCACTGATCAACAGATACAGTCTTAAAAGAAAATAATCTATCAGCAAGTAAGCAGGGTTTGTCTTCACCTAAAGGCACCCCACAATGAAGTATGAAAAGAGTCTGTGGGGCAGCTCTCTAGTGGCCTGCAGAATGTGGCTGCAAACACTGCTAAAGGCTCTGGGAAGGCTATGAAGTGCTCCTTCCTTCCTTGTTCACAGTGTCAGAATGGTTCTTAAGCTCGTTCACCATCTGAAAACTAGTGGCGTAGTTCTTACCAGCAAACACCACTGAGCATTGCTCCAGCTCAGAAGTCATAACTCTGGGGTCAGTTATCTTTTGATCTTTGTGGGACACAGGTTTGTTTTTATTTCTACGAAGACAATCAGTAGTTAAGGTGACTAATTTCAAACAGGAGCTTCACTGACAGAGCTGTAATGCCCCAGTTCTGGGCTAGTGCCAATATTATGCACTAGTACTAATGTTGGAGAGACAAAATAAAGTCCTCTGCAGCTTAATTATTCCACAAACTGAATGAAAACTGATTATTTGTGTGGTCTTCTGTGGACAGAGGGAAGGAATCACAGGAAAATAGGTTATGCGGGACAGAAAAGCAAAGACAGAGAAACACTTCTCTCCAGCCTCTTCAACGTGCCACGGCTTGGCTTTATGAGCAGACAGTGCGTTTTCACAAGGCGGAGTGAGCCCATCTCACAGTCCAACCAAATTTGAAATTTCAATTTGGAATGAAGACTACAATACCCTGCCTTAAACCTATGTCTAGCACATGCCTGTGCTGTAGGATAGGTCCTACGAATTCAATACGGCTTAACAGAGAAGGTAATCTTTCAGTAATAAGGTCACACAAGATGGAATGGAAAGAACTGACCCTCAACACTTTTACAACCTGACGTAGCTAAAG
This sequence comes from Phalacrocorax carbo, assembly GCF_963921805.1. NCBI lineage: Eukaryota > Metazoa > Chordata > Aves > Suliformes > Phalacrocoracidae > Phalacrocorax > Phalacrocorax carbo. The sequence continues at coordinate 148,889,742 of NC_087513.1, read as the reverse complement.
ATATGTCCCCTAAGGTATGTACCTCAGAAAAGTACATACCAATAAAAACAGCTCCAAGGCAGAACTTGGTGCTGAAGAGCCTGTTGTTGCTTTGTTTTCTTCACAGCTTATATGTATCATATGCAATGCTAGTCCTGGTTTTCCCCTTCCTTTTCTTTTTTTAATATTCATGTTTTCTGTGAGGTTACATTGACATATACAAAATTAAAAGAAAAATAATCAGAATTTTAAATGTACACATTTTCCACAGGCAAGGCTCAGGTCATTTCCTTAGAAAACAGTAAGGAAAGCAGAGGTATCTGTGCATATTCCCTATTCTTCTCTCCTAGTCACTCCTCAGGAAAGAATTCAATTCATCTTCTGTCTTACTTGTCTTAATAGTAACTAATTATTTGTAATTCTTGTTAATGAACATATGATTCCTTATTACTTGGCCCAAAATTGCTTTCTCTCTGCTATGCTTTAAACAGAATACTTTAAAAAAGATTGCTTTCATCTTATTCCTGTCAATTTCTATTGTAATTTTCTCATTTTTGTCCTCCTTCCCTCAAGCTATTCATATTCTTCCCTAGTTTCAATTCGTCACTAATCAAAAGTCCCTGGACACACAAACTGTTCATAATTAGAAAACAGCCTCTTATGCAAATTAATATCTATTGTATTGGGCACCTCTTCTGGGATAAGAGTACTATTTCATGGGTGGTACAGGCAAGAACTGCAAAGCACAGCTAAATGCTTCTGGCATTTCAGTCAAACAAGAAAGAATGCTTCTTGACTTTATAGAGGAAATCAGAGGTTTGTATTCACTTCTTAGACATTTGGTAAAGCATTACTGCAGACAACAGCTTCACCATTTTTTAAATAATACAGGTTATTAATGGTACTCCTGAAATAACTAGCTCTTCCACCAGGACAGGGGAGAAGGGAAAGCATTTACTTCTGGACACAACTCCTTGGTATTAACACTCCCCTCCCGACCCTTTCCTGAGCAAGCTAGCATTAAAACAGTTTGGCAAATCCTGATTTTCCAGGGAGATGGTAAATTTATAGAAAAAGCAGCTTGTGTAAAATTTGCCTTAGAAAAAAATAAGCATTTTCAGACAACTTCAGCTTCTCTGGAGTATTTTTTCCAAGACGAGAAATAACTAGGACCTGCCTGTTCACTCATCCTGTTCATTTTGTTTCACTGGAGTTCACTGGAGTATATAAAATCAACATGTATCACTAACAGAGGAATCAAACTTCCTGTACTTTTGGAATGGGAGGAAAGGGGAGTCGGAGACAGAGGCTTAATTCAAGAGAAAACACTGTCCATTTTACAACATGACATAGTTACAGAGATAGAAGACGACACAAATGATGTGGCACACATGCAGTTGCACCATCTTCATGCTGCTTCCATACTCTAAGCTGGCGGACTTAACTATCTCTTTTTCCAAAACCCTGCAGTGCACAAACACCTCTGTACTAAAAAGTTATCTTTGGGGTAGAACTTCACTAGGAGATGTGGAGCTGGAGCTGTATAACCACATCAACATGCATGACTAAAGTTGCCCTGGGTCCACTGCTCTGATTACTGGCACAACTAGCGCTATTGCACCCAGCAGACATACCAGATGCCAACAGCGGTCCTGTGGTCACTTGTTGCACAAGGGAAAACATGTATTATGTAGCAATCATACAGAACGTAAATGCTCAGACTTATCCTGAGTTTCTAAAGAATTACTTTTTGCTCAATAGGCGAGTTTTGGTTCTCTAGTGTGCTGTTTTACAAAAATGTGTTTTAATTGATTTACTTAAACAATATTTACGTAATCTCAGAACTGTCTATGAACTAATTAGGTGAACCAGTATCAGATTCATGTTTTACATAGCATTTTGTAAAAAACATCAGGAAGTATCACAAGGTGTCAGCAAATATGCGTAAGTGATTTTATATTACTTTTTATACCTGATTTCACGAAGTATTTAATCAGATGAAACTTCTTCTCAAAATGAAGTCTCTTGACAGGTAACTGTAGAACTGCATATCCTCCACCCAGAAAACTGACTTTCTGTGCATATTTGACCAAATCTGTGTATTAAGTTTTGCTTATACTGTATACTATGGAAATAAAAGATAGCTCTAAACATATAAATACATGGCAAGCGTCAGATGTGCATAATGGGGAACAAAATTTACATGCGGTTATTTCAAGGGACAAGTTATCAACTACTAACAGGCTCTTCAACTCTTGCTTAGTTAACAATTGCAGAAAAAGCTACTCCGTTCCAACCACGTAGTTCTGTAAGACTGTCACCAAAGTGCTATCATCTCTTTCTGATATCAGTACATACACCATCCACGGTGATTTAGATTAAGTACCCAACCCAACCAAATTAAATAGCACATATAGTACTCTGAACTCGTCTTTTGAGAAGAGCTATACAATCACATCAGAAGTGACTGGCAGCAACTAAGCTAGACCTTTTTTTTTTTTCATTATAAAGTGTGCTAAATCTCTATGTTTTGCCTATTAGAAGAACAGGAAACTAAACCTGTGGTTCAGTCAAAGCTAAAGGAAGTGGAACTACAAAGTTTCTCTCCCAATGCAAGACACTTTCAAATACTCAAAAACCCAAGAAATTAAACTGTTTCCCCCACTATGATAGGTAAGAAGTAATGAACTAAACTACAACAAGGGATTTTTAGGATACGCATCACAAAAAAGTTCCCTAACAGTAAGGACAGAGAAGTGCTTGATGTAAGAAATGGTTATAGCAGAACAAGCGAACATCAACTTATCACCCTGTCCTCAACCGCAGCTGGCATCAGAGGCACAAGGAGAGAACAAGTAGTGATAACTCTCCCAAGACACTTTCCTGGTCTTCAGCAATCTGCAGTTCAAAGACATGCTGATATCTTGTTTTTAACAGTCCTCAGTGGACTTTTATTCCAAATTTCTTAAGTTGCTTTTTGTAGTCACATAAATGCTTAGAATCCTGAACATCCTCATCAAACAGTTCCACAGGTTAACTACACCTAACGGAAAGAAGTGTCTCTTAAGTTTCCTGGGCTCTGCCTCCCATTAGTTCCCTTCATACCCTTTGGTTCACGGACAGTTAGATGATTTATATATAGCTATAGGCTTAGGTACTGATCCCGTCTCTGGGGGCCAGAGGAGTCAACAAATGATCTCTCAAAGTCCTTCCAGCCCTGCCTTCTATAGTGACTCCTCCTTTGAGATAATTTCCTCATTTACAATACTAATCATTTTGAGCTCAAACTCAAGCAGGTTCCCGGCCAGGAAAACTAAGTCACTGCCATAATCATACCTTTGATATAGGATAACCAGGGCAACACAAACTAATGCTTGATTTCATTCTCAGCTGGAATAAAGTATTTTCAGCCTTATTCTCTTTCTCATTCCTTGCACAAGTGAAGCACGTGTATTTCTGACTGCTGCATGAAGAACCACCCACACAGGCACCAGGTCTTTACTCCTAATGGGTAAAGGTAATCTAGAGGTAACCAACACAAACAGTTCAAATTGCTCCTTCCAGTATCGCCTTTCATTTCCTTACTGCATCTATCTTCTGTTACCCCATGGTTTGGTTTAGTTCAGTCACCGAACAGTTCTTCAGCCCTTATTAGCCTAAATTAGTCTGTAAAAAAGCGTTACCAGCATGTCTTTTTATCCATTGCTGGTCACTGATTAAATATATATACAGGTGTATGAAACACCACTGCACACACGTGGTGGCTGTCCTCAATGCTGACAGCAGCTAAGCTTTTTAATTAAACGGCAATCAGCTGAACCTCAGTATCTCTCAAAACAAGAGGCTAATTCTGTTTAATCATAAGCTACTGCACTTGTGTAAGCGCATTTCTCTCTCTGCTGTGGGAGCTGGGAGGCTTCGTTACCTACTTACCTGCTGGCCAAACACAATTCAAGATGATCAACCGAGAAAACTACCACTTACTCATGAATCTTAAGAAGACTTCACTTTCGCCTCGGCTTTGGTCCACGCGCTGATGCCAGCGGTGCGGTATAATACAGCGAGGCCTAACCGCGCTTTTTCTTCGCATGACGAGAAGCGAGCCCGGCTCACAGCGGGGCTGCCTTGAAGGCGGCGCCGGCCCCTCGCCTTGCCCGCCCCCTCACGCAGCCCCGGCGCCCCGCGGGCCCGCCCAGGGGCAGGCCCGGCCCCGCACCCCGGCCCATCCGGGGCCTCCGGGACCGCAGCAGTGTCACCCCAGCAAGGACACCCGGCAGGGCCGCCCCGGCCGCGCTCCCGCCGCCGCTCGCTTTCCCCCACACACCACCCCCCCGCCGCCGCCGCCGCCGCCACCACCTTCCTGCCCACCTCCTGCCCCCGCACGGAGCCGCCGCGCAGGGCCCGGCGGGGCAGAAGACGAAGCAGGCGGGCTCTCCGCAGGCCGGGCGGCAGAGGGGAAACGGCCCGGCCCGGCTCTCACCTGGGCGCCCGGCCCGCCCGGCGCCGCCGCGCTCCAACGGCCGCCCAACCGCAGCACGCGCCCCGCGGCCGCCGCCATGCCCGCGGCGGGAGGGGAGGGGAGGGCACGGCACGCCACGCCACACCGCCCCGCGGCGCGGCCCTGCACGGCGGCTCTCTACCGCAGGCCCCGGCCCCACCGATTGGGGGGCGGGGCGGGGGCCGCGCATGCGCGCTGCCGCTCGCGGGGCCGTTCGCTGCCCGGCTGGCTCCTGGCGCGGCGTGGGGTGGGGGGCGGGCGGTGTTTGGGAGGTGGGGAGCGGGTTGTTAAGATGTATCGGAAAGGTAAAACCCATCAGCGTTGTTAAAATTCAGATTGACCTTTAAAATGATGGTTCCGAAGTTGCGTGGCGGCGGCTGGGCTGGGGACCAGGCCAGCAGCAGGCCCCAGGGGGGTGCGCCTGTCTCCTGAGGTGGGCTCTGCCCCCCTGCACCCACCTGTGAAGGAGGAGGCTAAACCCCAGGCTCCTGCTCAAGCTGGTAGCGTTGGAAACTGCAGCATGTCTTGTGCAACACCGCTACTTTGGAGAGTCGTAGCCAAAAGCATGTTTCACCCGAGCACTGAAGTTTTTTTCCCATGGAAAAAATGCCATTTTTCAGAGGTGCAGCAGTTGTCTGTCGCTGAGGGAGGGGGTGGTATCAATACTGTCACCTTCCAAGGTGTCCTGGTTTCAGGTGGGACAGTTAATTTTCTTCATAGGGTTATATTTTGGATCTGTGCTAAAAACAGTGTTGGTAATGTGGAGATGTTTTAGTTGTCGCTAAGTGGTGCTTACTCTACTCAAGGACTTTTCCAGCTCCCCGTGCTCTGCCAGGTGCACAAGGAGTTGGGAGGGGGCACAGCCGGGACAGCTGACCCCAACTGACCGAAGGGATATCCCACACCATATGATGTCATGCTCAGCATGTAAAGCTGGGGGAAGAAGGAGGAAGGGGGGGAGATTTGGAGTGATGGTGTTGGTCTTCCCAAGTAACCATTACGGGTGATGGAGCCCTGCTTTCCTGGAGGTGGCTGAGCACCTGCCTGCTGATGGGAAGTGGTGAATGAATTCCTTGTTTTGCTTTGGTTCCACGTGCAGCTTTTGCTTTACCTAGTAAACTGTCTTTATCTCAACCCATGAGTTGCCTCACTTTTACTCTTCTGATTCTCTCCCCCATCCCACCAGGGGGGAGTGAGTGAGTGGCTGTGTGGTGTTTGGTTGCAGACTGGGGCTAAACCACAACACAAGGTGATGTTAATCTGGATGCTGAACCTTGGGGGCTTGACAGCATTCATCGTTCCCCCAAGTTGCATAGTATATACCCTTCTTAGAGGTGATTGGATTTTGGCAGTAGTGTTTTGTACCACAAGAGAAGTGGAAATGAATGTTAAAGAAGGTTAAAGAAACCTTCTACTTTACACTTATTGGGGCCTTCTCTTTAGGAGCACTTATTATTTGAGGGGAAAATCTAGAAGTGAATCTCTGCTTTTCCAGGTTTGTTTCTCTTTTCACATTTTTCATGGGTTCCTCTTGCTATTCCCCATGCAGACATAAATACAATTTCCTTCCCGGGATATGAAATAGGGTATAAGAAAACTGGCAGTGGGCAGGGGAAGTCACCTACACAGGGAGGTCAAAGAGAAGCCACCTGGAAAGGTGCATTTATTCTTGCGGTTACCATCTGTGAAAATGAAACCATCAATACTTTTATTGGCTCAGATACATGCAAGTGAACGCTATGAAGGCTGCACTGAAGGAGAACAGCGGAGTGTCTTTCTCCTGCGCACACCTGGTCAAGCACTGGGAACAGCAGCCGCACTTTGATTCACAGGGTGTATAGGGATGGTGTTTGGTTAGAAGTTGTTTCTCCGAAAGACAAGAAAAAAAGAGGGTTGGGTTAGGGTCACAGTCCCACTGACCCACCTCTAGGAGCATCCAGCAGAGCTGAAGCGGTGGAGAAAGCCGGAGGTGGTATGGCCTCTTCAAGGCCCGTGGTGAATCTCATCTGCCATCTGTCGCCCCACAGCCTGGCTTTGTTCAGTCGCGGAGGGGCTCATCGGTCCTCACCGCACTAAGCAGTTGTCACCCCGCACTCCCATCAGCTCTACAGAAACAAAGCACTGCTGGAGTGAATGGTTTTCATTCCCCACGTATAATTAATTGTCAATTAAATTTGAGGAACAGGGCCATCGATACAATATCAGCCACTTGTACTTGGAAATGTGTTGATGTAAATCCAGATTCCTAAGTCTGTCAGCCCCTATACCCACTGTGAAAAAAACCATAAATGCTTTTCCACTCTGGAGCATGTTTTCAATGGCAAGAAGGCCAACAGTGCTCTGGGGTGCATAAGAAGGAGTGTGGCCAGCAGGTCCAGGAAGGTTATCCTCCCCCTCTACTCTGCCCTAGTGAGGCCACACCTGGAGTACTGTGTTCAGTTCTGGGCCCCCCAGTTTAAGAAGGACAGGGAATTGCTTGAGCAAGTCCAGCGGAGAGCCACAAAGATGATCAGGGGGCTGGAGCATCTCTCTTATGAGGAAAGGCTGAGAGACCTGGGCTTGTTCAGCCTGGAGAAGAGAAGACTGAGGGGGGACCTTGTCAATACTTATAAATATCTGAAGGGCAGGTGTCAAGAGGATGGGGCCAGACTCTTTTCAGCGGTGCCCAAGGACAGGCCAAGGGGCGATGGGCGCAAGTTGGAACACAGGAAGTTCCACCTGAATATGAGGAAAAACTCCTTCCCTGTGAGGGTGCCAGCGCAGTGGCACAGGCTGCCCAGGGAGGCTGTGGAGTCTCCTTCCCTGGAGACATTCAAACCCTGCCTGGACGCGTTCCTGTGCCCCCTGCTCTGGGTGTGCCTGCACAAGCAGGGGGTTGGACAAGGTGATCTCCAGAGGTCCCTTCCAACCCCTGCCGTTCTGTGATTCTGTGATGCTGTGACATGAGAGTCCAAACAGTCCATGGTTTCAGTCTGAGGTTACAAAATTATTGTCATGACTTGCTGAATGGAAACTTGGTATGTGTGGAGTCTAGCATTTAATGACATGGGCCATGTTGTGTCTCTCTTGGACCTTTAGATCTTGGATCTTAGAAATTAATGGCTGCCCCTTCAAGGTGGAAGATTTTTGCACAGATTTCAGGTGTATTTCCCAACTATCCTGCTGCTGCCAAGGAGTTTACTTGGGCTTGCTTGACCCTGGAAGACACTTCTACAGAGATGCCTGGGTGACCAGTTTCTAGACTGATCGTATAGCCAAGTGCAAGTGCATGTAGTTATTACTCGGGAATGCTCTGAAGAAAATGTACTTCCATGGTGGGGACTGCTTACACAATCCAGAAGGATTCCTTCTAGTGGAAGGATTGCCACTTCTGCTCAAATGGCAGGAGCCTGAGTTTGCCAGTTCAAAATCAGTTTTTAGCAGAAGCCAAGGTAAGGTGAAAATGAGCAGGAGTTATTTACGTACTCAAGCCCCTGCATTCCCCATCCCTCTGTCAAAAGTTTATTAAGACAGAGGTGGAAGGAAATGCAAGAAAACCATGTTTAATCTACTTATCCCAAGATTAAATCCAAAGGGCTTCTCTTTCTATCTCTGCATATAGTTGACAGACTGTAGATGCTTACCTAATCCATGCAAACTACCCTGACGTTTTGCTAAGTCGTCTGCGGATCTTTAGTCTCTTGCGTGGCAGGAATGCCCTTTCTGAGCCTGGCTGGGCAGTGTTCAGCTTGGTGAACTTGTTCAAATTGTGAACCTGATTACCGTATACTCGTGTAACTTGCTAATCATGATCTATACAGTCACAGAACTGGGGACTGTTGCCTGCAGCACATTACCTGCTTTTGTTTTGAGACTAGGTAATGGGGGTAAGCATATAATTTGGGATGATAAAAGCTTTGGAGTGCTGTCTTTCAGGGACAGCCTGACATTAAGAAAATTGGTGCTTCTGTGTGGGGCTTGATGTTTCTGAAATGAAAAATTGCTGAATGCAAAATAAGGAAACGAGGCTGAGCCTGCCACGTGCACGGGTCAGGGGACAGCCTGAGGGGCACATCTGTAGTATATGCAAATTCCTGAGCACAAACCTAAGGATGAGCTTCAGTCCAAATTTGCTGATTGCTTACATTACCAGCCTACATACAGACAGTCCTGCAGTGAGGTTCAGGGTTTTCTTTTGTAATCAGAGATGGGATTTGTAGACAGCATGAGTTCAGGTTCCTGTATGGTTAGTGTGAAAACCAGTTGCTTGAGAAACAGGTATCCCAGCGGCAGTGATGGAGATGTGTGGATCTCCAGCTCACTGCCTCATAGGTGCGGATGAAAAGGTGGCAAGGATGGCAGTACTGGGTCAGACCAAAGGTCCATCAGGCCTGATGGCTTCACTCTAGCAGTGGCCAATAATAGGTGCTTACAGAAGAGTAGAAAGAGAGGGCAAAGATGCAGAGATACTTACCTTATAAAGTCTTCTGACCTGCAGTGAGCTGAAGGCAGTATTTTGGGCTTAGACATACAAGAAACTTATGCAGGAGAAGAGGGCAGGACTTCATGGAGGATGTACCTGGGTCTGCTGCCGTGCAACATAACAAGCTAACCTGTAGCAGAGAGGGAGAGGAGACTCCATGAATCGGAAGACAAAGCAAATAATTGTAGGAGAGTTAAAACTCAGGATGCCATAATCTAAATCCACTTCTGAAGAGATACCTATGTTTTTTAGGGTTTTTCCCTCAACAGAAATGAAAGAGTAGATTTGTTTTTCAATTCTGAACTAAAGCTATTGTTTTTACAAACTGCTTTCTGTTCTCTTTCCCCTGTGCCTTTCTTCCTGTGAGTATTTTGGCTGAAGTTCTGGGGCACCTGTGCCGAAAGGGACAGCGTTTGCCAGTGCTCGTCCAGGGACTGAGTGTTTGGGTGGCAGAGCCTGAGGATGGTAGACAGCAAATCCGCATGCTGGGAATTTTCCTCAGAGCCTAGCCAGAGGCAATTTCTGGATTCTTTTTAGACCCAGGGAAGTTTAAGAACACCCAGGTCCAGTGTTCAACAAAAAACTTGAGTTTTTGGCTAGGGAGAGCACTGGAGAAGGGTGGCTTGGCAGAAAGCTTTGTGTTTCAGAAGCGGATCAGTATGTGTTTGAGAAAAACAAAAAGCATGTTAAAAATGCAGAGAATTCAGCAGTATTTTAACTCTGTTCCAGTTAAGTAATTTCTAGATAGTTTATGGCACATGTGTGCTTTTTGACATAGAAATTGTTTTGCATTGATCATTTTCATCACTATTGAAAGGCTTGAGGGTGATATATCCAGAAGTCTCGCTTTCTTAAATGCAAAAACATAAATTTTATTTTAAAAAGCTAATAATAACAACTATTTCATTGCACCTACTTTTCTTCAAACGTGGAGCGAGCACACTCCATTTCATAGCCTGCATAAGCTAGCTACCTAAGGGTTGTCAATTATGTTATGCTATAAAAGGCACAGCACTTAGGGAGCTGTCAATCAAGTCTGTTGTGAGAGAGATTTCAAGAATCATTATTCCAACAGTATTTGTCAAATATAAAAATAAAACAAATTTACATGACAACACCAAATACAGAGGGATCATATTTCATTTTATAGTGAAAGTGGTTTGGCTTGAGCTCAGAATCAGTAAAGGTGAATCAAAAATAGCCGGAGATCTTTTCTTGTAAAGCAGTGTCCCTTGTTTTCTTCCCTCCCACAGCTTTCCTTCTCCCTGAAAGAAGGTGTTACCCAAATCTTCACCACACTTTGGATCACAGCCCTGCATCTGGTTCATCTTTTCTTCACAGTCCGAGGGGTTGTGTTGGTTGGGTTTTTTTTTTTCCACAGCTTATGGGTATTGCTGAGCACTGCAAGGCACTTTGGGGAGCATTCTTTTCTGCAGTATTATGTTCCAGCTCTGCCATAATTTATGTGCTTGAGTAGCCCCCATTGAAATTACGAACAGTTCTCAGAAAGAAAGAGAACTTGTGTGGATGTAATTTGGAGGCATCTGAAGATAGTTTTATTCCACATGGATGCCAGAGTCAGCCCAAAGAGATCCAAATGCAGTGTCTGGGTCTATTTTTAGTTGCCAAGTGCTTTTAGACTATGTAATGTGTCTTTGTCATTTGTCTACCATACGCTTTGCCTCCATATGTTTATCACTGTTGCTATTGCTGATTCAGTATTTCAATAATAGAATCGTTTGGAGCTGTTCTTTAGACTAGGGTTTGCATCAGACTTTTTTGTCTCTGTGAAATCAGACTAATGTCATTACTGATCCTAGCAGCAACTTTGAGTCAGAGCTGACATGAGATCCAGAAGCTGTGCCTATACTGCTACATAAGAAAGGCCTAAGGACTGGCCTAGAGATGAAGTGAAGTCAATTGAGTCACATGAGCGCTGATTAGAGACACCTTTCCTGTACAGCAGAGCTGCTTGGAACAGCCCAAAATAGAACTAGAAATATAAATAATCTCCCCCATCCATAGACACAGAGCAGCAGTAGTTTTATCTCTTCATCACAAAGAAGGAAATTTATTGCTATTCCCATTACTGAACCTGTTCAGATTTATAAACTTTTCTAAGTAGTGGAGACATACATATATTCAGAATAAATAGAAAAAACCAGTAGTTTTTAAAACATATATGCTTCCCAAGATTCATTTACAGATAGGGAGTAGACACTGTAAGTCCTGTGTACCTCACCAGATAACCAGAAAATACATCTTAGGACATGCCTCCCTGGGCCAACACGAGGGATTTGCCAATGTACAGTTTACAGATGCTGTTGGAGATTGTGAACTACATCTGTATCTTTGTCAGGCTGCAAGCTCCATTTCGGTTTTAAGGCTGGGATGTGCCTTGCTGTGGCCTCATGCCTTTGCTGCTGGATTAAAATTCATGAAGGGTGAATGATGGTCAATGACTAAGCACTGTCCCACAGAGTGCTGTGGTCCCAAACACTAAGATACTCCTGCCAAGGAGACCAGGTTGTTGAGGACGTGCTCACCTTGGCCACAAACTAATCTATCAGGAGACTGCATTCACCTGCTGAAAGCTGGATGGGAGCTGAAAAGTTATAGAATAAAAGTGGTCCTCTCAGTGTCTTTGAAGCTTGGGAAACGGCAGATCCACCACCTAATGCTTTTCCATGCTTCCTGGGGATGCTCTACAGAGGACAAAGTGGTTATTTAGAACTAAATTTCTTCTTCCCTCAAAATGAAAATGATGACCAAAACACCAACTAATTCAGAGCTGAAAATTTATTTTAATAGGCTTTGGACCAGTCTCTGAAGTAATGAAGCACAAGAAAGTATGACTTAAATATTCCAGGTTTTAAAACAGCCATAGCAGCAGAAGCTTCTGAGTCATCAGGGCTTCCACAGAAAGTCTAAAGAAATACATACGATGCATCTTTCACAGGAATAAGAAGGAAAGAGGATGACAAATTGGATCTGGATTAAGGAAAAAAGAAAACCACCAAGTACTGCTGTTACTTTCTGACCATTATATTCAAATAATAAAGAAAATAATCTGCAGTTTTCTGCTGTAGAACTCTTTAAAGAAACAAGCCATTCATGTGCCTGTACTGAATCTATTTAAAATACTTTGGGAGGATTTGCTTTCCTTTATGCTAAGACAACTAGGAGAATAAGTAATGGTTTTGTACCTGCTATAATGTTTTAGGTACTTTATGTTAGGATGTCAAGGCTATGAAGTGTCCAGCACAACTGAGTATCTAACATAACACAGGTGCCTTCCCCAGATGTTCTGAGAACAGAACTGATCATTCCTTCTGGCTTCTTTTATTGCAGCAACGAGGCATTACCTACGGTCTACCCTGTAGGTGCCAGTACCTGAAGAGCTAGTCAGCGCAACACCTGGAAAAGATCCCTTCCTGTCATTCTGCTGCACAAGAAGAAGAGCTTAGCCAGCGATAATCCTGTGTGGGTATGTTTGGAGGGAGAAGTAAGCACGGGAAGCTTCTTTAGCATTCAAACATCTGTGCAAGAGCTAACCTGAATGCAGAAGTAATACTCTGCTCTACGAGAGCTAGGCTGGCGCCTGGATAATAGTTTTGCCTCCAGGCGTTTTATGCTAGCCTTGAGAACCTGTCAGTCATTGACCACTTTGGGCCAAGTTCCAACCATAGAAAATAATCACGAGGAGCAGAGTAAGAAGCGCTATTGAATGCTTTCTGTTCTCAACCATCTGACCTGCAGGTAGAAAGGCAGTCTCTCTTTTGATATCTCCTGCTCTGCCATCTCCAGCCATCAAAGCAAGCACTTAAGAGGGCAAATGATGCAGTCTGGAGCTAATTCATGAAACAGCACACATAATTAAGATTATTATAAGTATCAGTAGAAACTGCCTGAATCATCACCTCCTTACATGTGAGAATCCAATACTGCATGTCAGCCTAAATCTGAACATCTGCAGCAAGCAACTGTTTTTCTCAGATTATGGCAGTTCTGTTTCAAAATGGGAGGCGAAACAGGAGAGAGTTTGCGGGTTTTGAGGGGAAGAGAGAAGTAATCTCCAACTTCTGTGAGCATAGTCACAAACTGATTTACTTATTTATTGATGACACAAGTCCTGTGTCATTTATAATGTGCTGCCTCAATCCAACTGAACACGGTTGGCTGGCAGCAAATTATCCTGAACCTTGTGGAGGTAAGTAGGCTCCAGCTTATTTTAAAACATGCCAGACATTTTGTCTCTTTGGCCAAGCCTTCCCAGTCATTTATAAAGTTATATGGAAAGGTCAGTCTGTACTTAGATATACAATATGATTAAAACAGATCACATTAAATTATTTCAGTTTACTTAGATCAAAGCAAAATGAAAAAGCTTGCTAAATATCTCTTGGGAGAGGACTTCACTGTCCCCTGGGATGTGATTGCTAGTTTTCCACTCTTCTGGATACATTAAAAAAAGAGAATCAAACAGGTGTTTCATTAAGAGTTCCTGCTGGAATGTAGAGGTTCTGAGCAAATATGGAAAGTAATACGCAATTTTTTGTCCAAGGGACCTTCAGAAAAAAATCTTTTTTAGAGTGGAGTTGTCAGGGAAAATGTGATACTATTCAAAATAAAAAACTACAGGTTTAAACACTACAGATAAAAGCAGAGGGGAGTCAACTACGTGTATCTTTTGTGGGATCGGTAGGAGAGACACCTTTTATCTTTGTCTCTCTCCTGTATTTCTCTGTGATTCTGCTACCAGCACTCTTTCCTCTGCATTCCAATAAATTCAGCACTGAACCAGAAGTTGAAGGCAAGTCTAACTTAGTTGTCCGCAATAGATTGTATCATTTGGTGTTTGGCTCTTTCACATGCTTCAGGGACAGCTCCATACCTTACTGATCCTGCCTGTGCAGGCTTGAGCTGATTGCCTGAGTCTGCCAAAGGTGTGACACTGATCTTGTGGCTGCTGGCTCAGATCCTGTCTAGATGGTTTTTATACGCTCATTTTCCTTGGACTTGCATTCTGCTAAAGTAGGAGAACAACAGATGACTGTGTGTTTAGCAGCTCTGCAATGAGCAACCATTAAGAGAAGGACATCAGTCCCACTAGAGTCAAACGTCATCGCGTATATGAGGGCTAAACAGTAGAGTAATTAAGGTTACTTTGGTGTTTAAAAGTGCTTTCCTGACAACTGCCAGTGTTGTCGTTCTTCAGGGGGAAAATGTTGCTTTTTGATGCATTTGTCATAAAAGGTCTAATACTGAGAATGCTCAAACAAATGAGTAACTTTATTCCTGTGAATAATATCCAAAGAGTTATTTTATGATTAGGCATTTGGTTATTGTTCCTATATTAGAAGTTCTTTCTCTTGACATCTGAGTAAGGAAAGGATTGAAAGATGTAGCTGGCAGAGATATTCCTTACACGCCTGGATCTATCCTTTTCCCACCGCTTTTCTTGATGAGGCTTTTATTCTTGTCTTGATATGGAGATTTTCCCTCCTATCTCATCAGGCTATTCCTTCTTCTTGACCTGGTAATGATATCTCTTACTCAAGCTGATAAAGTATTATAAGAAATACAGATGTGTACTTTACTTATTTACAAGAAACCTTTCTGGTGAAAGGTTTGTCCCAGTGCCATTTCATCCAATGGACAATACACTGAAGAACATGAAATTAAATGAGGAATTATTTGGTAAAGTACACTCAGGATAGTGGTCAGGTCAATTTTTAAACACTTTATTGGAGCCTGCAAACAGTTGGCCTCACAATGAGGATCAGGCTTGGGGAAACAAAATTTTTTTTGCCTTTTTCTGTTTTAAATTTTCTGCAAATGTTATGTTGTTTAATTGTTACTTTAAATTGTTTATTTAGGTTTATTGAAATAGGTTTTTGCACTCTGCCAGCATGCGATAGTCAAGCAGCTTCTAATTATTTTGAGAATGTTCACAAACACACATTGGTCTTCAGATTTTTTTCTCAGATTAATGCAAATATTTGATGTACAAAATTGAAATTTTTTTACATTTGTAAGAGAAAAGTTTTGCCTTCTCATCTTCACACTGGGAATCAGATGATGAACATTTTGCCTTTCACTCCAGTGGTAGGACAAATCTGGCAAAATGAATCAACGTATCTGAGCGAGTCTTCTCCTTTTCAAATATTAGAGGACTGTCACAGATCTCAAACCTTCTTTGCAATATTCGGTAAGTCTCTTAGTTAAGCTTTAATTCTAGATGATGTTAATGTATGTGTTTTAGCTGTTAGAATACATAGAACAGCTTGTCACTATCACTCAGTGATTGCACTACAGTTACTGGCAGGGAATATGGTATTCAGAAAAATGTAAAATTTAGGAATCTTCTGAAGTCAAGTTTAAGGTCAATGAAACAAATTAACAAAAATGTAGAGAGGAAGATTATAACAAAAATGAACATAAATAGCACTGCATTTTTTGAACCTGAAGAGTCTGAATTGCAAACAGAAACTGAAGAACAGTTACGTCCTCTGGGAAAAACAGATGCCATCAATGAAGGCAGAGAGTAATTTAATGTATTTGCAAAAATGGGAGGGTTCTGTTCTCTTTAAATTCTTTTTAGAAGTGAGCCAAGATTCTCCTGCCATATTCTTTTAAAGAAATTTTTACCTGGTGAACAAAGCTGTTACCATTAATGGCATGCTATTAAATGCCATTCAACCCAAGAAGGGGCTTCAAAGCCGAGTCCTAAGCATTTCCAGGATCAATTAATGGCATTTTTTTCAAGCCAGGGACTTTCAGCTTGCAATGGTGGATGGCAGTTCTGCCACCCTGAGGGACCATCCTCAGGAGCCCTGGAGGTCAGACTTTCCCCCTGCGACTGATGCCTGCCTGGCCAGCAGAGAGTCATCAGGTGTCTTGTCAGGGTGGCGAGCACACTAATGCTTAAATGTTAAGTCCTAGCTACCTTTGTGGCTGCTGGCCAATAAAGACTTGATTTACACTTCAAAGTTACATATATGCAACTTGCAGCCTCTTTCAACCCTACTAAAGATGTCTGAACAAGGTGACCCAGAAGAGAACCCATAAAAGGGAGTGGGCAGAGAAGTATCCTCTTTCTACTTAAAAATATGCTGTTTACACCAACACATATAGTATTAGCTTATGCTAACACAAATAAGATCACATCCATAAATCAAAGACAAGAATAAAGAGAGTAATTAATATTCGCTCTTTTGTACCTATTCTGTGCTTGTTTTATAATTTGTAGCAGATGGAACCCAAATGTTTTCAAAGAATCAAAACCAATTTTATAAGAAGATTGTTCATCTTCTCTAAATAACTTCTCCTTACACTGCCAGTTATACTTATGATTTTAATCTATAAAAACATTACTGTTGGAATATGCTAATATTTTGGGTAGCTCCAAGCAAAACCACGTTCTTGAACATTCCTCCATTTTCCATGTCTGAATGTTCTTCCTTATAATACCACTATCTCATTGTTTCACTTCTCTTTGGAAAAATCTAAAAACCTTTGTGCCATAGCAGTATTCTCACTCTCTGATAACAAGCTGTTATGGCCTTATTTATGGTAGATTTTCTTGATTTAGACCAAAATCTGTTTTTTAAATTTCTTTTACTGCAATGGCATATTTAGTACATTATGAGTAATTCTAACATGAACCAATAAGGATGTCTTTTTTCTTAGTTAAGATGTAAAGAATTTTTAAGTTAATATTTAAAGAAATGAAGGTAAAGATGTAGAAATAAAAGAAACAGGCCTGAATGAAATAGAACAGAGAAGGATGTTGACAAAATAGGCTTGCTCTTAAGTGACAATTCCAAATATACGTTTAGGAGTAAAAATGAACAGATGATGGTGGGACAGAGCTTATGGCAGAAAGGAAGTTATAGTGCGTGTCCAAAACACCTAAACAAACAAGACTGAGAATAAAAGCTCTCTTCATAAATGCACAGAAAAAAAATCTTAAATACATCCTTAGGTTGCTTAACCAGAGCTTCAAAGCATCTAATATCAAAAGTACAAAATACATGTTAATTATATTTAACTTACTTAAAGAATACAATCTGATGTTTCAAGTGGCCATATTATCTTTAAATTTCCAACAGTCCAATCTTTCCTCAAGTAAATATCCAGAAAAACTTCTGAAGATAACAAGGAGAATAAGTATATTCAGAAAGTGACTTTCTCAGATAACTCATTTGCCAAGTAGGCCACCACTTAGAAGCTGCAGAAGAACCATTCTTCCTTGGAAAGCATCTAATACATTATCATTTCTGGGAGCTGTCCTGGTATGTCAGTGCCATTGTAACAGAGATAGCTCCTACCTCTTAAAAATAAATGAGAAGAAAGTCAGACAAGTTGAATGAATGTATCTATAGAGAGAAGACTTTCGTTTGAGACGTTTTTATACATGTCAGCCCTGAAAGGAGAGTTCACAAACTAACCTGTTACGATGATTTCAGGAATTTCATTGGGATTTTTTTTAAAAAATTGAGTAAAGAGTTTTTGAGTGGTTACCATATGGAGGAATGGTTTATAGCAACTGTTTTTGAAGGAAACAAATGCTTTCTCATACTGTGGTAAGAGAAGAATGACTAGTGTTTGCGTAATTCCATGTCAGAAATACAAAAAGTGCGCAAAGCTAGGAAGTAGGTAATGCTACTGTTAAATTGTGCAGGAAGGCGTACTGTGTGTACTTTGCACTTCCCATTTTATGATGCCAAAAGTTAAATGCATAATATAAAATATGCAGAAGCTAAACTATATGATAATTATGATAATTGGGGATATTTGTCTCCAGGGAGGGAGCTCTAATAGTTAAGGAATGACTTGATGTTAAAATAAAAATCTCCCTGTGCATTGATTAATTAAATAAAAGGAATCCAGGAGGCTTATTGAACAGTGATAACGCGCATGATTTATACTTTCTAGGGGCCACAGTATATATTTATTAGCAACCATATCTGTGTTTACTGGAAGTTTAGACTGCATCAGGACGTACCCTCTCATCTGAAAATTACAGCTATGGAAATTATCACCTAAGTGGGAAGATGTACAATCCTTTTCATTTTCATATTGCCTGTAAGAGCAGTGGTCCCATGGTGCTTCCATTTCTGGTAGCCTCCAAAAGCGATACTTACCTCATTTTCATTGGCAAGTGTAAGTCAGGCAAAAAGCAGCACATGCGGACAAGGTATTGCTCTCCAGAGGCATGTCAGAGTGCCCTGGAGTTCTGAGGGCGAGTGAAGTGGTCTGGCTCATCATCCACCCTCTCAGTGTCTCTAGACCTTTGGGTAACCACATCTCACAACTGGTCCTGAATTTTTGCAGAGGCCAAGTATGTCTTCAGTGGGAAGTTGCTTAGGCTACATTTGGTGATAGGCAAAGCATCCTGGGGCCCTGTTCTGGCACAACTGTCACAAAGTGGCTTGTGACTATATTAATAAAGCTGTTACCCTTCAGCAAAGGGCAGCCACATCCAAACCACCTGCTGGAAGTGGTGTCAGGGCTGGACTAATTCTTGATCAATGATTGGCAAAGTCTTATTTGGCACAAACCAAAGCTATGCCAGGAACTATTCTAACAGTGTAATTTTACAATATAGCTGATGGACTTCCCCTGTCCAGGAACTTTCCCTGTCTCTGTTTAATTTATTCATATATATTCGTGGGGACTGGCTCAATAACAGTGTCCCAAGAATCTCTTGCATCGCTGAAGCCAACAGCAGCTTCCAGAATGGTGTAGCAGGTCTCAGGTGAACCCTCCTGTCAAGGCTGCATGCAGTGTTGTGAGGTAACATGGCATAGCCTGACGTTGCTTCAGCCCCAAGATGCAGCAGAGGTTTAAGAAGTCCACAGCTCTGCTAGAGGATGAGTACTGGCTGAACCAAACCCACCAAGTGTGGTCCTGTGGTCTGCATGGCAGAGAGCAGTGCTTCCTTCTCTTTTTCCCTCAGGCACTCTCTTTCCTTCCTTCTCCATCCCAGTCCAGACCTTCCTTCTGCCTGCATCTCTGTTGCCCTCTGCTGCAGTAGATATAGGCCAAGGGGTGTGATCTTCTATGCCCTGGTTTCAGGCATATGTAGGAGAAAACCTCTACTGACTTTAAGATTCCCTTTCATGATGACACTGGGGTCCCTTTGCACAGGTATTGTCACTGCTGGGTGATGTTCTCACGCTGCAGGCTGGGTGGCCTGGGCTTAGAAGGGCATGCCTGTCCCGCTTTGAGGTGCAGAGATATTTAATTCTAGGTGAAGTGACATTCGTCCTGGTCCATGGGGAGCTGGGTGGCAGCACACACTTCCAGAGCTCATCCTGTTCAGACAAGATCTGAGTTATTTTCTCAGGATACACTGATAGACACTTTGGCTCTTGGGCTTATTTCTTTTGTCAGTATATTTAAGTAGAATACTACAGATATACAGTGAGATGAATTAAGCTGTTTCTCATCAGGAACCAGTGGTGTTTTGATCAGTGCTGCGTCACGTTAGGTAGCAGGTCAGAGTGGTTTCCTCACGACCTCTGGACTGAGAACATTGCTAGAGTTTTTTGTTTCTTGATGTATTAGGTGATGTTTAGAGTTTAAAAGGGGCTTTTTCAGAGCCTTGTTGTCAGGCCTGGTAGAGCAACTAGCTTCTGAAATCTCTGAGGACAGACTCAAACAAAAAAAATCCTGGATAAACAAGTTGGTACAGGGAATGCTTTCCAAACTCGGGGAGACACCTCTGAAATTCACCCCCTGCCAGACTCCTCCTTTTTAAAGAAGAGACTTCTAGCACAAGTCCCTCTGCTCATTTCGGTTGATGCAGCGTGACACGAGGCAAGCGGTTTAAAGGCTGAGGCAGCTGATCCGATGTTCATAGACTGTCACACTGAAAAAGAAGGCTCAAGTGTTTTTATTCTGAAACCATGTTCTTAACTGACTCATCAGAGTTATTTTTGTTATATTAGGTTAGAGGAATATGATGATGGCGTAGTGATAAAGCCTGTTTCTCCTAGGGAGCCTACCCATAATATTTGTTTGTTGTCTTTGTAAGTACCTTCTATTAATGGCATATATTTTTACTATGTAGATGATACAATGTTAGAAGTCAGTTTCCACACAGTTTATTCTGAGACTGTGTGCCATAACTTTGCTTATACTGATATGAATATTACTTGAGCTTACAGTGGCAGAGAAATAGCTATCTCAACAGGATAGTAAAACAGCTGATTACTTCCTGAAGCACCTCTTTAAATCAGGAATCCTCCCAATAAAATGCCTTTTAAAAATCCTTTTAATATTAGAGCATACAACAGTTAATCACCTTCAAAAATGGTAGGTATGGCAGTAAAAGGAGGAAAATGTCCTTCCTCCTTCCACTGGTACTTCATCCTTATTTGAGTTTAAAGTGCAGCTTTGGTTTAGTACTTTTTAATGGCTTCATTTAATAATGAATTCAAAGAGATTTTTTTCTGCAGAATTGGGAAAAAAGCAAGGATGCTGAAAGCCTCCTCTCAGTCTAGACTGCAATTTTTTGTGTGTATGGAGGCAAAACGTTTGATGTCATTCCTGAATAATGTTGAACAGTGTTTTATCCATCAGAGTTATCCAAATACAAGCAAAGGGCAACTCCATATTTCAGTGACCTGACTGGTCCTTTTGTTGGATGGCCAGCTCCACTTAGCTACAGGTGGTCATGTGATATAAAAGTAAAAGGCATCACAGAAAGAGGTGCTGTAAGCTCTGGAATCTTGTTTTTGCAGCCTGTGTTCAGATTTGCTTCTGCACAGGATCTTATCCTCACTAGAAAAGTTCCAAAAGTTTACATCAATTAATTTTATTTGATCTGTGCCAACTAGAAAAAATCTCTAAGGCTGACACTTTGAATCCAGTTCAAACTTGTTTAGATTCACTTCTCTTAATTAGCGACCTAAGTGAAAACAAAGCAAGGGTAAAGTCACTCCCCGTGCACCACTGATGGATGTGTCTTCACTGAAGAGTTAACGTGAATTATCCGTGCTTGACTTACTCTGTTTGTATTAGCTCTGTTTGCATGAATCAACCACACTGTGAAATAACACTTGAGTTTGTTTTGTCCGTGCTATGCTTGTGTGTAATACTAAGAGTTGTGGATGGGCATCCTACGGATTTCTTTACTGGAGTAAGCTGCTAAACAAAACAAAACAAAACATCCCCAGTTAATTGTTTGTAAGAAAAGGCTGACCTCTTTACATGAGCAGAAGGCACTGAAGGACTGTATATCCTTGAAGTTTTCCCATGGAGCAAACATATGTCCCTGCTACAGGGAGATCAATTGTTCGACTGCAGCCATTAGTGGGCCAGCCAGCTAGCGCTACAGGCTTCACCACGCTGAAGTTAGGGTCCTGTGTATGAGTTAAACGTGGGCAACATTTAAGGTAAAGCTAGCTTTGCAGAGATGCTCCTGCATTTGGGTTTTGTGGTGCTGCACAATCAGACGCAGATCATCTGGTATAGCAAGACACCTTGTATTGCTCAAACCTGCTTAGGGGCAATAATATGTCAGATTTGGGATGAGCTCGCCTAGGTGCACTGTGTCTGCGCATGCTTTTGAGGTCAAGTGTCTGCTCAGAGTGGTAGTCTGCATATTTTCCTAAGCCCCATTCTATGTTATACCCCATTCTACCTATCCTCTGACATCTGTATTAAGTTTAGTAATTACATTAAAGATGTATCTTCCCACCCCAAAGTTTAAAAAAAGGAAAGAAGGTAACAGTTTGCAAGACAGGTTAGTAAGCATGGCAGCTCATTGTTTAAGGAAATCAAAAATGCTAGCCAGCCTTTCCAAACAGGAATCTATGTTTGGGAATCTAAATGCCTGTTTGCTCGCTTGATGTATGGCCTGAGTTTTGGAGGTGCTGAGTTGATGCAAACTCTGAAAGTTTTTTAGCCTCAAAAATCTGGCCAATTGCTTTCACGTCTCTATGTGGAATGTAGTCACCCAAGTTTGACAGTTTTGGCTCTAAGGTTTAGCTTGACTGAAAACAAACTGGCTTCAAAACTGCAGGGGAGGTTAGCAGCAGCTGCTCAAACCTATGTATCCAAGAAAGTAAATCTTAAAATGTCAGATGGATTTCTTCTCATGAAGTCAACCAGCAATAAACAGGAACAGAGACATACCTGGGAGGGTAAAACCAGACCTCAGTCTTCTGCTTCTTGCTCAGATGATGTTTCTGAGCAACCCTGCCCTGGGTCAGGGGCTCAGGTGGACTGCTGTACAGGAACCTGAGGCGTGTCATGTTCGTAACAACATCTATGATTTAGATATTGCTCTCTTCGGTTCTCGGTGAAGGAGCTGTGAGCTGGCACAATGATAACCTCTATATCATCCCTCTTCAAAATAAATGAATAATCCTGCAGGAGACAAGACCTGCCCAGGCAGGCTGTGGCAGACTGGTAGGGAACTGCTGTAAGATGTTTGCAATGCTTTGTGCATCTGCGGATAACGTGAAGCTCAAGGTAGAAAGATAAGGGTAGTTAGCAATGTTAGCTTGCCAATTGAATTTGGTACTGCTGAAGCTCAAAAGCTGAGAGCAGAATTAGTGGAGCTTTTGGATTTAAGTATTTTAAATTCTAGCATAAAATTATCTTTCAGTAATGGAAAAAATAGAAATTAATATTGGAATGATTCTGCATTCAAGAAGTGCAAATCTGTCTTCAAGTTCATTTAGCAAAGTGACATTTAAATTACTATGAAGAATTGTGTGTGCTATATGTTATTTGTAATTTCATAAAATGTTGGGATGAGATTGTCCTGGGATCAGCATGTGATTAAACTGATTATATACCTTATATACATGGTATGTTTCTTATTCAGTCACAATCAAAATACAATCTACTTTTATTAATATAATAATTTAGATGTCATAAATGAAATCTCAGTTAAATATTTTTTAATTTCTATTCACAGCCTTTTATCCTCTACTAACAAACTCATTCCTCTCACCTAAAAAAAGATTTTACTTTTCACGTCACCACGATGGCTGACATCTGCTAGGATGACCCCTTGCCCCTAGCAGCAAAGAACTGCTATGTAGAAATGGACGACAGACAGATGCTCTTCTCCTGATTCTAAAGAACTTTAAAAATATGGATGGGTGCAGAAGAGGGCACCAAATACTAACCGTCAAAGCAGACACTGTTTTTCTCTCCTTAACACCCATGCTGATTATTTTTCTTTTCCTCACTCCCAACCCCCGTGTATGCATATGTGTCTTAATACCCAAAATAAGCCTTACTATTTTATTTTTGAGTCCAGGAACACTTACATCCAATTTCCTTCAGGCCTGTTGATCTTCCCTTTCTGCTGTGAAAATAAGGGTGCGAGTAGCAGACAACGAAAGAATATGCTACCGTAACCCACGCTGGCACTCTCTGACTCTCCTGACTGGCATCTTTAAGGTCAGGCAGCAGAGGTTAAAGTCACTAAGCCCAGAAGCCCACGTTTCACTTCCTGCTACACTTGCTGACCCCACCCCGGGTGTTATACAAAGAGGACTGAAAATGTAATGTGCAGACCGTATGGTTAAAATTGCTGCAGGAAATTCCAAAATTAAGATTTCTGGTGTGATATGTTAATGGGACTATATTGCACAACTAGCGCCTTCTGCGTTTTTTATTGCTTTTATAGTTACGGCTTATTTTCTGTCACGCATGCATTCTGACCCAGTTCTTCAAAGTCAGTTGAAGTCAAAATAGTCAGAGTTTCATCACAGCAGTTCAGGGATAATTGAAGAATTACACACTGATGATAAGGTGCAGGGGCAGGGCAGGAGACAGAAATGATGATTTTACCCAGTCATGGCATCCTTGTCCCTGGGCCATAGGATCAGACTCCTCCATCATTGTTCCTTTTTCCTGGCCTTGTATATGTTGGTTGCACTTTTTTTTCTATGTTGTGGCTGAATATCTGTAGTCTGGTCCATACATAACTCCCATGGAAAAAAGGAGTCCCAAATTAGAATCCCTTTGGACTTGGCCAAATGTAGTTTTCTTCTGGATTAGTAGAGCACTGAACTACATGGGGACTAACTGCCTAGCTTGTGATTTATGAGGGCAAAGCTCTCGAATATGTGCAGAAGAGTGCTTTTTACTGGTGTCCAGGAAACGTCATGGCTGAAAGCAAAGGCAATGGTAGATGTTGGACGTACGAAAAGCAGTTACGCTGTGTTTGTTCAGAGACTCGAGAAACAAGCAAATGTTGGTGTGAGAGAACTGAAAAAGTTATGAATCAGTGAATAAAAAAATAATTGTTATTATGGGAATACAGATTACTGACAGTGAAATATTCTGGACATAAAATATGTGGAATGATTTGTTTTCATCTGTTGTCTGTCAGTCTGTATAATAATATATCTGCCCAAAGAGACATAGAAAAATGTATTCACACTTTTCCATACACGGGATAGATATCTATACAATTCTTTTTCATCGGATCTGCATGTTGTTATGGCTATGCATACTCATAACTCAAGTTGTGGAAAAGTTTGGGAAACAACCTGCGTGCTAGCAGCTCCAAGTCAGGGTCTCTAAAAATCTAGAAAAAGTACATAACATAGGCTCCTCTGTAGACTAACAGTGACGATCAGAGACCACCGATGCTGAAGGCTTCAAGTCTTTGTGTTTTAATTCCAGGTACTACTCTGTCAGGTCACTGAGGGATTTCTTAGTGTCTGTTCCAGGTTTGAGAAGGGAAAGGAGTCTTGGCTAATGGTTGTGCAAGCATGACAGCCAAATCATGGAAAGCTGAGTGCCACTGAAATACATTTTGACTTCTCCTGAAAAAGTAATTCTTCTAGACTACAGCTTGACTGTATCTTTTTGCTTCTCTCTTCTGGTTCCTGTATTGCAACTGATATAAACTGCTTGCTTCCATTTTCCTGGATCTTCACTGTCTATTGTGACCTATCAGCACTGCCATTATTTGACTCTTCCATCTAACTGTCCCATGAAACCACCATTACTGCCCACTTACCACACTTCCAAATAAGCGTTTTCACCCTTTCGCTTAAGCTTTCTCTTGGAAGGAACTCCCAGCAGATGTCTGTAAACTTACCTCATTACCTGCTTTGAAAGCATCATGGTGCCTGCAACACACATAACAGCAGTCAGGCAACTGGCTCCTGACCATGACACTGAACGTCAGCTCACTCTTTCTTTGTGTTTCCCTATCAATGTGTGTGTTCCCACTGATGTCTCTAGTTTCATGCTTAGACTGTCTCCTCTTTTAGCCAAGAGCATCTTTTGTGATTTACTGGTGCAGCACCTCATCTTGCAGTATAATGCAAGCTCCAGGTGACAGTATAAGACAACACAGCATGGCTGGATGGTCTTAGGCAATCGCTCTACTTCCCTGTGCAGGCAGACTGTCGGCCAATTCCTGTACTGCAGCTCCAGGATGCCGGTGGAGGACGAGAGGGCTGGTTCAGGTGGCCCTTCTGACCCAAACCGCTGCACGAAGAATTCTCCGGAGCAGATGGAAGCGAAGGCTGAGTAGGGTTAGGTCCCACTTTCTCACTATTATAATGGCCCCTTGGTTTGTGAGAAAAGTGAAAGCTGCCCTCTGCAGCTTTTATTTGGAAGACGCTGCCTGGCAATATGCCCCATCTGCTTCATCCAGGCAGTGAATCAAGCCTGTTGTACTGAAACCATTGACCCCTACTCTAAAAAATACCAGGGAAGAATAGACTTTAACTAAATCTTTCAGTAGCACTCTCTGCCCTTATTTTTCTCCCTCCCTCCCATTGTTTTGAAGCCAAGTCACTTTTTGTTTGCTGGAGGAAGACTAAACAAAGGAACCCACCAGCGGCACCGGCGGGGGGTT
The DNA here is from genome assembly GCF_963921805.1 of Phalacrocorax carbo. NCBI lineage: Eukaryota > Metazoa > Chordata > Aves > Suliformes > Phalacrocoracidae > Phalacrocorax > Phalacrocorax carbo. The sequence continues at coordinate 148,863,951 of NC_087513.1, read as the reverse complement.
TGACACACGTGTTGGCTGTATCACTTGGGCAGCCTTCCAGCAGGTATGCCCGTACAGCTGCAAAGCCATTCACTGCCGAGCCGTAAAACTGCTGGCAGGTCTCACCATCTGTGAGGAAGGCTGTGTGAGAACTTCCCTCCTTACTGGATGGCTTTCAAGGCAAATGTCACCGCTGACCCCATTAAGATGGCCAATGTTCAAGAAACAGCATAAGGCATTGCAAGGCTGTTCTCTTTTTTGCCCTGGTTGAGTAAGTCATACAGTTTTGTAGATGTTCCCGCATCAAAAATACTTGAATGCTTGTGACATTTTAACATCGCAAAACACTGAGTAATGGTGTGACTCTTCCCATCGAATGTCTGAGACACTGTGGAAGTTTTACGGAGTTTTTAAGCTACACTGCTACCATTACAGGAAAGAAACTGGGAGGGGAAAGAAAAAAAAAGCCAACCCATGGGCTAGCACTCAAAATCTTGTTTGGTAGCCCAGCACAGCCTCTGGAGAGAGATAGCAATGCCCTCTGTACCTAGTCCATCACCCACAGATTTTGGTCTTGCTGTTCACAAAATCAAAATGCTTTCTTCCTCAAAGCCCTTGCCAACAACTCTCCCATTCAACAGTGTAGGAATTTCATTTCTAGCTGATCTGAAAGGTATTGAATTAAAAGTAATTTGAAACGATATCTGACTGTTGCAATGCGAGCATCTGTAGCTAAGCCCAGGGCCTCCCCACAAATTATTGTTTTGGTATCTCACAATCATATAGAGCAAAAAGATGTATTTCTTCTCTGTCTGTTCAGTATTCAGGTTACATAGCTAGCCAAACATTGTTGCCCAAAATCTTTGCTTTCATGGGAAAAAGTACATTTAAGTATGAAAAGCCAAGTCATTTTATCCAAAGAGACGAGTTGTCTTCTCTGTTCTTTTCCTTAACCAGTTTCATCTGCAGCTGTAATAGATGCGGACAAGGGGAAATAACCACGAGGCTCCTAGTTCAAAGGCCACAGAAATCAGTGAGACATCTTCCCTTGCTTTCAGTGGATCTTGGATCGTATCCCAAAAGCTGACCTCTGACTTGACAGAGATAGTTACTAGCCTTTCGTTCAGTTTAATGATGCTTAATGAACATGTCTAAGGCATGTTTGAGCCATCCTAGGATGGTGTGAGCAGGAAATACACTGAGCAGTAACATGATTTAAAGAGATAAAAGTTATCTGGCATTTTTTAAAGATTAGCTCACACCATCCGAACTTTTTAATCCAGATGCAGCTAGCTGTTATGGTTGTGTTAGCCATCTGGTACTATAGTCTTTGGCTGAAAACAGAAGCAATACGTATCACCACTGTTTTTTGTTTCCAGGGAAAAAGAACGCTGTTTTTATGATCATCCATTCATTTGGTATCAAGCACATTTCACACATGAGTTAACGGGAGACCTGCAGTTGATATATTCTGTGGTAAGAAGAAGGGCTTTGTATGGCTGATGGTAGAAGCAGAGATGCAGAGGGAAAGGTAGCAGTTTCAGTGTAACTGAATGTAATATCACTGGGTTTTTTTAGCTTTCCCTTCATAAAGAGATTCTTTATTCAGTGACACATTGTCTCATATAACAAAAGGGTTTGCAGTACTTTCTGGTTTTGCAGTTCAAAGCAGATAACATCTTCAGCCATATTTTGCTAAGCATAAAAACATTTGTAATTGCTTTCCACTAACCTGCCCAGCAAACTACCAGTAACTTCTTTTTGTATATCTACACACTTGAAAACAGCATTTTATTTTGTTCAAGTAACAGATGCGTGTGAAAAAAATCACCAGCAATAGAAAGCATAAAGGATACCATGAAGGCAAAGGATACGGCGGCTGCTTAAAAATGGTGTTCGTGGTACACAGCAGCACCAAATGACACCACCCAAGGGAACTTCCTGCCTTCTTGTTGCAGGGGGGTTGGACTAGATGACCTTTAAAGGTCCCTTCCAACCCAAACCATTCTGTGATTCCATGATTCTCTCCAGGGAGACACAAAGTCTTTTCAAGAAGAAAAGGAATGCTGCTGCCCCACCATGCAGTAAGGGACACCAAGGTCTCCTGTATCTTCTTTGTCCTGGAGACAGGAGTAGAGTTGGAGAAGGTCTGTAACCTCAGGTTACTCTATGTCTCCTGGATATAAGCTAGCACCCAAAAGGATGGAAGAAGATAATAAATCCTGGGTTCGTAGTTTGTGGCTTTGTTTGACCAGTGCAGAGTTAGGAAGTGATACAGCCCAACAAGGATGCTCAGCTATTGCCTGCCTGGCAGTAGTTGCATCAGCTTTTTGGAGGATACGAGTCCAGCTCCCTCACAGGTTGCTATTAAAAATGTCCCCACTCTGTATTTCAATGAAACAAACCTGTATTTCTGCCAGGTTGGTGTGTGGGTCCCTTCTCTGCTCCCTGTTACGTCCAAGCTGACCTGTGGTGCTCTCTGCTGAGAGGCTCACTGCTACAGCTCAGCTCCCAGAAGGCTGACTAGCATGGAGATTTTCCCTGTGCCATGCCTTCTGTATCAGCATAAGTAATTTCACAGCCTCGAGGGCCCCTGTCAGCTCTTCCCACCTGACAATTTTACTCCAGGGCTATTGGTGGCCAGGAGATGCCTAGGAGGGCCACATGGCCTTTTCCTGAGCTGTCACTCAGCTAAGGATGATCCTGCATCCCACAGTGTTCAAACACCCATCTTTACCTTATGCATGTCATCCAGCTATTGTGTGTGTATCTTAGGTACCTGTCACCTCAGTATCTAAATCCCAAAGGAACAACTTAAGCAACTGAGGGGAAGCTGGAACTGGGGGCAGATTTCAGTGGAAGCTGCTCATCTAACCCGCCGAGGTATATATATCCAAGTACTTGAATAGCTTAAAGGATCTGGGCTTAAGTGCTGATGTGACTGTTGAAAATGGCTCCTACGTCACTTACGCTTTATTGAAAAAAATTAAGTGTTAAATACAGAGAAGCTTCAGAAATGCTGCAAATATATATATAGCTGCACAGGCTTCTCTGAGCAACAGCAAGTTATACCAGCTAGCATAGCTGCTCACATGTCTGCAAGTACAAACAGATCAAGAAGCCTAATAATCCAGGTTCCTAAAATCCCATTAGGAAAATATTCTAAGCGATGGGAGCTAGCATTATGACAACGGGTGTTTACTCTTGGGATTAGAAGAGTCCACCACATTGCAGGTAGATTAGTGGGCGGCTGGATTCGCCCTGTCCATTAAGATCTAATAGGACATTCTGTTTCTTAATAGGTCAAACTTTATAAATCTGGTCTTTAAAATTGTTCTGGGAAGTGTTCTGCGTGGGCAAGCTCTGCTACGGTTGAGACACAGGGCTATGCCTGCGCTTCTCGGAAATGGCGAGCTGCAGCACGGAGAAGGGTAAGCTCTGCTTTTTGCCATTTGCCTACTGCCCGCTCACGGTCCGGCTGACTGCCGTGCAGGCAGGCTCTCCGGCACGCCTGGACATCCTCAGGAGTATGGCTTTCCATATGATCTGAAGCACCACGCGGCAGCCATGCCTGCAAGCCTGCAATTGGCACAGCAGGAAAGGCTGATCTTGAGGACAGACTTTGGCAGGCAGGAGAGACATCCCCTCGAGGGAAACTCCATGTGTTTCATTGAGAAGGGAGCTGGCAAACACACCTTTTGCACGGTCCCGCTCTTGCCGTTTGCAGTTTGTGAGCAGTGAGGGTCAGGCTGCCTGTCTGTGGTGTACCTGCAGTTGTAAAACATCAGATCTTTGGTATTTTTCTGTCTGTGTCTATATTTGTGCTGTGTGAATCCACTGTTAGTGTCTGAAGAAGAACCCTTGCTAGCGGTATCAGGATTGAAAGGAGTCCCCAGCCTGTCCTCTGGCTGACAGACCTGGAAACCTCCACTCACAAGTGCCTCTGTTTTGCACTCGAGAAGCAGCAGCTAAATCTTGTGCCTCGTCCTTAAAGTGCCTGGCAGTTTTGCTAGCTCTGGAAACAGCATCACTGATAATTAAAAAAGGAAGAAAGGGGGGAAGAAAAGAATGAGCAAATGAAATGAGCAATGTCCAGAGCAAATAAGGAAAGTGATGGCATACAGGGAGGCAGTTGGTGAGCTCCTGCCCTGCTCTGCTCAGGGCCTCGTCCATCCTCCCACTGCCATGGATTGGCATGGCGATGTGATGGGGGGACAGACACATTTTGGGGCTAATATACATCCTCCATCCTCCCCCTCACAGCTGCATCTGGCCCTGCGGTGGGTTATCCTCTCTCTCCAAATGTTCAAGCCATTATCAGTTTGACAAATCCAATATATATAGAAAGATCTCCAGGCAAAATCTGTATTTCCAGAAAACGAGATTCCTATACCATCTGCAGCTAATTGTTTCATACCATATTTGTCTCAGTCCTGCTGAGCCCACTCTAGGCCTGCTGAGCCCATCACTTACCCTGGTTTTACACTGGAGGAGCTCCACTGTCTTCAGCAGATTAATGCGATTAACACTTGTGTGTGCAAGAGCAGAATCCAGGGATGAAGGAGCATCCACCGCTGCTGCAGATCACCCTCATCACCACCCTAACACTGACAGGGATGCGCTTTGGTGGTGAGCAGTGAGTCTGGTTTTCAGGGGAGGCAGCCAGCCAAAACTCAGGCTGTGGTGAGGAGGGGAGAGAGGTGTTGCTGCCTCTGAAATCATATCCAAACCACAGGGCAGGGAGATGCCCGCTGCAAAGGGCTGTGGCAATGGCCCTGTGCTCCCCTCTCACCTAGGGTGATTGGCAGCATTCCCCCTCATTCAAAATTAGAGAAAACAACAGAGCTCAGCAATAATCTTGATTCTAGAGCCTTGTTGAAACTCTAGACACACATATCTGACAGATACAACAGAGATTAATGAGCCATGACCAGAAGTTTGATTTTTCTGTCAAGTGCTCCCATCCGTTTTTAATAAACAGAGGAACAACATAAACTCCAGCGCCTGCTCTCCGTTGTTTAAACCGGGCAGGTCGCTTTTGGTACCATGTGTGTCTGAACTGAGTTATGACTCCAAACCACTGAAAAATGCTGGGGTTTTGTTGGGAATTTTTTTCCCCCCGTTGGCCCTTTTGTGGCTGCTCTGGTGATGAGCTTTGCTCTTTGCATATTGTTTCTTTTCTCCTCAGCATGGACTGTCTGGTGTTTTACCACTGGAAACTGTCAAGTGTAATATCATGTTTACAGCTAAATGAGTTCAATTTAGTGTCATTGGTGTATTAGCTGGAGCACACAGTGCCTAAAAAGCCCACTGCTTTGTTTTAAACAGCGCTCCACTTTATTTTTTATGAGGTTTTGGAACATGGCTTCCTCATCCCTTCCAAGTACAATGGGCTGAGCCAGCTAGAGCGGAGCCCGAGGAACGTGTCGTAGTCTCTTCATGCTTCTGGTTACTTACATTACGATCAGGCATTGCTCTCATAAAATAATAATCAGTACATAGACGTCTGGATTTGTCAGGAATTTGTGGTAAAGCAGCCCCTGAGGATTTTATGCCACAGAAATGTGTTTGAGAATTCCTCTATTTTTATTTCTCACAAAGCATGATAGAAGCCACAAACAAAATAAAAGACCATCAGAGGATGGTTTATACCCTGAGGTATTTATGGGAGGGGAAAAAAAGAGAGCGAGAGAGCGCTGCCATAAATCTAACTGGCCACAGAATGTCACTCTTGCTCCATGCAAATAAAGCTGAAAGGAAATTTACCTGGTAATATAAAACCTGAGTCTTAAGGAAGGCAGCTCAGGAAAGCTCTTCCCTGTAGAGAGATGAAGTATGGCTACGCAGGCATGTACGAGTTGGTACGCACGGCCACTCCCACAGGGAACCGAATGATATGCCTGAAGGAAATACTTTTGCAAACAGCTGGAGATCTCATCCAGGTCTGCAACCAAAGCTGAATCCTGCAAATGACTCTTCTCCCAAAGGGTCTTGCCAATGGGGCTGGGTTGGGGGACTTTAAGGGAGAAAACCCCTGGATCCTAATAACCCTCCCCACGCTGAGAGAGGCATTCACAGAAAATCCCAGTCTGTGCTTAGGGCACTTCACTCTCCCTGCCCAAAACACCTGATTTTCAGTAGGATTCTGGCTGTGAGTGAGGTCCTTTCTGAGACGGGGGATCAGGACCATGGAGGAACAGGCTAGACTATATTATTTCAAACAAAAGCTCTTGAATAGAAAGCACTCTTAGTTTCAAAACATGAAATAAAAGCTGCCCTGAAATTGAAATTGTCCTTGACTTGATGCCGCCTACAGCTGAAATTGCCACTAAATTTAACAGACCGATGCTTAGCATTTAATTGCCCCTGAAAAGAAGTCACCATCAGGAAGGCAGAGTATCAAAAAACAAATCTTTCGGTTTTTAGTCAGAGCTTCGTTTCAAGTAACAGGTACCTGCTTCTCCAAGCCGTGACCTTGGCCGGACTAGGACACAGAGCTCACACCCTGTGCAAGGCAGGGACCCACCATGGTGCCACCTCTACGTAGAGGGCGAAAACCACCAGGGAAACTTCACATTTCTCCTTTGGGAAAAAAGAAACGCTTTCCCTGGGGTCCAAAATGAGACTGGGGAAGCAGAGCAGGGATTATCTGCTGGTCCCCAGGGATGGAGAGAGCTGGGTCTGAAGGACTGAGATCCCCTGGTTTCCAGCTTGGCAAAGCTTCTCTGGAGAAGATACTAGAGCTTGCGTGATCTGCCTGTGGTCTGCTGAAAACACATTTTTACAGATGAGCGGAGGTGAAAGAAAATGTTTTTCTGTTCTAATCGTGTTTTGCATAACTACAAGAACTTTTCCTGTGTCAGATTGGCCCCAAAAGTGCAGATCTTGAAAAAAAAATAGATATAAAGAATAAAATACAGAAATTTAGATCAGATCAAAAAGAAGTTAGGTCTGAAATGTTGGTCTTTGGTAAGCTTTGAAGTGTTTTGACTTAAGTAATTTTTTTCCGTGTTTCTCGTCTACATTTACTTAGATTTCAAAACAGAAGCTTACTTTCAGTCTAAAAATTACATCTTTTCTTTTGAAAGTATAGAAAGAGGATATTTTGATCATTTTTAAAAACATTCTCCAATTGTATTTGAATATGGCATATTCATTAAAAATTCCCCTCTCCTCCCTAAGGCTTTGATTTTGACAAATCCACATTTTCCAGTGAAAAACATTTCCCAGAACACTTCCCAGTTTTCTCTAATATTTGCATCTGTTCTTCCCTGAGAATGTGTCACAGCTGTAGATCAACAGGAATTGCACAGAACACGGTTGATTTATCGTCAAAGTAATATTTCTAAATCAACTTGCATTTAAGAGTAGTGAATAGTACATGTCCATATACCAGCAATGTATCATAAGGATTTTGTACTGCTTTTATATTTCTTACATTTCTTTTGCATAATTATACACGATTCATGTGTAATTGTAATTTTTACAATTATTTTACATAATTACATGTTATTAGAGCTGAAATTTGGGCAGAGTTAAAGACTGCGAGCCAGATCCTCAGTGTTTCAGGCACCCACCCTGATGGCATCATCTGCCTCCAGAGCTGGGCAAATTGGACCAAAAGAGACTACTGTCCTCCGAAATGAGGACAACCCCATAGCGATACACGGCTGCAAAATGGCAAGGAAAAGGAAAACTCTCTCTGCCACTTTTATCCTTAGCCGCAGCTTTGGCCTTGCGTCGCGTGATCCCGGTCGGACATGGAGCTCCCAGGGAGTCGAAAGGAAATTCACGGGAAGCTGCGTGCCGCTCTCCTGCATCTGTCCCCACGCTGCTTCCCTCTCCGGCCCCCAAACCACAGGCACTCGGATGGAAGGCAAACCTACCATGGGGCTTCCGTTCAGTCCCGGAATGTTGATTCCTCTGGCAAAAAAGAAAAATTTTCCGTGCACTTGGTAAATAAGGGGAGGAAGGGTCCTGCACGCAGCAACCGTGGGGCGTTTTCTTCACCTTCACCAGGCGGCTCAGGCATTTTTCTTCATAAGAGCGGTTGCTTAGTGGGACACACTGCCCTCTGTGAAGGTGAACATTAATAAGAAGTTTAGCTCCGGGGCTTTGCCAGTGCCCACTTTTTGGCTGGCTTTCTGCTCCTCAGAGCCCGGGAAGGCCTCTGTTGGCTGAGGCTCGCAGGGTGGGTGCATGCTTTGCTTCCCTGGCTGGATTATCCCTCATGCCCTCTGCATTTTAAGAGATTTGGGGGGCCCATTAACAGCTTCTACCTGTTTTAAGACCTGTGAGAGGAGGCTGAATGGCTTGCTTCATGCGGCCCCATTCGCCCGCCGCTCCTGCTAGCGGTGTTGACATGATTTATGTAAATCATAAAACGTGGCGGGGTGACCTCACGAGTGTCCAGCTCTCCTCACGCACGTCTCCGGGCAGAAGGGCTAGTATTTATAAACAGTGGTATATTCACGTCTCAGTAACCTGCTTTATTTACACTGCTCGCACAGGGCCGCTACTGCACAAATGAAATATTATTCCCCGCCATGTGCATTTCGTTTTTCTGTCGGCTGTGTGTTTTCTTTCATGCGTTGCCCTCACTGTCGGTGAACTTGTCAGCAGCTCTCCTCGGCACGGGGCTGGGGAGAGGGGAAGGGGGAGAGTTACATTTGCTGCCATTTCCAGGGCAGTGCAGTGACAAACAAGCGCGGGACCCCCGGCCGGCAGACTAGCAAAGCCTGCGTCAGGGCTGCAAGCTGCACCCCAGTTTCCACAGGCTGGAGAGGAGCAAGCCAGTGCCCCTGTGTTAACCGTTCGGGCTGCCACGACACAGCCCTTTGTCACAGCCAAACCCCCTGCTTCATGGCACCCCAGCCCATCACATCCTCTGCTTGCTGTGCCGCTGCTGGTGGGTACGCTAGCTCCTGGGAGCTCCCCGTCTTGGCCGTGCTTTGATGAGGGCAGCTGAGAATCAAGCCATAATCAGGCTTCTCAGGCATCTGGATATGGCTGAACCAGCTGGAATTTTCTAGCAAAGTCATCTTTTTGCATTCGTTTTTAAGGAGATCTTTTTACTACACTCTCCAAAAAGCTCATTTCTGGCTCATGAATTAAGACAAAAATGTCTTCTCTCCCAAAATAATCACAGTAATGAACTCAACAATAAAAGCTGCTTATCACCCTTCTGGTTTTGGGGGTTTTTAATATTTTCTTTTTTGCCACTAATTAAAGAAAGGGAAGGAAGGTTTAATGCTTTTTAAAATATCTTGTTTAAAGTTGTGTCTGGTTCATTATCTCCCCAGCTTCTGTTGTTCTGAAAATGTCTTTTTTTCTTTTTTTCTTTTTTTTTTTTTAATTTTCTCATCAAGATGTTTATGGTAAATAGCAACTTATGAACAAGTCAAGAAAATCAATAGCTGGAACTCCGTCAATCTCAAAAGACTGCATGCGTTTCAAAATGAACTCCACGGCCTGAAGCTCTGGAGGAGAAAGAGCTCTCTATTGCCTTTACTGATGGAAAGGGAAAAGTATCTCATAAAAAAAGCTCCGTTTCTGTAAACTGCACACGCATGACTCCTCTAGCGGCACTTGAACGACATCTAAATCATGGGGCCCCAGAGCGCTCACCGGCTTCTGGATTTGGATGCACGTTCTGGCCTCATCCTGGCCGCGTGCAGGGATGGGACCTGTGTCTAAAATGGATCCTCCTTCTCCTGTCCCATCCTGGGGATTCCACAGGAAGAAAACACCCGTGTCTGGACAAGGAGGGGACAGTCGGCGCTGTGAAATGTGATGTAGGCAGGGAACGTCTCTCGGGCATCTGTTAGAAACCAGAGTGGGGGCAGAGCTAAGGAAGGCTCAGGATTTGGGCGGTCACTTATTTGCTGGGTACCTCAGGAAAGCTTAGCTGCCAGCCTTGGGTCGTGGGCTGGCAGGTCGTGTGGGGTGGGGGACCAGCTCCGCTGGGACCGGCAGGCACATCTGGAAGCAGATATTTGGCTTGCGGCTGCAGCCCATGTGTCAGGTTCGGTGTGTGTCTGGAAAAGTGTGCTGCGAGGACCATCACCCCTGGGACTGGGGCGGGGAGAGCGGGAAGAGCCAGATGACTGAAAAAACTTGCTAAGGGAAAGTGCTTTTCTCTTTATGTGCTTGCATATCCTTTTACCTGGCCTCTCAGGTTCACAGCTGAATTTGCTTTCCCCTCATAAAGGTTTCCTTTTTTTGTTGTTGTTATTCCCAGAACGTGGTGAGGGAATTTCTATTTGTTAAAGGCACTCGGCAAGGCTGTGGTAAGCCTCACTGGTTTGCTGGTTGGGATCACAAGGTAATTTAGTTATTTGTCAAAACGCACTTGTTGAAACCTGGGCCCTTTTGCATTTCCCCATCTTTCAGAAGGCTTTTAGGAAGGGTCTGATCCTGCCCAGCCTTCCTCATAGAAAATAGCACTTTTTTTCTAGTAGCAGTGGGATTGCCTATGCCCAGCCTACATAAACCGAGGCAGCAGAATCTGGCTTCAGGAAATTTTCAATATTCTTGAAGTATATAATAAATTATTTCAGAAATCTAAATGACACTGAAATGAAGAATTGCCCCACTGAACCGAAGGGAAATTTGGCTGAGGAACCCCCACATTTACTATTTGATATTTTGAAAAATATCAATATTCTCTTCAGTTTCTAGTTGAGGAACTGAGACCACATTGTAATTCTTACAAGATGGATTTCCTGCTCTCACTCAAGGGGTTTTCCCTATAAAGTTTGGTAGGAAGTGTGTTGAGCCTCATTAACTCTCATCTTGTTGCTGAAACGGCACTGGAAACTGTGGGAGCTGTGTAGTAGGCAAAGCTACCTTGGCTGCATGGACATCAGTGAGGAATTGCTGTGAGGTGAGGTGAACCAAGATATAGTGAAAAGCAAAAGCAAATCAAATACGATTGCAGAAGGAAGTTTGTCTCCAGCAATACATACTGTACCCCATCGTTCTTATGTGTCAGTACCTAACATCAGATTTCCTTTCCAAAACCAGACAGGACTGAGCAGGGAACTAAGGAGCCCATTTCAGAGGGGTATCCTTTGACATAGCTCCACCTTTACTCCTGTTATATTTAATTGACTGTCCACAAAATCTCCATAATGTCTCTATAGATCTCAGGAAAAAAATATTTTGCTTTTGCTCTCTCCATCATCTGTTTTACCCTGGCACTATTCTGTCGGCTTCTGTAGAGCTGCCTCTCATTTACCGGGAGGTGCAGGAGAGGAGGGCTAGAGACTTTGCATTTGATTTTTTACACACTGCACATAGTCTTCCTTTGTCCCTACCCCAGCCTAGCTCTTAGTGAAACAATTAGAAAATTGCCTTGAGGATCTGGCTCTGAAAACACTTCAGCACCTCCTAAAGAGAAGACAACAGGAGCCAGCAGTGCTCGGGGTACTGCCGTCTCGCAGGACTAGACTGGGATTTTGCACACATTCTGTCTATTTTATTCCCTGGCTCAGGGCTGGGATAGCCCATGTACATGATTCCAGATGCTAGAAATATTGAGTACATTGAAAGCAGGGGTGGGCCAAAATGTTCTCTTTGGAATTCTTTGAGTACAGGAAAGAACGGATTGAGATTTAGGGTGTAAGCTTTCCCAATGGAAAGGCTGATACAGTCAGTGCGATTTCTAGGCAGAAGGAGAAGTCTAGAGAAAACCTGTTCCTCTCCAGCGTATCTGCTGCATGATGTGAGCAGCGATACTTTCTAACCCGGCATCAGAAATTCTGCCTAGGATGCTGTGTATGTTATAGCACTCAAAGGAGAATAACACCGCATTGATGTCCAACTATGCGGGCCTTAACCTTTTAGCCCCAAGGGACTGCTGGGAGTTTTGTCTGAAGAGCACCCGCAGGGTCAGGGCACAAATTTGCAGGTGCAAAATAGCATTTGCGACTACAGATCACAAAGGTGCAAATGTCACGGTCTGGTCTTTTGCTCTGCCATCCGCCAGGCTGCAGGCAGAAAGCCGGGCACTGCGTGGAGCTCCGGGAAAACCTGTGATCCTAATTGTTTAATAACATTCTAGTCAAAGGATATATGTCCTCCTCCTTCTGTGATGTGCATTTTCATTTTCTGCTGTGCTCGGACACCGCCTCTTTCTGACAGTTTCCCGAGTCACAACCTTCGGAGTCTGTGTGTGGCTTCTCTTTCTTCCTGCATCCAGCCTAGAGGTTTTACAAACCCCCCACCGAGGTGGATGAATTATTTCAGATCGCACTGACACCTGCATTCTTTTACCTTTCTGTGTTCCCAAGGAGCTGTAATATTTACCAACGAGAATATCTTCTCAATCTAATCCAATTCGCATGAATATCACATGAGGCTACCTCCTGCAAGAGGCAGCCTTAAGATGTAATGCATGTTTTTGTGCTTACTGTCTTCCTTCCCTTGTCCTTATTTTGCCTTCAAAGGGACTGTCTGTGGGAGAAGGGCAAAAAGACATGGGCCTTGGAGTGCAGACCTGTCTGAATTAACTTAACAGCGAGTGCAGCTGAATATTTGCTATCTGGAGAGCATGCAGTACAGTGATTGCATTTATTAAACATGTCAGGGTAATTTCCAAACTCCGGCACTGCCACAGCGCTGTGAGAGAAGGCTTGTATTGCTGTACGAGTCCAGCTTGTCTGCCAACATGTCTACCCATTCTGCAGGTGTATGAGTTACAGCCCAAGGCAAAACTATCCATGCCTTCCCCAAAGATCTCGTGGTGCTTCTGCGGGCCAGATGGTTCCAATTTGAGGCCTACGCTCGGTGATGTAGCTGTATTGAGTTTCTTCCCTGAAACCAACAAAACCTGCTTTAGCATTTTGCTTGGATTAAAATATTTGTCCCTTTTTTCACAGGGCAGAAGAGGGACTCCTGAAGCCACTGAAGGAAGGAAATCATTACAGGGTTCTACAGAAGTAGGTCATGTGCTACAGCTGCTCATAGTTTAAGAGGAAGAAACATGGGACCTCAAACATGGAACATGACTCCTTCAAAATGCTTGAGAGCAACCCAAGAAAAACATCCTCAGAGGCTTATTTAATAAACATTATCTGTAATAGTCTCAATGTGTGCTCATGTTTCCTTAGGAGTTTGCACCTACTTCCCAGAGCTAACAAGATTCCAAAATACAGCACAGAATAATTTAATGAAAAGGATTTAATAGTTTGTGTTAAAGCTAATATGGTCCATTAGGAGCTGTCATTTTATAAACAATGAAGATATGTTACCCTCTCTATTGCTGTAAAGCCATTCCAAGCAAGGTTTGTAAACAGTCAGTAATGATGTATAGAACATGCACAAAAGACAATTAGAGCCACATTTGAAAAATGTGCTTTCCCTCCCATTTGATTTCTTTTTAAGTAAACCTAAGAGGAGCATATATGTATGTAGATGGATAAATGCATAGCATAAAGACCGCTTATATATATATGCATGTGTATATATATGTATGCATATGTGGATTTCATTAGCAATCATACAATGTTCATTATCTTAAAAGCACTGCTATTTCCACAGTCAAAAAATGCCTAAAGTGAACTGTTAAATCAACTGAAAAGTTTTTAATTATACTCAAAGTGTCACTTCACTGCGGCTTTTTTTTCCCCAGGAAACTAACGTTTTTGTGAAGACTCAACCTGCTTTCTTTAACAACTGTGGACGCAAAAGATGACTGACCATAATAGTGCCAATTTCAATTGGCAGAAATTATTTCTTCACAATGAGACTTAATGTAACCGTAAAACATGTACACGAGTTTAAAAAAGGCTTGGGGCTCCTTACGCTCAGTGCTGTTTTCCACCGGGGTGATCCCAGAAGACAGCAATGCTGTGAGGCTGGGAGGAGGCATTGCAAGGGGCTGACCCCAACATTCCTCTCACCTCTGTGCCTGCCCCATGTAAAAATGGTGCCACTGCTGCCTGCTGGACCCTTTTTCCAAGCTGTCTTCTGGAAGATGTCTTGGTGGGCTGGGGGAGAATGGAGGGACAGGCACCAGTGGTCCATGTGCCCCAGCCGCGCTTCAGTGCCAGCGTGCCCCCCCTGAAATCTCCTGGGACAGCCACAGCTTAAAGCAGCCTGAGAAAGAGAGGGACAGAAGAACTGCCCAGCCCAGGTCCCCCCCTCCCCAGACCCCCTTTTTTTGGAAGCTAGGCAAGAATGAAGTATGAGAGAAATCAGACCTAATGACTACAGGGGAGTTACTTCTGGTGTACAGTGAGGTAAGTGTTTGGAAAATCAGGTCCATAATGTGCCTTTATTCCTTATTACTACATGATCTAGAAGCAGATGGAATAGTCAAAAGATGACTAACTTGGTAAAAGAAAATGGATACAACCTTATTATTTATAAAGTGAACTCCTCATTAAAAAGGGGCAGCTTTTTCAAGCAACATTTAGATTCTTACTCAAGAAAGCACGCAGGAAAGAAACTTCAGACTGAGGTCTCTCTGTTACATATTTACCTTATAAAGATTTATCTGAGCTACTTCTCTGAGGTTTATGCAGTGCCTTAGGATTGCCAGGTACTTGAAAGATAGGTATATGGAAATCCTGCTAAAAAGCTGAGCAGAGACATGGATAAAGAAATAGAATCAAAACTGGGTAAGCAATTGCAGCAAGTGTTAAACAATCTTTTTGGTAGGTCTGATTATTCAGTATATTTTGCTGCTTCTTTTTATAAACGGTTGGTCATTATTTGAACCTAGGGTTGGGCTGAGATCGAACATTGAACAAGACAAGAGATCCTACTTGAAATCCCATATAAATCGTAAGGAGAATGAGGCAATATTATCTGTTTCTTCACATGACAGCAACACCAAAAAATTACAAGGGAAAAAAACCCACAAATGTGCTGTTTGGGTATTCCCTTCTTTCTTATAGCATGTTTAATTTCTCAGGTGAATAAGAAAGGAAACAATCTGACATCTATATTCTAAGCTACTGTCAATGGATTTCATTGAAATTAGTATTACTGATTTACAGCACTGCCTTGGCCGGCTTCATGGTAGCACACTTAAAGAGACTCAACGCATTTTCCTTGTTGGTCAGTGGAACGTTTTAGCTATTTTTAAGGGGAACTGCAATGAATCTGATCTAGCATTAAATCCATGTCTAAGATTATTCAAATCTGCTGCTCAAGTGCTAGGGAAAACTGAAAAGAATTCACAAACTGCCCTAAACAGGAGAGACATTCGTGGTGCGAAAGTACTTTGTCAGCTTATGCCATCGTTGTCACAGGCATAAAAGCACAAATCAGTTGTTTTCTGATAAGAGACATCCAAATAAAACTAATGCTAATGGACGAAGGTAGAGCCTAGTAGAAGAAGCTGAGCGGACATGTGAAGTCTGAGGATGCACCTGAGCACCTAGCACCCTGCGATTCAGCTAACTAAACACAGATGTTTCCATCCAAGATGTTTACATCACTTAAGGCTCCTTTTGAAGTCAGTACACAGAAGTAGGCATTTCTATTCATTATCTCCTAGGGCTGACATTTACATTTAACCAGATGAACTGAGTCTTCAGAACAACTATTTCCCTCTATTGACACAGAAGGGATCCAAGAAATCTACCTTGGGTGTCAGCATATACGGGACAGACGTCTGAAGTTAAGGGCTGAAGGAGCCTGCCCCACAGTCTATGGAACTACTCTTGCAATTCGAACAGAGGATAGAGAGGATACGGAAGCGTACTGCGCTGCTTCACATCCTTTGAGGTGGGAAACATCTAGATTTTACCAGTCCTGAGTTTTTATTGTACCATTGTTACCGGTCTTGACCCAGGCAGATGGACTTGTTTTAAGATTGCTGATATTTGCAGTATATTTGCGGTATATTACAGTATTTATGTCTTTGGCGCAGTGAGCACAGAGCCAGTCTCATAGTTTCAAATGTAATTTAAAATTTTCCCGCTACCTGATGGTTTTAAAATGACAATTATTAACAAAGAGATAATTTTAGGTTTTTACCCAAGTTGATATTTTTCTAACGTTTACTTACTTTTGAAAATTTCCCTGTGGCTGGAGAGGATTGAAAGAGGGGATGCAGGATGGGAAGAGAGTTTCCTGTGTTTGCATTTGCTTTGCTTTCAAGGAAAATTTCAGTGCTTTAGATTTCTTCCTTCCCATGTAAAAGAAGAGAAAACAAAATACCGATGCCAGGGACAGGTGCCTCTAATGTATTCTTGTCAGACATGCTGGGAACAGGAGAGCTCTATTTTTGAAATACTACTGTTAGCTACATTACGTGGAGGTCTTGTTAGCGGTAAGCAGCAAATTGGTGTTTAGCGATGCAGGTGACAGCACTTATTAATTTGGGGGAAAAGGAAAGAAATCTCCAAATTCTCAGGGAGACAGGCATAGTCTTGTGTGTCAATATGAGGAATTTATGCAAGCATCCTCTCATTCTAATGAGGTAGAAAAAGCAGTACTGCAGAGACAGTGGTAAAATAACAGCTTATGCCCTGATTTGGGAAAAATGTACTTAAGCCATCTTTATGCAGGACAGCACTTAATCCTCTGCTTAACTTTGACTTACATGGGTGCTTATGTGGTATCTCGGGTAAGGATGACTAAAGACTAGGATGAGCAGTGCCTCAATTAATAACAAACTCAGCTCTGCATTCATCTAGTAATAATAATAACAATAATAGTAATGACAAATTGCGGTTAGGAAGCTACTTTCATTTCAATAGATCCAGTATTAAGCTGCACAAACACTAATGGTTTAAGGTTCCCTGCATTCCCGAGCTGGGAGCAGGTTTGGTCATTCTTCTGTGGTGGCAGGGCACCTAAAGGTGGCTGATGTGAGCATCACACCACTATGGTGTCTAGGATGAAGAGCACAATGAGCTGGTCAGCCTGCTTGGTCTTCAGCAGCAGATTCCCAGTACACTCACTAGGCAGTCTGAACAAACTGCAAAAAGTGAAAACTCCTGTCCACGAAGGCAAACTGTGGCAGGACACAGAATTATTGGGGGGTCCTGAGCCCCCCAGGCTATCATGCGTCACAAGAACATCCTTCCCATTGTCATCATCTAATAACATACAGTGGGGATTTTAATTCAATTTACTGTCTTCATTTGAAACAAAAGCATTGAAATTTGCATCACCACTGCAAATTTTTTCGTTTAAAACAAACTGATTTGGAAAGAATAGAAGCATGAGATATGTCTGGTTTCTCGTCTGGGTTACACTCCAAACTTTGATGATCACACCCAGCTGACTAAAATAATGAAGGTGATAGATTAGTGTATTGATGCATAATCACTGTCTAGCCTGCAAAACTTATGAGCTGCATGATTTTGAGAACAATTACTTGTAATTAAAGCAACCCTGCTCCCCCCCCAAAGAAATATTTTGTGGATAACACCAATTAATTACATTTTTCAATGAGAATAGCTCTTAAATGCCTGTGCTGCTATTTATTTCTGACCACATTCAGAATTCTGAAGAGATATGAATTATGTATTGTTTAGCAGTATTATTTTGGGTTTGGGATTGTAAAAAATACCTCCCTCATTTTTGATAGCATCTCTTGAATGAATTAAAAGCTAACCACTTCCACAGGGTGAGGATATGAACTGACTCTCATAATGATGAAAAGGAGTTTTTAGCCAGACAAACATTGTCTGATGAAGTCAATATATCTATCCAGCTTAACTATCTGCTTTTTTGTCTCTTTTTTATTTTCCACACCCTTAAAAGATAGATTTGGTGAAACTAAAAGGCAACCTCATGCCTCATGGAAAGAAGAAATCTACCATTATTTTAACTAAATGTTACTACATTTGCTTTTAAAAAGCCAGAACATATCTTTTTTCAGTCTAAAACACAGTGTAGGTTTTCCTTCCATTGAAGTTGCAGTATAGGGTTATGGCTGAGCAGCTATATTAGAATATTGCTGTGAAAAAGGTTCTTGCAGTAGTCTAGTTCTACATGTTTGAGCTATTAATTTAAACATGAATTAAAAAGTGAGCTTGGCATTTGAATCCTGGCTTAGTATTTGAAACCTCCTATAGACGTGAAAGACTTGTATGAAACAAAAGAGGGTAGGAACCATCCATGGTTTAGTTTTTCTAAAATTGCAGCTTTACGTCACTGATTCTGCAAAAATAAACTCTACAGTTCATCTCTAAGTGAAATAAAATACAAAGCCTGAGCTTTATTCTACGAGATGTTGTGCATATGCAATTCCCATTAAATCTTTTCTGCCCCTTCTCCCCTTCCTTAGTTACCACTGAAGCCTCTAAAACTTTGGATTTGGTAACCACATCTATCTGACACCTTTCCTCTGGCAGCTGAGGTTCCCTGGAGAGGTAGATAGGTCTCACTCTCTTTTCTGCTTCAAAATAGTGAGTTCTCGCTGCCTAAAAATTGCCAGGCTTCTCCTGATAGATCTCTTCCCAGGTTTGTTCACTGGCAGCCACATGAAGGGGTGTTTTCTCCCCAGGACCTGTCTTCCGTGTGAATTTTCATCCTCATCTTGGTAAGTGCTCTGCAGAACACAGCCATGGCAGCTGCCAAGAGAGGAGCAAGGACTGGACTCCTCCAGCCTTCCCAGCTTGCTCCTGACACTCTGAAGTTCTGGCTCCATCAACACATGGAAAAGGGAAGCATCCTCTGAAAATGCCCGTGTACCCAACAGGCATATGAGCAGCCGTACCCAGAGGGAAGCATATTTAATACATCATATATGTCACTCATGCCCTGGGAACAGAAAGCAAGACAAAATTTCCCTTATAATCAGTCAGCGCTCTCAGC
Source organism: Phalacrocorax carbo (assembly GCF_963921805.1). Taxonomy (NCBI): domain Eukaryota; kingdom Metazoa; phylum Chordata; class Aves; order Suliformes; family Phalacrocoracidae; genus Phalacrocorax; species Phalacrocorax carbo. The sequence continues at coordinate 148,845,189 of NC_087513.1, read as the reverse complement.
AGGGAAACTTGTCTATATAACCACACACTCACTTGTGAGTGGTAAAGACTGAAATCATGGCCTTGATTCATTTGTGTTTTTCTGATCTGTCACACCGAGGTCTCTGCAGCAGCTCAGCCACCCAAGGAACAGCATGCTTTGGCGCTCAGACTTTTCCATGACCCACAGAAACATTCTCCGTGTCTGTTTTGGCAGCTGGGCGTAACTCAATCTGCTACGGTATCCACGCTTAGACAATTCTACGAGTAAGCAAAACAGCTACTGTTTTCATCTTACCATGTTTTTCATAGCATCTGGATGTTGAAATAACACTGCCAAAAAATTGACATCTTCTGCTTTGACAATGGTTGCTCCTGATCGTACAACATAATACATGATCTCAGGCACAGCAAGGGGCCCAAGCCTCGGCTTTCTGACGTGTCAATCAGTCCTCAGCACCTATCAGGCACACACACACACACGCTGCCGCTAGCCAGCAAGTTCAAGCACCTCCTCTTGAAAATAGCTGCAGCGACGCTGGAAAAGAAGGCATGTTTTCCAGAACGTTGCAAACTTGTGAAAACAATTCTGCAACTGAAAGTGAGAATAGCCCTCGCAATCGCTACCCCTCTCAGGCAGCCAGCTCACTCTTGGGTGCTATAAATACACAGTAATAAACCGTACCAAGAAACCATGATACAGTAATGTTACAGTAAATTCTGGTGGAATTGCTTTTGAGGTGCACCAGCCTGTGAAAGAGGAAGAGAAATGGGAGACACTCGCATGTTCGAGGGAATGAAGAGGAAATACCTTCGCAAACTCATTTCCCTACCTCTGAACACAGCTCTCCTGTACTTTGTCTGCAGCCTATGGTGCCCTGGCAGCCCATTCATGCACAGAAAGACTTGGCAGAACACATGGTTACCCTTACACTGAATTCTTTCGCCATGTGTGTTTAATATATCTCTGTGATCTGATTCAAGTAGAGCAGATTTGAATATCTCATTATACGGAGACCAATATGTCTTCATACACACAGTAATTATATTGTTTATTCTGATGTTAGAACACTGGATCTCTCGCTGAAAGTCAGAGGACTCGCATACATTTTTCAGTCACTTAGACATAAGTGACTACGCTGACATTCAAATTCTAAACAAATTGCTAATGAGCTTCCCCACTTCTTTTTTTTTTTTCTCCCCAAAAGCAGATTTCTCAGCCTCTGAGAGAAACACAGAATGGAAGAGCTTAAATGAGAAGATGCACGCACATGACTGCAGTCTAAGGAATAGAAGCCCATTTCTCAGCCAGTGTGAACTGCCAGAGCTGTGTTGGCTCCTTGGGGAGAGGGGAAAAGGCAGGAGAAGCAAGGGAATGGAAATACTTTAACCACACTTCAGATGTCTACCTTTGTACTTGGATTTTGAAACAAAGATTTATCTAAGTCTTAGCAAGTAAGTATTTTCCCCTAATGGAAACACGGACTGGAGTCAGTCGTTTCTTTCCTTTCTGTGTTCCACTACTTTTTTATTTTGCAGTAGCCTTTTTATCCCGATAATACAAATTGTACTTGTGATGCTACTTAATGTGTACTCTTTGGGATTCTCAAACAATGCCTGGGAGTGCTTCGGGACTGCAGGGTACACTCTTCACATGGGCATACATAGGATGGACTGGCAAGATAAGCAACAGCTTATGTGACGAGAAGTGAATTTTGCCATTTAAAGGATATGCCTGTGACCATCATAGTGACTAGCATGGGAGCACCCTTTGAGCAACATCCCTTGGACATGACCTGTGGTGCCCCACACGAGAGCACCCTCACTTAAGCATGTGTGGTGCCGTGGGCAGGCTGCAGGCATTCAGAGTGCTCAGCGCCTGGGCTCCGCTCCCTCCATCACCAGTTTTAGCATTATCCGATAAAGATCGGTAGCCTTTGAGTCCTAATTGCTTGGCAGTAATTTTTTCTTCCCTTCCAGTACCTTGATACTTGAGGTCAGGTGTTGAAATGCCACTTGGGTGTCTGGGACCTGAGTGTTCGCAGCTGGCTTTCACTCCAGTTCCCAAACCATTTACTGTGGGGGTCTGTATTCACTCAGAGTTCACTGTGACATTCATACCCTTATTATTATCCTGTGTTAATTAAACTTCATATTGTTCTTAATTGTGTGCGTGGCCCCTGAGACAATGTGAAGACATTATTAAAAAGATAGAGTTTTATTTCGTGCAGAATTCAGCGCTAAGAGAGACCTCACTTCACCTACCCGGGGAAAATGCAGCAATAGAAGGGAAATAGCTGCTGGCATATTGGTCAAGAACAAAACCAGTGGGCGAGGCTAAAAGAGCCAAGACTGCAAGGGCAAGAATAAGAACATTTAAGCCCATGTGTTTGAATTTAGCCTTAGACTAAAATGCACTAATAATATTATGCGGCACCCCACTTGTCTTTCACCAGTGTTGTGTCTTACGAGAAAGTTCCTAATGTGGAATTTACTCTATTTTCAGTCACAAAGCGATTCAGCTGAGGAAAGGAAAGGCATGCAACAGGGTGACTGACTGCACCCATGTGGCTCGGAGCATGTGTACGGAGCCAGGCAGCGATGACATCCCCCCTTTTGCTCTTCCCCCTCAGGGGCTGCAGAGGCCATCTGTGGGCATAACTCTGGGCCCCTTGCTTGCTGATCTGCTCCTCCACTGTACCGAATTTCTTCTCACTTCCCGTGGAAAAAAAATGATACCACTGTGCAGCAAAGCACAGAACTTCTTCAAAGGGTAACGAACATTTGGTAACAAAATTCCTCGTCAATCTCTGTGGCTCAGTCCGTGTATTCAGACTAAAAGTTAGTTGCTCTCCCTGGTGAAAACTGGAAGTACGTGGGCTTTCTCTGCAGTAATACAATATGACGCCCCAAAGATACTGTCCTACATAAGCATGGCTTTCACAGGCTACATCCTCTTGTCTGTCTCCCTGTTTGTGGGAAAATAAATGAGCACACAGTGTGTGTGCTTGTTCTCAGAAACTTCCAGATGTGTTTGCTGTTTTCCATGTTTTTTTGTCAGACCACTGTAGATGTTCTTTCATTGCTTCCCATACAAAAAGGAGTCCTGGTTGAATACAGTATGTACCAGCTGGCAAAGGGATGGGTTTCCAGCAGGCTTTTGGCATTTGATACACTAATGTATGCAAACAGGTTGATATGATTAAGGTTAACGAATAAGAGACTATTCCAGACTTTTCTAATTATTGTATAGCATTAAATATTTACTGGTGCTTTTTATTTTGAAGCAGTCGGGAAGCCATTTAATATCCATAATGGCAGCCTGATGGTTAATAGATAAGGGACATTCTATCCTTCTCCCACTATTGCTATGACCATAAACCACACTTGCAAGCAGAAAAGAATACAGCACAAAATACAATTGCATTTCTGGATGCCCGAGTTTTAAAAGCTTCACTATCAACAAGAGAAAAACTACATGGGTTTATTTTCATAACATTCAGTAGAAAGTTATTAGGAAGTGATCCGGGGACCTCTACAGCTGTAAAACCAAGGGGAGCAAGGGGACAGAAATCAGTGTAGCCAGCACACTGCAATTTGCTGGTTGGCTTGGGTCTCCTTCCAACCCCGCACTATTCCCAGTTCTCTTTGTGCTGTACTCAGGAAGGGCACAAAGCTGTTTTCTTTCCAGACAATTTTACCGATGGGCCTGACTGCTTAATTGGTTTGGCATAGGATACCAGAGCTCCACCATTTGTCTGTGCTTCCTGTTTGCTTCTGGTCTGTAATTCAGGCTGTGGAACTGCTTTTGAAAGTTTAGTGTGATATGGTGTGGCAGATTGTGTAGCAGATTGTGTGGCTTCGTATTTGGTGACAAATTTGGTGTTATTTTGATGGCCTTAGGTAGCTCTTGACCCCCCAGCCCCTCAGCTACTCGTTTCTAGCTCCGCGTAACTGCCAGGTGTTTACATGGCCATGAAGTACAGCAGCTCAGGGAACTGATCTGGTGGGAGAAGCAGATCTTGCTTCCACCACCTTGTGCACTGTTTGGCCATGCAGGCAGCTGGGCCAGCACTGGCCAGGGCACTAGCCCTGGCACTGAGGAACCACCTGAGGAACCACGGTCTGCACCAGTCTTCACCCCATGGGAGCACGAGACTCTGCAGAGTGCTCACAGCAGCAGCCTGGAGCCTGCACTGCTTTTTTTCAGATTTTGCCTGCAGGGATTGGAGGGGTTTTAATATCAGTGTGATCTATTTAGCTCAGTTTTATTCCACTTCTACTCTTTTAATACAATGTTCCTGAGGATGAGCACACCTCAAAAATGGAAAAGGAGGATGTGCCCAGTAAAAGTGTTCCAAAAAAAGCCTGTCAAGCAATACAGGGCATGTGACTGCACATGTACTCCTATGTGTGTTAGTCTGAATGACCCCAGAGAAATTAGGCCAGAAGGAGATTAATCCTTTAGCATTGTCCAGTTCTTCCTTCAAAGTCACAAAGAGGTGGTGCTGTGTATAGTACAAGATGTACTTTATCAAGGTTGCACAACTTGATTAAAAAAAGTGATTTCTTAACGATTTGTCTTACCCTTAAAATTGCTAAACAGAGAAATTGGAAGATCTGTTACAAAAGAAACATCAGGTTATGAAATGAATGACGAGGGCTGAAGACAGATGTTTGGTGGGTGAAAAGCTGGACATGAGCTGACAATGTGCATTCACAACCCAGAAAGCCAACTGTATCCTGGGCTGCATAACAAGAAGTGTGGCCAGCAGGTCGAGGGAGGTGGTTCTGCCCCTCTACTCCACTCTGGTGGGACCCCACCTGGAGTGCTGCATCCTGCTCTGGGGTCCTCAGCACAGGGAAGACGTGGACCTGTTGGAGTGGGCCCAGAGGAGGCCACAAAAATTATCAGGATGGAACACCTCTCCTATGAGGACAGGCTGAATAGAAGGCTCTGAGGAGACGTTATTGTGGCCTTTCAGTACTTAAAGGGGGACTATAAGAAAGATGGAAACAAACTTTTTAGCAAGGCCTGTAACAATAGGACAAGCAGTAATGGTTTCAAAGTAAAGGAGGGTAGATTCAGACTAGATATAAGGAAGAAATTTTTTACAATGAAAACTGAAACACTGGCACAGGTTGCCCAGAGAGGCGGTAGATGCCCCATCCCTGGAAACATTCAAGGCCAGGCTGGACGGGGCTCTGAGCAACCTGGTCTAGGTGAAGATGTCCCTGCTCACTGCAGGGGGGTTGGACTAGGTAACCTTTAAAGGTCCCGTCCAACCCAAACCATCCTGTGATTCTATTATATGATTCTGTGTTAACTTAAAAATTATATTTCGTTTGTTGATTAGGGAAAAAAATTACAAAGGAATTGAGGGTCAGATTCTCATCTAACCTATCTTAGTGGAGCTCCACTGAAATCAGTGGAGCTTTGCTGATTTACGTCAGTTGAAGATCTAGTCATGACTTTTTGTAACTTAAATTAATTCCTGCAATAGGTTTATTTTTGGCTTGAAGGAAGGATTTGCAAATCAGGATTGATTAGCTCTTTTTTTTCTGAATTATTAGAGCATCTTTAGTTTTATTTTAAATTTGCTTTTACTATCGATGGTAGCTTTTGTCTCTTGTCCTCATAATTTATCTGTTAAAAGTTCTTCTGAGTGTCAAATACTTAGAGTATCTTTCAGATTCTCAGGTGACTTAGATGGGATTCTTTCTTTAATTAAAAAGAAGAAGATTGAGTTTCAGGGCAATCATGTTTTGATATTCCCATATGTATCTGAAGTCACTCAGATTAGGAGAACTGGGCTTCAGTTTTTGAAATTAGACTTTGTTAAATTGGACTCTCAGAGTACACTTCCCTATCTGACTAAAATGCCAGTGGTTTTAAGTATTACAAAGTAAGCCCTCATCAACTCTGATAGATGCTAAATGGCCTCTTCCTTTACAACTCGATTTTGACCTAATTTCTTACACTGTAAATCTGGTGTAACTCCTTCAAACTCACTAGGATTACCCTAGGTTTTGACTGGCCTAATGAAGGTTAAAGTCTGTCTCTAGACTTCTACCCCCCTAAAGAAAAATGGTTTGCCATGGTAACCAGTGTAACCAAAACCATTATGTCAGATAATAGAAATTAATACAGCAATACTGAAGGGTTTGGAGTTAGGCTAATTTATATCACATAAAATCTGACCTTCTGTTTTCCTGAATTAAAATACCATCTTTGGGGCATTTTACTGAACTTGACTAACTATTTCAACTAACTGGAATTCAGAATGTCCACCTCTGAGGCACCATTTCAATAACCTCACTGAATAGTGCAGGGCTAGGCTTCCTTGGTTGAGTGAAAGAGAGTGTTTGTTGGCCAGGTGTGATGGGTCAGTGTCACACCATTCAGTGTGATCACCTCCTCAGACCAGAGCTGTTCAGAGCACATGGTCAGCATCACTACCGAGGTCCCCCCATGGACACAGGCGCTGGAGTGCCTGCACTGTTTCTGGGCCACTTCTGCTCCCTCCTTGCTCATTTCCCCTCCCCTGTCAGAGATGTCCTGCTACCCTCCCTTCCAGCCTCAGGCGTCTGCATGTCATCAGCCAGCAGACATCCCTAGCTTGCCAAGCAAATGTGCGCAAAGCAAACCAGATGCAGGAAGAAGTGAAGACAGAGTTAGTGCAGGTGAGCAGCAGACCCCAACAGCGTCTCCAGCTTCAGATTTTACAGCCAGACTCCGAGGTCCTCTCTGCTGTTGCCCAGCAGCAAAGGTCCTGTGCACTTCACTTCCTTCCAGTGAAGGAAGCATTTTAGAGCTCACCACAAAATTTTCTGTTGAGATTCAAGTCCTACAAAGACCCTGCTTTTAATGGCACACATACACCCACCTCTGTGGTTTCAAACCTCCACACAGTCACACTTACCTACAAACCATTCTGCCTAATCAATGACTTTAAAGGCCTTGCCTTGCCTTGCCTTGCCTTCCCTTGCCTTCACTTGCCTTCACTTGCCTTCCCTTGCCTTGCCTTCCCTTCCCTTTCTGTCTTTTCATCAGTCACTTCTCACAGCAAAGCCCCACACTTTTCTTTCTTCAGCATTTATTCTCCCATTGTCTTTCTAGGATAATGGTGTAGTGATGGCTACTCACTGCAGGTGCAGGTGAGGAGGAGTGAGCAAGGGCAAGGACAAGCTGAAGAAGGTAGACAGTGGGACCAAGGCTTGCATACGGCGACAGTTTATGACTTTCAAAGCAACAAGCATACACCACTGCAGCACTTTCAGCTGCAGTCAAGGCCTTTGCACAGAACGGGTGGGCAGAGCATCCATCACAATTTGACTCGTTTGGCTCTGATGGGTAAATGAATGCAATTTCACAGGGTGTGACTCCACCTCAGTCTCCTCCTCCAAACTTCTCCTGTCTACTCCCCTGTGGTCTTGCTGGCATTGTACAGAATGTGGTGTCAAGCCTGACAGAGAAAGGCCACCATCTTCCTCTTAGAAAAAAATGGAAAAAAATCTGAAAAAAACCCTACCCTTCTATTTCCACTCCACAGTTTGTCTGGTGAAAACTGAAGTTCTTTATATGGTGGCTCAAATTGGCAATGAAGAGTTACTATATATCCTAGGGTCAACGGGGTCTTATATATCCTATTGGCTGTTGGCAATGGCCATGAAACAATGCTGTGAACAGCAACAGCTAAAAGCACAATGGAAAAATATGCCTTTCAAATGATGTGTAACTGAGAGGACAAGAATACAGCAAATGGTGGTATAGGTCCTCTAATGGCCCTGACAGAGTCCAAGCTTTGTGTAACCAATACCTACAGGTAGCACAGCACAAGAGTCTTCCAAACGGCAGATGCCACCTTGTGAACAGTCTTTATGGTTTTCATCATTCACACTTCAAATTGCTTTGTAAATGTAATGTGGGCTGTCAGTTTCCAAATAACCTTTACAATTCCTTCCTCAGCATGATTGTCATCTTCCTCACCAGCTGAGATGTGGCTCAGATTTCCATGATGCTATTTTTCTTCTTCTTTCCATAGCTGATCATCCTTCATTTACCAGCACACTCCTCTGTTGCTGTCATGGGCCCTTGGCAGCCTGGATCAGGTCCATACCAGTCCTGCCACCAGGTAAAATGGCAGTCTGCAACTCCTTATGGCAAGCAACGTGTGCAGGTGTGAATTCTAACTCTGCTTGGAGCCTAGGTCGTAGAGCAGTATGCAGTGGTAACCCACATGTCTCCAAACTGATACTTGTAGGATTGCTGCCATGACCGAGGACATCTTACTTTTCAGTGCTGATTGCAAAAGGCATGGAAGCAGTGGTGAGATATGCTGGTATCCTGCTGAAATAGCATCCTAGATGTAGTGTGAGCTTCTTTATTCTGAAAATAGGAGAACCAGCCCTCCCCAAGGAGGTCTCCAGAAGGATCTTCAGAACTAATTCAGCAGGGCTGGATTCCTACCCTCCTGATGAGCCAAGGCCAGCCAAAGTGCAGAGTGAGATAGCAGGCGGTGGGGCTGCAGCATATAAGTATCACATGGGGGATTCAACTGAAGCATAGGCATGCCACGTATGAAGGGGACCAGATGCCTTTGGACAAATAATGCATAAATCCAAAACCAATGACCACAGAACAAGTGTTATAGACAGGTTAAAAATACTTCCACAGACTGCTCTATAACTTCATGTATGCAGTATTCGCCTCTTACATAGAAGAGCTTTGGCCACATCCCTGCCCTAGATTAGGAAGAAGATGGAACTGAACACTGCTTTCTTACATGAACACCCAAAATGGACCAGTAGGTGATCCTACCCATGCTGTTGTTTTTACCTGGAGTCACATTCAGAGGTAACGGAGTCTGTGCACGTGCTGCAGGCAACAGCACCTGAGACAAACCACTGTCAGCTGAAACCATCAGCGAGGAAGTCTTCTGTATTTCTCAGTTTGTGATTTACACAGGACCTGTATTTAAAACATGCTGAAGGCAGCTTGGTTGGGGGTGTCATTTCAGCATTTAGGCAACCTCATTCCCTCCTCCTGCTCAGCACTGCACAATACTTTCACTTCCATCCTCCGATTGATCTCATGTGATTTAAAGTGGCTGAAATAGGAAAAGATAGTAGTTGTTATTGTGTCATGTTTACATGCATTGATGTGCAGTAGAAACAGGGAAAAAAAGTGATTGTGGTCAAGTGAACTACTGTAGGATAAAGAGAGATAAATAATTCAGATTCTCATTATAACAGAAGAGTGCAGCTCACATAGAGAGGAGGGAGACTGTCTTTGTGTGAATTGGTATGCAGTGGCTGTTTAGTAGCCATAGCATGTAATCTAGCATTAGTATTAACATAAATCAGTGGCAGGAATTAACAATATTTCTAAAGTCTTATATGATAACTGGATCCACACTATATTGTTTAGTCCTCCTGGGCATTTTAATAATCATGTAATAGAAATGTTGGAGTAGCTGAGATATTCTTTATATTGCTCTATGAAAGGTCTTTAACACAATGTCTTTAGCAGACAGTTTTGATAGAATGTGTTGTACAAAAAGAAATATGCCTATTTTGGTAATGTGGGTATGTTTCATTAGCTCAGCCCGCAGCGATATGACATTACATTTAAAAAGGAATACAATTAATAACAATGAGAGGGGTTTTTTTAGCTCTCAGAGTATAGCTGGAGGAACTGAGCAAGGTGTCAGGGCAATTAAATAGAGGCACTGTATTACCTTTGTCTGAACACTCATAACATCATCCTGTCTCAATATGTTGAATAGGGGATTTCTTTGCAGTAGGATTCCTAATTTATTTTGATGTTTCCTATAACTCAGGTAATAATAAGATGGACTTTTTTATTAAACTTTAAAAATGTACAAATCTTGGGAATTAGCATGTCTGTGGATCTGTATATTTTCCATTTTCTGTAGAGTATGGAATGATTGTTCGAGAGATATACACAATAGCTTCTCAGCACTGAACTTAATGGAACCATCATATCAGCACCGTGGAAAAGTACAAAATACTGCCAGTGCATGTACAGCACATGGATTAAATAACTGCAGTCCAGGGAAAAAGTTATACTTTGAGACTATTAAAATAATCAACATGGGTATTATTTTATTCAGCATTAACCTTTATGTTCTACGTTAAATGACAATGAAACTGGTGGAACACAATCCTTCCCTAGAGTAACAGTATCCGGCATTTCTTTCATCTCTAAAGAGGCTTCTTAATATCCTGCAATCCTAAAAATGCTATTTTTCCCCCACTGCAGGTCAGATTTAATAACAGTAGCAGGAGATAAATGGATTGGGCTCAGCTGAGCCTTCAGCAGCCCTGTGGATGGCAGGCAGGGATCTCTGGCCTCCCAGGAGAGGCGGTAGCAGAAGGCAGCAGGGGCACTGCAGGGATGGCCTCGGGGGACCAAGTCCTTCTTCCCGCTGGAGACGTCGTCCTTCCCATGGTGCTCACTTCTCTGCCAGCAGCTCTTCCACTTGCCCCAGTCTAGACAGCATGTCTGGGTGGGAAGGCTGGGAGCGCGCCCTGGCCCCAGGGTTGGGGGCGGCAAGGATGTGACCTGGTGCCTCGCCACAATCAACACCCAAACACGTATGGATGCTTTGAAAAAGAAAGGACAAAAGTGTCTCTTTTGCAGGCGCAGCTTGCTTTTACTCTGCATACTGTCAGGGTAGTGACAGTTATGTGAGAAAAAGTATTTGGCAGGTGCCAAAGCAGAAGCGACCTTACCCTCTCCCCATATCTCCATGTGCCCCGGGCACTCCGGTGCTATTTTATGGGTGCCTGGCAGCAGTGTACCAGAGGCCACAGGAAAACACACTCCCAGGGCCCGGGGGGATTAATGACCAACCCCGCAGCCGTTCATGAGTAACGTATTGCAACTCGGCAGAGAACACTTTCCAAACCCACGGAGCTCCGGGTTACTCCTCCAACAGCAGCACCCAGGTTAATGGCACATGGCGCCAGCCACCCCATCCCGTCCCTGGACAGCAGCTGCCCCCGGCCCTGCTTAGCCCCGCACGTATGCGGAGGCACACAGTGCCTTGAGCGATTAAATCGCCCCAACGCACACACGCGCCGGGGAGGGCCTGCCTCCCCTGCTAAGTGTTATTGACAGACCCATCAAAGGCGGTGATGCATCGGTACCCGCCTGGGCCCCAGCAGGCCGGGCCGGGGGGCGACATGTGGTCGCCGTGGCAACGTCGGGGCGCTTGGCCTGCCGGGAGGGGCATGGCGGCTGCCCAGCGGCCATGTTGGCAGGGCCCGGCGGAGAGGCCTTGCGCCCTCCCATTGATCCACCAGGCTTCGGTGCCATCGACCGCTCCAATTTGCAGGAATTTATGGTATCGATGTGGGGCTGATTAACATTTTGCGCCAGAGCGCGTTCAATACGGGCTGGTAACAGCTTTTAATGATTAATTGACTTTTATGATTCCGCCTCAGCGCTGTCAGTGAGCTGCGAACGGCGGGCACGCTCCTCCCTGAGCCGCTCTCCAGTGGTACAGGGCAGTGATTGAGTACCTAGGAAATTAGTGTCCTCGCTGTCTCATTTTATGAAAGATAAATGCTATGACATTTAATGCAGACCTTAATTTAGAACAGAACTAAGCAGATTATTTTGCAATTTAATCATAAACAGGTAAATATCAAAACTTGTTTAGCATTTTGTGAGTTAGGTGGACAGGCAGCAGAGGTAAAGCAAAGCAGGCAGCAGGGGAATGGCAGAGGTGAGGTAAGGTAATGAGTCTTGGAGCTGGCGGTGTTTTAATAACGGCAGTATAGGTGTAGACAGTATCACATTCACAATTCAGGTATGTCCTTCCCACGTGGCCATCTCGCTCTCTTTCTCTTTCCTCCTATAATCTCATTCACTGTTCCCACGCTAGCTGTAAAATGAGGGCTTCCGACACATGACATGATATATGAGAAAAAAATGTCACCTACAGTTAATCTGTTACCTAAAACAAACATAAACATTATGGAAAAATTGCAAAGGAAAACAAAATTTTATTATACTCCGTAACAACTGAAAAAAGATTGTCTGGAAGGCTGCGTGCTGTCAACTCCTACCTTCCTGTGTTCATATTTATAGCCTATTCCTTTGCATTCATTTTAATTAAAAAGATTGTAAGTTTCTTTTTAAATAACTGTCTAAACAAAATGTCATATTATGCATGTTTATACATACAAAAGCTAAAATGGCATATTCTGATCCTCTCTGAAATTTTATTCTCTGCCTTCTCACCACTCCATCATCCCCTCTCTTTGAGCCGATTTACAGAGGGAATGAGGCAGCAACAGGCCAGATTCTTAAATCATTTTGACCCACTTCGGAAGAGCTGGAGAGCTGCCCAATCTCCCCATTCGAGGATTCCCTTGGCACGAGGGAGTTCCTCGCTCTTACAAAGCTGACAGAGCCAATTCCTATGCCATCTGTTCCCGCAGAACCCATTTAGAGGAGCCTAGTGGGGGCAGAGTAGGGGTGCCATTGGAGTATTTCTGCATTTTCCCTCTTCCTTTCCAAGACCCTCATGGGGGCCGCAGCTAACCTGTTAAAGTACAGCAAGAATCCCAGAAACAGAAAGCTACAACAAGCTCCCTTGCAGCTCTTAATGTCCCTCAGAGCTGCACCGTGTGCTCCTTTTGCAGATTGGCTGGGGTACTCCAAGAAGCTGTGCGGAAGGGGCCAGCTCCAAAGGCTCTTCTCTTTTAACCTGAATCATTTTACGGAAGTCGTTGTCAAGGAGCAATCAGACAAAGAGTTAAATTGCAAAACTGATTGGGCAGTAACCTCTGGTGAAAGGGAGAAAGAGGACAAACTTCTGGGCAGAGCTGAGTGCATTGCACATCTTAACCCTGATCAGCAGAAGTCAGAAGAGCTCATCTAATAGCAGCCCTCAGTGCTGCCACCCCAGCTACCTGATACCTGGAAAAGGGTGCTTAGCTTTTGAATCAAAATTCACAGTGCTGAGTAAGACACCTAAAGCTCTGTGTACACTGAATGTTTGCCTATGGATTTGTCCTGATGAGCTTGGTGACCCCTCTGGTGCTGTGATCAAAATGGCACGTACTCAAGCACGTGTCTCCACTGGAAAGCACCAACTATTAGCTGAGACGTAGTAAGGGATGGCTTTTTAAATGACTTCTCAACTGGCGCTGCTTGTTACACTGTACCTGACAGTAGGAGCACATCTGTTTTGCAGCATGCAGTCAGGCAGGCTGGCAGGGAAGTGGGGTGCCTGCTTCTCTGGAGTGAAGCGGGGACAGAGAGTTCACACAGTCAACCAATCTCAGCAATAGGTGGCAACTATGTGCTGAGGGGGAGACTTAACATGCTATTTCTTTATATTGTTTTTTTAACACCAACATTCAGATATTTGCTTCTGCCTCTCAGCCCGAGCTTCTGTGAGACTGCCACATTTGGAGTGTGACAGCATACCACACTGTGCACGGGACAGACTGAGAGGTGCCTCATAGAGTCCCAGAATCCAGCTTTGTTGCCCAAAGGGAGAGAAAGCAGAGCAGGTCCCCAGGGCTACTCCAGCAATGAGAGGGGAAGGGAAGCAGTGAAATGCGTCGGAGAGCCATACTTGGATGCTGCTGTCACTGGGCAACTGGGGGAATGACTGTGGATCCTGGGAGGAGCAGCAGGTTCCCTGATGCATAATCTGACCTCTCACTTTGTGTCACCAGACAGACTGGCTTTCAAGGATGCAAGACACTGGTTAAATGGCTAGTATAATAGCCCATTATAACCTGGGCAAAGGTCAGTCTAAGCCACTGCTCTCACTTTGCTTGTGCTAACAGCTGGCTCTTGATAGAGCTTGAATGTGTCCACACAGACTGCCTTTCCACTGACCCAGCAGTTTGAAGATCCAGACTAGAGACTATGGGCCTTCTGGCTTTAGAGATCATCAGTGAGTAAATTCCTGAGTTAATTCACAAGCTTGGGCTGAGGTATAGGTAACATGCAGGAAGATAAAGCTTAAGTTCCCTAGACATCGACTGAGGAAAGCTGGCAGTTAGAAAGTAACCATGAGTAGAAGGATACGGTGAGACATATGTCTGCTTCTGTCATGTATGGTGACCCAGCTCCGGTCCCACAGCTGTGTATCCATACAACTACAGCACTAAGCTCACAAGCCTTATCTCCCGGACCAGAAAGCCATATATCCAATTGGCATGGATAATGGATGGACCAGATGTGTCTGTTCATACCCACCAATGTAAACATACCCTAAGAATGGGCACAGCAAACTAAGTGTGCCACCAAAGCTAAAAGGAAATCCCAGTGAGGGGAGTTTTCTCCCCATCAGAGCTGCACTTCAGTGTGTCTTTGAACGTCAGCTGAATTGGGCTGTCCTGTGTTTAGCTACCTTAGTCACGCATGTGGAGAGGGGTGGCTCATCTGTGTTCTTCTTTGGGATGGGGCTTGTGGTGATACTGCTTTTAGCTAGTAACCTGTTGAATACATGCCCCAGAAGTGGCACTCCAGACCTATCTCAGCAGACTCTACAACAATGTAGAGGAGGTCTCATCAGAATGATTTAGGTGAGACTTGGAACAGTGATAAGAGAGTGCTTCTGTTTTCTCTGTATTATCTGGATCACTATGCAGCCCAGAAGTCACAGCTCATAGAGACAGAGGGAATAGAAAGGAGTGCTATGAGTGGTGCAGGTAATGAGTATTCCCACTGAGAATGGGAAGCTCTAAACCCTGGTTTTCAGTCCATGCCTGTCTATACACAATGTAAAAGCAGTACCTCGCCTTCAGTGTATTTAGCTCTACGACTCCTGACTTCTCGGCTGCACCATGGCTCACTTCAGTGTGAAGCATGAAGTGGTCCTCTCCCCTGCTACCTCTTCTCTCACAATGACAGTCTCCTTAAGAGACCTTCAAACCCATACCTTAGGCTAAAAAGAACTGAAAATTTTTATTTCCCAAAGTGTTCCAGCTGCCAGGCAACTGCACAAAAGGTAGAGAGCAATTGTCGCCTTTGAAAGGAAGTGACTGAGAATGCTGAAACCAAGAGCATATGAGACTATACTGACATGGCCTTCTGCAGATGGAGGTGAGCCTGTTTTGTCCTTTTCCCAAGCCAGCTGGGGAACTGTTTTACTGTAAACTGATTCTGAGCTAATGCCACTACACAGCTTCAGGTTCAAAAGCGTCTATTTAACATCATGTGCCCCAGAAAAAAAATGGGGGGGCTCTCAATTGCTGTCAAAATCCAGAGAGGTCCTACACTCTGGTCCTGTGCACCTTGTGGGCAAACCTCATTGGTTCTGACCGAATAGCATATGAGGTAGGAAGGGCCCAGCTTGTGAAAGGAAATGGGAATGGTCAGCTATGTAGCCCTGTAGCAGGGCTAGTTCAAGATGTAAGACAAGCAGGCCATTGCTTTTTCTGTCCCCTGTTGCAAAACAAACAAACAAACAAACAAAAACCCAAAACCAAAATAAACAAACAAAAAAGCAATAGCACTACTTTGCTTCAGGCAGAGCCCAGGAAAATGAGGTGGAAGCCTGAGTCTTGGGGCAGTAATTGGTGCCTCTGCTTCTTTATTTTCCTGCCAGGACCAAGAGCCTTGTTCTCCTGAACCCTCCTGTCCTGCCCCACTCTGTTCTAACCTTCACTGTACCTTAGCACTTTCTGCTGCAGGGGAAAACAAGCCCCAGTTCCTCCCACTGCAGGAAAGCTACACTCCTTTTTACTTGAGCTGGCTGTGGGTAGGAGTGGCTGGACACATAGAGTAGGACTGTACTGGGCACCTAAGGAAGTCCCACCCAGCAACATATGTGCCTGGGAGACGCCTAATTAAGATTGGCAGTATTTTCTGTGTGACCCTCAGTATGCACCTATATTCTGCCTAAGTTGCATTTTAGGCACATAAAAGACAGTTTGGGACCATGGCCGGGGTCATCTCATAGTGCCTTGAAGAAATTCTGCCTGCTTACCTGCAAAAATGAGACTTTATGCTTCCTGCTCCCTTGGTGAGGGAGCTGAGGAGGCAGGAAGCATCCTGTGTTTTCTGAATGGCACAGCAGAACAAGAGCCAGAGAAGGAGAAGGCAAACTGTGTGGGCAAAATCTCAGCCCCACTGAAGTCCCTGGCAAAAATTCCACCAACTTCAGCAGCTTTCTATTCTGTGGCTGCTTGTCCTTGTGTCCAACCACAGACCCCTTTCAACAGCACAGCATTAATAAGTTGTGTGACTACTACAAAGGGCAGAATGCGACCATTTTTATTACGGCACAGTACACACACTCTGAGTAGCTAGCAGCCTTGTGCATCAGGTGATACAGGAGGAGTATTTTATTAAGAAAGAGTTTCTCTCACAATGTGGAATGAGTGGCGTTGAATCTTTTCCCTCTCTATCAGTCTGCCTCTATCTGTCACATTTCTGTCCATTCTATTGCATTTTGGGCCATACATATGCTGCATTCACTGATCATTCCCATATTCAGCCTCACTGACTTTTGTTTAGGTGCATGGCTAGGGATACTGGGGGAGGAGTGTGGTGGACTGTATTTATAATTACATCTCTGATATTTATCCATTAAAAAATAACATGATAGATTTTTGAGCAGAAAGAACATTCAGCACCTTGCCAAGAGAGCCCATTGGTTTTCTGCAGCCACATGCCAACCATTCCTTGACAAAATTCCACACATGTTTTTCATGGGTTCAGAGGGCAGTTACCTAGTGTAATTTCCACCTGTAGGCACTGATTTAGTTTTCTTTTTATGATTCCTCTTCCAGATTTATAAGAGCATTTAATTAGGCTTCTTACGGATTTCTTTGGCAATTTTTGAATATATATATATATTTCTCCTTCTTGATTATGATCCCCTTTAACTCACTGGATGTCCCAAATTATAAGCTTTGCATGGAATCAGTTGCCTTTGGCTATGTTTGGTATTATGTTACCTTCTGTTCAGTTAACGGTGTGGAGATAGGCCATAAGCACTGGAAAAACCTCAAAGCTCTTTTCTGCTGTTTTGAAATTGAGAAAGCAGAAACATAATTGCTTTTGTTGGATCACAATCCTGAATAGCAAAAGACTTTTTAAACATCTGCCCTTCCTTTGATTGGCTTTACATCTTCTCTCTTTTTTGTCTACTGTTCATTATTCTGCATTTTATTCACTAATGAAAAATTCTATCCATGACAATATTTTCATATGCTGTAAGATGACTGGGATTCAATGCATTTAATCTGATCTAGCCCTACAGAAAACCTTAATAGAATGTGACAATATATGTTAATTCTGTGAGGTTTGTATTTCCTCCTTGCTCATGTAATATCTGATCTTTCCTGCCTGCAATCTCAGTGCAATCTCCTGCAACCCTGACTTTTAACAGAGCAAGAGTCTAACTCCCGGGATGTATTTGCAACACCTATTGAAGTCAAACAACACTGTGTAGCTATATGGGAAATAAATTTTCCTTTCTTTGTCACTGGGGCCCTGCTCCCATTCAGATCTGTGGCAAATCTGGCACCGACTTAAATTCCACCAAGATCAGGCATCAGAATTGTTCCATTTTACATGGGATTCTCTCTGACGAGAGAACTCGTATGTGTCTCCATGTGCTGATCTCCCTCTCCCTCTTTATCACTAATCGAATGACTTGATATGTCTCTCTCCTTTTTTTTTTTTAATACCACTGTCAAATACCTGTCATGATATTAGCATTCACTCCCAGGGAAACGTAGCAGCCAGAAATAATGCTGATCCCCGAGTGGACCGAAATAATCTGTTCGTTCTGCTGGGAATAGCTATCCCTATTCAATAATAATATTGAAATTAAGAAATAACATTCTGTCTTCTAACATGGGAAGACAATACAAATAAGTGGGGAATTTCCTAATGAGTCTGTTATTAAAACAGTATCTAGAGGAAATCTGAGCATTCAGCCAACTGAAATGTGTCCTTTTCTTTTTTTTCCTGGTTTAAGCATAACGCTTGACATCAATACCACAAGTATTTTCAGTGCTACCTGGGAATAAGGGGGAATGAAGGCAGGAGGCTTTTGAAAAGTCACTTCTGATTTTGCTCATTTAAGAGCTAAGTATTTCAAAAGCAGTGAGGGCCAAATTTTCAAGTGCCGATAGTCCCCAGCTGGATCCAGATTTTCAGAAAGATTCCATTCTCATTTACACTTCTCAATAGAGCATTTTTCCACAAGTGCTCAGCAGCCAGCAATCCTTTCTGGCCAGGAAGCCATTGAGAAAGCTGGCCTTTTTTTTTTTTTTTTCAGTGCCTAAATGGGAAGGGGGAGCTCTTTTGTGAATCAGGTTCTTCAGACAAGTTATGCCTGATGAGCCTGGCTCTAAGGAAAGAAGTGAAATACAACTTTCCTCTCTGAAACCTTTAGAGGCAGTGGGCGCTAGAAAGACCCAGTGTACTGCTGGGCCGAGATAGCTCCGCGAGAGCTAGCTTGGAGACTGGAAGCAATAGAGAAACACCCATAATTCCTCCTGGAGCTTTGCAGTGTATGAGGGAACAAGTATTTCCATGAATACCAGAATTATTCTGGAAGCCTAGTTTCCAATGGAGTTAGTGCTTCATGGCTGACTGACATTTTAAATGAATTATACTATTGCTGCGGTGTGAATTCTGCCCTTATCAGACACTGGAGAATCCATAGGGGAGAGAAGCCTTGGCTGTGGAGTGGATTCCCTTATATCTAATAAGGTCTAAGCTCTGACTGAAGCTTTCCTTCACATACATCCAGTCTCTCTCCCAGGTGGATTCTCTCTATGTCAAACAAGAACCGTGCGTGGGCTGCAGCCTTCCCGTTAGTAGGAAAACTCTTCAGCTTTCTATTTTCACAAAAACTTCCTCACTTGATTATCTCAGAAACCTCTACCTTTCTGCCAGGTTCAGCTACAACTGGCCAATGGGTTCAAAATTTATTAGACTACCACGCGCACAAGCGTGCGCATGCACTGCAATTATATGAGCTCTGCTTCCTTATGGAGCCAGGCTAAAACACCCACCGCTAAACTCTAAATGACTGCAGCCTGCTGTGTCTATGAGTGAGTTGGGGAGGCTGTAATAAAGGACTGAGTGGAAAGAGAAATAAATTATTCTGTATCTCCTGTCCTGTACAGCAATCAGTCACATGTCTCCCTCCATCCCTAGCCACAGGGCCTCCCCGTCAGACGCGACCGCTGCAGAGCCCCTTTGGCGTGGAGCGCACTGGTGGGGCAGTCAGGGGAGCTGGAAGCGTTCCTGGCCGGTCTGCCAGTGTGAAGGATTGGCAGTGCTTCTTGCAGTTTCCTTTCCCATGAGCAACTAGCAGCAATCAAATACAATCTAGCCCTCATTATTTGCCGTTAGCTTCTTTGATTGTGATTTGGAAATACGTTGCTAAGGAAAGCAAAAACCATGGTTAACTGATTGATAGAAAATAAGAGTCATAGAAAACATCTGGAGAGCCAGATGAGTACAAGCCATTGTTTAGTTTAATACCCTTATAATATTTGCTGCAAACAGCCAAGCTGAAGGGTGGATTCTTCATCATTTTTATTATGTGCTTATTCCAAAATATTAGTGAATGTGCTTTGACAGCAATGTTTGACCCATGCCCTTTTGCCCAGACGTTACCATGCCTTGGCTTCCTGAGGCTGCATACGGCCAAATTATCAGAACATAATACCAAAATATAAGAACGGTCATACTAGATCGTACCAACGTCCCTCTAGACTCTTGCCTCTGATGGTGACTAATAGCAGATGTTTAGGCAAAAATACAAAACCAAAAAAATGCAGCTGTTGCTCTCCGATACATGCTCCTAGCTTCTAGTGATTAGCAGTTAGAGAACAAGCTGAGCCAGAGGTGGTATCTTTGTATTTAATATGGCTAGATGGATTTTTTTTCTTCTGGGATTCTCTCCCTCAGCCTTTAAAGGTAGAAAGAACAAAGTCCTCATGTTTCATCTAGGGAAAAATGCTGCAGAGTGAAATCCTACTGCTGGAAACTTTAGGGGTCACCCCTAGGAAATGGGCTCCATCAAGCTGCAAGGGCAAATCTAACCCTAAGTTGAAGAAAGAGAGACTCAGCCTCCAATTTGAACTTTTGCTGTTCACTCTTCAGCTAACTGTACAGCTGTTGGGCAGCAGAAAGCGGGGTACGGGGACGAGGTGGAAGCAGTCTGCAGCTGCCCAGAGCCTCACTTCAGGCAGACAGGAGGGGAGAAGACCAGCACATCGCCTGGCTGACCATACATCCCCCCAGCTGCAGCCCTGGGAGCCACTGCCCTGGTTGAAACATGCTCCTCAGGCACTTTTAAGCTGGGTGGTCTCTGAGTACATACAGATAGTTGACAGAAATGTGGTTAATGGCCAGCTTTCCTCAAGTCTTTCCAGGTCCGTTCCTGTGCTGATCATAGTTACTCAACAACTGTGCTTTACACCTACGTCAGTGTGTTACAGATTTGTTAAGGAACCCTCTACGGGCCCAGAAGGACAGATAAATGTTAGCATATTTCCAATTTTACATATACTGCAAATGAGACAAAGAGTTGAAATCACTTGCCTGAAGTCCACTGAGTGAATTGGGAACTGAACCAGGTGTAGAAATTACACACCCCTAATTCGCTGTTTCCAGTGGCTAGCCAGCACTTCCTTTCACCT